>NW_027272571.1:0-508841 GCF_040938485.1 Diadema antillarum | reverse complement strand
CCAAAGTATTATTCCCCCCCCCCCCCCATATACCCTCATACTAAGTTTGATGTCAAACCATCACGGTTCTTGAGATATTGAAAAAAACAAAATGGGACGGACATACGCACGGATGGACGACCCGAAAACATAACGCCTGCGGCCACTTCGTTGGCGGAGGCATAAAATATGAAACAATGCTAAATATCAAAATATTATTCACTTTCTTGTTCATGCTGTGCAGATATAGTTACGAAAGTGAAATCGACAATTAGATTAATACATTTCGAATAATACACAGTGTTGCATCTATGCAGGACTTGTGATGACATTCTGCCAGGTATATACTCGCGTCTCTAACTATGATACTTTTTCAAAACTTGTTGACATTTTTTTACTGTTCTTGCCTTTATTTACATTAATATGAATTCATGCTCTCCTTGCTGTCATTGCATCGCAGAATATCCAAATGCTAATCACAATTATTAGTTATGTTGTGAAAGTAGTCTAAGAAAGTGAAATCGTGGCATTTCAAATTGCAACTTAGAAATCAATTTTCAAACAACACATTTGTAATTTTGCAGGGCATGTCACATTCTTCCAATACTTACATTTCAAAAAATAAAGATAATGGTGTAAATTAAGCATAAATTTTCTTCACTTTGGGCGAAAAACCCCAAATCTCATCAAGTTCATCGGAATATTTTGAAATACAAGAAGACATGTATTCAAATTTCCCAAGGTTTGAGGATTTGCAGATTCGATTCAATTCGTTTTGTAATTTATTATGATACAATTGTCACACAAGCACACATTATACCAGGTATTTCTGTAATTATTGTTAGTGTCCTTATTTGCACTTAATTTTGAATATTTCGAATTACCAATGGAAAAACAGAATTCCTAGAATACATTTTAATTCATCCAAAAATGTGTACATACTTACTGTATTTTCTAAGTACAGGCCTACGTGTTCAATCTAAGTAATGTCCAAGTCCAAGTCATTGCATTCTCCCTTCAATGTGGTGCCCTAGTTGGGCAAAACGAAGTAAGCGACAAAAGTGATACTCCTTGTAATGACCAAAATGTGTCTCAAATTTGCAAGGGCATCAATGGAATATCACAATGTATAACCTATTATATCTCTGAGCAAGGTGAGTGTTTGTGCATTAAATTTGACTTGGAAGAAGAGCACATTAGGTGTAATATAAAAACGTCAATTACTCAAATTTGGATGGTATGTCTCTTGATTCCTTTTACCAAAGTAAGGCAGTATGAAATCTAAAGTTCCATTCCATATGCTAATAGGCTCTAATGCAGACATCAGGTTGGCTCATGTTATATACTGTATGTGTATCTCCGCCTTAAAGTTAGAAAGTCCTTTTGCAGACTTCCCTAAATACACCAAACACTGTATACAACTAATGATACTAGTATTTGGATCATGTCTGTGAAATGTCAAAGTCGCAAGATGTGTAGAATTCAAACGATGCACAAGAGTACTACAGCTGTATATGTATTTGTACTGTCGTCTGTGTTCAAGCCACAACAGTAGGCCTACAATATGATTCACTGTTCGGATGTTTGATGCATGTGTCCATCATTTTCCTCCTCCTCGGATTCATCACTCTGAGACTGTTGTACCTCTGTCGTGAGGTTTTCATAGTAGCTGTGATACATCGATGGGATAATGTTGTCCTTGCACAAACTAAGCAAATCTTGCTTCTTTTCCCTTGAGAGGGCGAGATGTTGCTTGTACAACAGAGGCAGACGCATGTCATTTCTTCGACTTGAGCCCGAGACGCGAACTTCTACGAAGTCTTCGTTGAAATCATACTTTATTTTGATGACAGAGGGGTCTGTCCTCTGTACGCGGATCTGACGAATTTTCAACCAGTTGACGGGATTGCCAGCCCTGTCTTTCTTCATGTACTTCACACAGGGTGTTGTCAACTGACGCAGATCAAGGAAGTCCTCTTTCGTCATGTGGGTAACTTCATACCGATTCCTGTTCCTTGCTGTTTGAATAACTGGTATCCACTGGTCGGGGTGATGGATTGTCACTCCCCTTTTGTTCCTTTCGATGCAGGAATGCATCGCGTCACATTCCATTTGAGTATGTCCGCTGATCAAGAATTTATGGTCAATGATGGCAACATTAGTGTGCAGAACTGCATATAGCAAAGTGCAAGCTATAATTCTGTTCCGATTTTGGCCTCCACAGCAGTCAGAAAAGAAACTTATGTGTGTGGTATCAGGATCAAGTGACTGCATGAACTTTAAGAGGCATGAGCCAATCTCACATGCTCCCCGCTTCGCTGTAGTCTCATGCCAGACAAAGCAATTTCCACATGCAGTAGCCTGGTTGTATACAGTGAAATTATACGTAGACATTTTCCGCTTGTAATAGAACGAAGATGTCTGGCCATAGGGTGTAGTCAAGACCTGTTGAAGATCAAAAGTAAAGGAGCTAAAGATTGGATCGATCTTTGCTCGTTCCTTGTCTCTTTGTTTCTCTTCTCTTGCACTTTCCTTTTCAGCAATGTGTTTCTTGTAGTTCTGCTCTTTAACTTCCCTTTCTTCCGGAGTTGAATTATTGAATGAAGCACATGTGTTACATTCATCTTTCTTCGGATGATGAAATCCCAAATTATATTGGGAATTGAAAATGTTTCTATACACTGCGAAGGAAACTGGTTTCGATACAGACGATTCGTACATTGCGTACATCTTGGAAACGCTTAAAGAAGGGTCCAGATATTTCCTTTTTGAAGACGCACGACAGTAATGTGATTCAACAACAGGAAATGAATCAATGTGTTCACATACTTTCTTAACATCTTCTTCTGAAGTTTTGTTCACTGACGGTAACTTTCCCCTCCTGTCTTCTCGTGCAAACGGGCCTTCATACTTCTTCAATGTATACTCAATAAGCTTGGAACCAATTCCCAAAGTACTGAGAAAGAAATGTTTGCACACTCGTTCCCTTTGTGATGTGAGCGGGAGATGGTATTTGTACATGTGACGCACTCGCTTCTGACTTTTTCTCTTTTTTCTAGGTATTGCTTTGGACCGAGAAATATGGTGATGAATAAAATCTCGCTGACGGGTGTAGGAGCCCGTTTTCCAGTAATCCTCGAACAATGTTTTCCTGTCTTCATCAGAGAACTTAGAGAAGCACTTATGGGGACATTTTGTGTTACACTTCTTTCCTATCTTTCTGGCAGGGATTGTTTTATTACGTACAACATATTCCTCTCCCCGATTACGTTTTCTTGACTGCTGTCTTTTCTTCCATTCTTCTGGATTCCGTTTTCTCTTCCTCCCACGTTTCTGAAATAGAAAATAACACATGATTAACTCTTTCTTTCTCCTTGCTACAAGTAGCACACAGAATGTAAAAAGGAAATTTGTTTCATAAGTTTATTGTAAAAAAGTGGGAATATACTGAAGGTTCAAAAATAATCCACAGAAACATGTCAATATGCAAGTGAAAAGTCAATATTAGATATGGGCCATGTTTCGTGAATACAAAGGTACTGTCCTACACTGAACCGTTTAGCGTCTAAAAACGTATGCGTTTTTCAGCGAGTTTACAGACGTAAATTAGAGGTCGAAAAAACGGCACGAGGCAGTTCTCATATTAGTTTCCCTAAAATTCTGCAACAGTAAGTAATAATGATAATAATGATTGATGAGATTTGTAATGCGGCAAATCCACTCTGTAGAATGCTCCACGCGAAAATAGAAGAGTAAGATAGAAAGTAAATTATTAATACAAGGCATGGGTAATCAAAAGGTAGCATTAAAGAAGTGAGTTTTAAACTACTTTTAAAGGACTCTGATGAAGAGCAAAGTTTATCTAACTAAAAGGAGATTATTCCATACAGTGGAACCAGTCTGATCCTTGTGTGCCCCAAGTTGTAGCGAATTTTGGAATTTAGAATTTAGAAACTAAATTTCTGGCGCGTTTGCAATGGACTTGATTGTAAGCTATTGCAAGTCTGTAATTGAACTACAGTACATAACCCGTGTATGAAGAGCCAATCACACTTTCCGAAATAAGCAGTTACTAAGTGTAGATAATGATTTGACAGAGATTTTTGTTGTTGAAATACTGCTCATATTATCATAATTCATGACACCTTTTATATCATATAATCACCTCAGACTGACTGTCTTGAACCTCGTGCATGTTATCTTCATGTTGGGTATGCTGACCCTCTTGATGCTCGAGGGAGTCACGGTCACCTTGATCTTGCTCCGTCTCATTTATTTCATCCTTCGAGTGATATATGGAGACAAGAAGCCAACGTAAGAGCATTATCTGAATATCTAACTGGACTCAGTAAAACAAAAAGAAACAGAGAATACAAAAAGGGGGTTAAATTTTTAGCAAAGTTTTCATTAGCCTTTCAAAAGCTTTGAAGGTGCCTGTGATGACATGTTAATAGTTTTAACTGAAAGCTCATGCTGTCTTCAGGGAACTATGTTATAAATTCACAAATCTATGAATTAAGAATAAAAAATATCGCTTTTATTCAAAACACGGGAAGAGGCTGCTATCGTTCTGCCTGGCTAAATTTGAAGGAGCTTAGTCAATTGCCGTTATGCCATCAGGAGAAATAAGCAAAATGCTAGTACAAGCACAATTGATATGATTGTTTTAATAAGTTTGTGATTTAGAGGACTTATTGATAAGGAGAGCCTTAAAGACATTATGTCCCTTTTGCATTGAATTTGTGTATACAATTGGTGTAAAACAATAAGGTATATAATGAAGAAGACACTGTTACAAAAACCTTTGTGTAGTTTTTAGACCTGTAGGGTCTTCACTTGTGAAGTACAAACTACCGTTATAATTTGAATTTATTTTTTCGAACCTCGAAAAAATATATTAGTCTCTGACACAGTCCTTTTTAATTACTTTTTACAAAATATTGAATAATGTCTTCTATAATGTACATTATGTTCATAATGTGTTTTGTAATTTAAATTACACACAGATAACTATTATTTCAAGAAACAAAACTTCCAAGTGTCTGAGCAAGACTATCTCTCATGCACTGTTTACGTGCATTATTTGAATTTTACATGATTTAACTATTTCACATTTTGAATATACAACCTGCCCACCATGCTCTAGGGTTTACAGATGTTTGGATGGTTTTCTGCTGATCTGCAAAAAGGACGATATGTCTTTAATTGTGTGATTGCTTGTTGTCACACTGATTTATATTTGAAAGAGAAGAAAAAAAATCCGTATTACCTTCTGCTGTTCAGCATCATCAAGGTTAAGTGAGACCTCCGGGTCTGGCTGCTCACGGTCGCTTCGCTCTCGCTCGAAGTCTGCATGGTTAAGTGAGACCTCCGGATCTTGCTGCTCACGGTCTCTTCGCTCTCGCTCGAAGTCTGCATGGTTAAGTGAGACCTCTGGATCTTGCTGCTCACGGTCGCTTCGCTCTCGCTCGAAGTCTGTAACATCCTACATATATATAATTATATATATATAATATATATATATATCAGAATCAAACAGAAATTTAATTCTCATAAAGAACTAAACGCAATTTTAATTATCTATAATTAGTACGAGTCACACACAATGCATCAAAACATATCTGGTTTCAATTCCGACACTATTTCCGTTTACATGTGAACGAAGTGTTGAAGATTTCTTGTTTAGTTCTTATGCTATCTGCATTAGTTTGTTCGCAAGAAGAAATCAATATTAGAAATATTAGTTCATTTCCATTGACTTAAGTTTTTGTTTGATTTTGATTACAACATAGAAACATTAGAAATAATCATATGTTGTGGTACAGTCTCTGAAGAATTAGAATAAATATTGACTGGCAATGTTTATCACATTCAAGTTCATGTATGCATGTGTATATTGAATAACGAGCTCCAAGCTTACTGTAAGTCACCATGACAATATTTTTTATGAGAAGTTCATGAAAATAACAATAGTATGTCAAGGTCTGTCTACTATGTCAAGTATGTGAAACCTCACGCGGAATTATTGGTGAACTGTTAGTATTTAGTTTCTTTTTGATATTTTTAAATTAAAGCTTAGACTTAACGTGCTAACTCTTACCTCCCAAGCTTTGCCATCGTGACAACTGCAAGGATCCTTTGCGACAAAATGTTCATAGCAGATCAGCTTCCAACATGTCATACATTCCTGGTAAACTTCACGAGTACATCCTCTATTACAACAGAACATAGGTAGGCCCTGTTGCAGTTCATACAACGACTCAGGAAATGCTTGACTTATATCCAAGAAAGTACCTAAAATGGAAAACAAGTTAACACTCGTTGCCGAATTCCAATCACTTTAACTTTTCATTTATATTTCCATTCAATTGATCAAATGCCTCTTTTTAGTAAAACAACTAATTACTTTGAATGATTCCAAACACATTATCAAATGTCAGTTGCCTTATTGCTCACTTGTGTTTTAAGGGGGCGTGGCTCATTTCCATTTTGGAGATGGCTTACTTCAAGTCTTCGACAACAGATTCATTTTCATGTTTTCACACTAATGAAATTATAACCTCTTCGCCCGATATGTTACAGAGGACTTGTATGTTGTTTTATCTTACACTTTCAAATCAATATTCCCTTATGACCATGAATTAGGTAATTACGTAGAATGTGACAGCCAACATTGTTTTAACTAACTGTTACCAACTCATGGCTTAAGTAATACATAAAATTATATTTCACACGAATAATACCCCACCGTCGTTACCAAGAAAAATGGGGTAGCACTGGAAAATGACATATGCCACTTATTCATATTAATTCACTTCCAAAATTTTAATAAGATTTTGTTGTTGATATTATAACCATGTGATATTTATTTAACTGTAAGAACGTATACATGAATTCTGTATCGTGTCTGCTTTGCTATCCTGCTCCTTAATTCAGTTTCCGGACTGCATACAATAATAATTTTATTTCACTAGGGTTTGCAGACTTGACATCGAATGGATGGTCATAAATGGAATTTAACAAAATTGTAGATGAATTACCCGAACTTGTGTCGATTTTGTTTTCTTTTAAGACACATACTGTCATACAGTCCCATTTGTAAATGCAATAATATATCATTTCTATTCAAGCAACCTGACCAGTTAAATTCAAGCCATTTACATTTCTCTAATTCCCATAAACTCTGGCACATGCCCATAAAACGGCTGTGCGTTCTGCCAATAATAATTTCTTATCATATATATCCACTATTGATCTTTCATTCAGGCTATTCGCAAAGTATATGTTGGTTGACAATTCTTAATCTTAATTGAGTACCTTTTGGGGTCAATTCTGGTAGAGATGACTCATCTCCACCATCCTCGTCATTAGTATCTGTTCCCACCGCTTCCTCAATAGAGTCTCCAGAAAATTGCATGGGCTCAGTGGCCTGGTAAATGTGGTCCATTCCTTTAAAAAAATGTTACAGAAAACTCTAGCATTTAGTTCATGTTTCCTTTTCAACAAATTATGATAAAAGCAATTGGATAGGTTTCACGAAGTGCTAGCAATTTGTTATCATACGCACTGCTGCTAATTAAGGGGCTTTCACAATCGGTCATGTGATCGCTTGCGATTGCTTGCGATCCTGTACAAAGTATACTATCAAGAAATAATAGCAATAGCGATCGCACAACCAATTGTGAAAGCCCCTTTCCCCAGACAAAAGGGGTAGCCATCGAAAAATTACATGTGCCACTTATTTCCTTTCATTGTCTTTCAAAATGTGAACAATATTTTGTTGGTGATATCATAACCATGTGATATTTATTCCAACTGTAAGAACGTATACATGAATTCTTTATCGTGTCTGCTTGGCTATCTTGCTCCTTAATTCAGTTTCCAGACTCCATACAATAACCACATTTATATCACTAGGGTTTGCAGATTTGACATCGAATGGATCATCATAAATGGAATCTAACAAAATTGTAGATGAATTACCCGAACTTGTGTCAATTATATTTTCTTGTCAAGACATATACTGTCATACAGGCCTATTTGTAAATGAAATAGATATATAATTTCTATTCAAGCAGCATGACAAGTTGAATTCAAGCCATTTACATTTATCTAATTCCCGGAACTCTGGCATATGCTTGTGAAACGGTTGTGCTTCTGTCAATAATAATTTCTGAACATCGTATATCCACTCTTAATCTCTCATTCAGGCTATTCGCAAGTTATATGTTGGTTAACATTTCTTAATCTTAATTGAGTACCTTTTGGGGTCAATTCTGGTAGAGGTGACTTATCTCCACCATCCTTGTCATTGGCTGTTCCCACTGATTTCTCAATTGAGTCTTCAGAAAGTTGCATGGGCTCAGTGGCCTGGTTAATGTCATCCATTCCTTAAAAAAAAATGTTACAGAAAACTCTAGCATTTAGTTCATGTTTCCTCTTAAGTATATTATAATACAAGCAATTGGATAGGTTTGACCAAGTGCTAGTCATTTGTTATCTATTATAATTATGTCACAGGAAGACTTTAGAATACGCAGTAGAATACTATAATGAACCTGTCCCTAAAAGTATTTTAAATAATGCAGATAAATTCTCACGCTCATTTAAATTTATGTGTGTGCTAATTTATATTTATATAAACACACTTTGTTCAGTCAATTCTGCCAAGGACAGCTCGTCAGCATTACGGTAGTTGGTTATGTTCATTTTTATCATATTTCATTGACCAGAATGACTCAAATCCAGACCTGCACTTTGTTGTGATCAACATCCATGGACGAATTAAGCTAGGCAATTACAAATTGGTATAGTGCAATGTGTTTTAATTTTTATTTTAAATTTTCCTTTCCATACCTGGCTTAATCAATTCTGCTAGGGGCAAGTCGTCGTCGTCGTCACCACTGTCGTCTTTGTCACTACCATGTTGTCTGGGCTGGGTTATGTGGTTCTTTCCTGAAAGAGTATGCAACAAATCACTCGAAAACAATGGCAATTTTTAGAATGTTTTCTTCCAGCAAATCATAATACAAGCAGTTCGATAGGTTTGACCAAGCTCTAGTCTTTTATCATAATTATGCTCAGGAAGACTTTAGAATACGCAGTAGAATACTATAATGAACCTGTCCCTAAAAGTATTTTAAATAATGCAGATAAATTCTCACGCTCATTTAAATTTATGTGTGTGCTAATTTATATTTATATAAACACACTTTGTTCAGTCAATTCTGCCAAGGACAGCTCGTCAGCATTACGGTAGTTGGTTATGTTCATTTTTATCATATTTCATTGACCAGAATGACTCAAATCCAGACCTGCACTTTGTTGTGATCAACATCCATGGACGAATTAAGCTAGGCAATTACAAATTGGTATAGTGCAATGTGTTTTAATTTTTATTTTAAATTTTCCTTTCCATACCTGGCTTAATCAATTCTGCTAGGGGCAAGTCGTCGTCGTCGTCACCACTGTCGTCTTTGTCACTACCATGTTGTCTGGGCTGGGTTATGTGGTTCTTTCCTGAAAGAGTATGCAACAAATCACTCGAAAACAATGGCAATTTTTAGAATGTTTTCTTCCAGCAAATCATAATACAAGCAGTTCGATAGGTTTGACCAAGCTCTAGTCCTTTATCATAATTATGCTCTGGAAGAACTTCAGAATATGCAGTCAAAATAGTATAATGAACTTGTCCCTGATGTTAATGGAATTGAATATCTGTCAATGATTTTTTTTTTTTTTTTAAAGAGGGAAATTACAAGGACGTTACTCTCTACCACTTTACCGTAGCTGGGTTTTTTTTCTGTATATACCTGGCTTGATCAATACTGCTAGGGGCAAGTCATCGTTGTCGTCACTGCTGTCGTCTTTGTCACCACGATGAAGCACTGATTCATTCTTGGCATCGGTAGTAGAAAGTTCCTTAAGTGGGCCTTCGAAAAGTTGTCTGGGCTGGGCTGTGTGGTTCATTTCTGAAAGAGTATATCAGAAGAGAAGTGTGTAAATAAATATTGGCAGAGTAGCACAACGTTAACCAAGGTACACAGACCATACGTGTTCTAATTGTTCAGGAAATTATTGCACTCGGTCCTTACACATGTTATTGTTTGAACTATACAATTCTGGTTTTAACAATCAACTTTTTTGGATTCTTATTAAATTTCTTGTTCTACCATTTCAAATCTTATCTTTACTTAACACTGGCCGATGACTTTTGTTTTGAACATATTAATTGTAATACTCACTTTACTCTCCTTATCAAGCTGTGACAACATCTCAGTCTCAGCTAGTTGTATTTCAAATTATTACAATCACATCAACACACCGAAGGTGACTGAGATTAGTTCCATTAATATTGAATCCTTTGTTTTCGTTATCCTATCATTTTAAAGAAATACATTGGTTGATATGGGATGCCCCAATACAATCTCGCACAAATCATTACAAACCTTGTTGGGTTGAATTAGCACGAGGAGACTCCTCTTCTTTTTCGATGTAGGAGCTGGTACTTGGGGCTTCATCATCACTGCAGTCATCATCATAAATTTCCTCAGTGTCTATAATTGTCGCCTTCCAGATGTCCTTCCTCCTTTTACCACATTTCATTTCTATTGTATTCCCTGGTAGAGGAAGTCCGATACATTTCACCTCACTCAGTTTGACGACATTGCGGGATTTATCTCTTTTCCATTCCACATACATCAAGAGGTCAGTTTCAGGTCCAGGGTGAACACCACTGTCACCACTGACGTCTTTGTCACTACCATGTTGTCTGGGCTGGGTTATGTGGTTCTTTCCTGAAAGAGTATGCAACAAATCACTCGAAAACAATGACAATTTTTAGAATGTTTTCTTCCAGCAAATCATAACACAAGCAGTTCGATAGGTTTGACCAAGCTCTAGTCCTTTATCATAATTATGCTCTGGAAGAACTTCAGAATATGCAGTCAAAATAGTATAATGAACTTGTCCCTGATAATGTAGAGTTGTAAAAATGGAATTGAATATCCGTCAATGATTTTTTTTTTTTTTTTTAAAGAGGGAAATTACAAGCACGTTACTCTCTACCACTTTACCGTAGCTGGGTTTTTTTTCTGTATATACCTGGCTTGATCAATACTGCTAGGGGCAAGTCATCGTTGTCGTCACTGCTGTCGTCTTTGTCACCACGATGAAGCACTGATTCATTCTTGGCATCGGTAGTAGAAAGTTCCTTAAGTGGGCCTTCGAAAAGTTGTCTGGGCTGGGCTGTGTGGTTCATTTCTGAAAGAGTATATCAGAAGAGAAGTGTGTAAATAAATATTGGCAGAGTAGCACAACGTTAACCAAGGTACACAGACCATACGTGTTCTAATTGTTCAGGAAATTATTGCACTCGGTCCTTACACATGTTATTGTTTGAACTATACAATTCTGGTTTTAACAATCAACTTTTTTGGATTCTTATTAAATTTCTTGTTCTACCATTTCAAATCTTATCTTTACTTAACACTGGCCGATGACTTTTGTTTTGAACATATTAATTGTAATACTCACTTTACTCTCCTTATCAAGCTGTGACAACATCTCAGTCTCAGCTAGTTGTATTTCAAATTATTACAATCACATCAACACACCGAAGGTGACTGAGATTAGTTCCATTAATATTGAATCCTTTGTTTTCGTTATCCTATCATTTTAAAGAAATACATTGGTTGATATGGGATGCCCCAATACAATCTCGCACAAATCATTACAAACCTTGTTGGGTTGAATTAGCACGAGGAGACTCCTCTTCTTTTTCGATGTAGGAGCTGGTACTTGGGGCTTCATCATCACTGCAGTCATCATCATAAATTTCCTCAGTGTCTATAATTGTCGCCTTCCAGATGTCCTTCCTCCTTTTACCACATTTCATTTCTATTGTATTCCCTGGTAGAGGAAGTCCGATACATTTCACCTCACTCAGTTTGACGACATTGCGGGATTTATCTCTTTTCCATTCCACATACATCAAGAGGTCAGTTTCAGGTCCAGGGTGAACACCACTGTCACCACTGACGTCTTTGTCACTACCATGTTGTCTGGGCTGGGTTATGTGGTTCTTTCCTGAAAGAGTATGCAACAAATCACTAAAAACACACAGGCAATTTTTAGCGTGTTTTGTTTCAGCAAATTATAATACAAGCAGTTCGACAGGTTTGACCAAGCTCTAGTCCTTTATTTTAATCATGCTCAGGAAGACTTTAGAATATGCAGTAATAATGGTATAATGAACTTGTCCCTGATAATGTAGATTAAATGAACTTTCAATTTCACGCTCACTTATCTCTACATAAGTGCTAATTTATGTATATTACACACCCTGTTTAGTAAATTCTACCAAAGGGCAACTCATCAGCATTACGGAAGTTGGCTATGTTTATTTATACATTAAATTTTAATTGACGAGATCGACTCCAATCCTGCAATTCGTTGTAATCAACATACCTTGAAGAATTAAGCTAGGTAATTTAAAAATGGAATTGCATATCTGTCAATGATTTTTTTTTTTTTTTTTAAGAGGGAATTTACAAACACGTTACTCTCTACCACTTTACCGTAGCTGGGGTTTTTTCTGTATATACCTGGCTTAATCAATACTGCTAGGGGCAAGTCATCGTCGTCGTCACTGCTGTCGTCTTTGTCACCACGATGAAGCACTGATTCATTCTTGGCATCGGTAGTACAAGGTTCCCTAAGTGGGCCTTCGAAAAGTTGGCTGGGCTGGGCTGTGTGGTTCATTTCTGAAAGAATATGCAATAAATCACTAAAAACACTGGCAATATTTAGAATGTTTTCTCTCAGCAAGTTATAATACAAGCAGTTTGATAGGTTTCACCAAGCTCTAGTCCTTTATTATAATTATGCTCAGGCAGACTTGAGAATGTGCAAGTAAAAATAGCGGGATTTATTACTTTTCCATTCAACATACATCAACAAGTCAGTTTCAGGTCCAGGGTGAACTGGATGAGTGAAACATACAAGTATTTGAGTACTTTTAGAGTACGGTAATTGGGTTAATAGTTTCTGCCAAACTTCATTTCAGTTATTTGCTCTAAAATTAATAGATATTAATCTGCATTCATGCCAAGGAATAAACACATAGATATTCCGTTTAACTTTAAATTACATTTAGCCACTTAGCTGCATACTAAAGTACATCACAAATGTTATAAATATTACAAAATTATTACAAATTAAAAGACGGAGCGAATAGCATTCTTATACATCATGACATGGAAATGTCATACATTCCCCTCCCCTAACATTTGAAATTGAATATATCCGGCAACAAACGATGGATCAATTTTAAATGGCATTTTCACCCTTACCATCAGACTTGTTCTCCAGAGGCCCTTCCATGCTGACGTCTATATGATTGTACTGTGAGGCTTCCAGTAACAGTTAAATGGTGTCCTAAAATGATTTAAGAGGATACAGATACAGAAGATTTACATATATTTGATATTTTATATGGAATTCACGAGCCCACTGTAAATCTGAAAATGGTATAGATCTAAGGGTTGTCCAAAAGGTCAAGTAAAGAGGGTAGTTTTCAGGGCAGCTGGACATGTCATGTACGCAACGTGAATACTGAAAACGGTATGAAATTCAGTCATAATGGCTGTCCAAAAAATTGTATATTTTTGTGCTGTTACGTACTTACGGTCCACTCCAGTGTCATTTTTTGTTTTGTTAAATGCAAATGGACAAATGGATGGGTTTACGCAATGCAAATGACGTTTTTTTTAGAAAAATAGAATGGTGTTCCACGTCTAGATAGAGATCTAGACAAACTCAAACTACAGTAGATCTAAAGACTTAGCATATTATTGAGGTAGTGGCTATTCTTGCGACGAGTCATCGCTCGCACAGCCACTGACTTAGCTACAGTCGGTATTTTGTGTATCGCGAGATAGCTAGCGATAGACGAGTCTACTTGTCTAGTCTCTAGTAGAGGCATAGATCAATCTACTCGTGAAATAGGCCCCATCACTACAAATACATATGATATGGGACCTTACATGCTGATCGATCATAACTCTCTGTATCAAATTACTGATCGCGCTCAGAACCAACAGATGTGAATTGTACAGACTACAGCTAGGGCCTACAGGATTTATACGGCAGTGGGGCTGGTGAGCACAGTATCATAGATCTACTCGTGTTTACGACCCCACCAAACGGCGTTTGCGCGCTGTTACCACATTGGTGGGGCTGATATCCACCGTGCATCTTTTATATAACCCTAAACCTAACCTATCAATATGTCGCGATTTCCTTAACCCTCGGCCTTGAATCAGTCTCCTACATAGTTCCCCAACCCTACCTAGGCCGTGAGTCTGCCTCCTTATCGCGATCTTCCTAACCCTAGGCCGTGAATCTGTCTCTTATATCGCGATGATCGATTCAAGTAATGGGGCCGGAAACACGATTTTGCCTCTCTAACGTTAGAATCTAGAAATATTACCTAACGCTAGATCTAGATTTTACACAAAATAATGAATGGGGCTGTGCGAGTGACGTGACAATGTAGGACTTAAGTTCGAAGCCGATATCGACCCTACCCGTGATCCGATCTCGCTCAAAATTTGGAAGACTGACTTGATGTTTGAGAACATTTCCTGCGAGTGTAACTTATTTAGATCTAGATCTAACCACTAGTGTTAGGTCTATCTAGAGTCGAGCCTCTAAATGTTAGGTCTAGAAATTTCGTGAAATTCTACTCGGGAGAACATATATTATGAGCATGGATACGAAACTAAACAAGGAAAAGTAGAAATTACGCGGTGCGTAATATATGTCCCCGCCGGAAGTAGCATTTAGTAGCAAAATGTACAATATAGGTAAAAAGATGAAGGTCAAAGGTCAAAGAAGTCAAAGGTCAAAATTCTATGTAGAAGTTTTGAAGCCCTCACCTAGTGCCATCACACAAAGCAAACAGAATCGAAATCGGGTTAGAAATGGCGGCGTAGCATTTTGTAGCCAATGTACAATATAGGTAAAAAAATCAAGGTCAAAGGTCAAAGAAGTCAAAGGTCCAAATTCTGTGTAGAAGTTTTGAAGCCCTCACCTAGTGCCATCACTTAAAGCAAACAGAATTGAAATCGGGTTACAAATGGCAAAGGAGTAGCATTTTGTAGCAAAATGTACAATATAGGTCAAAAATCAAGGTCGAAGGTCAAAGAAGTCAAAGGTCAAAATTCTGTGTAGAAGTTTTGAAGCCCTCACCTAGTGCCATCACTTAAAGCAAACGGAATCAAAATCGGGTTAGAAATGGCGAAGGAGTAGCATTTTGTAGGCAATGTACAATATAGGTCAAAAATCAAGGTCAAAGGTCAAAGAAGTCAAAGGTCAAAATTCTGTGTAGAAGTTTTGAAGCCCTCACCTAGTGCCATCACTTAAAGCAAACGGAATTGAAATCGAGTTACAAATGGCGAAGGAGTAGCATTTTGTAGCAAAATGTACAATAAAGGTCAAAAATCAAGGTCAAAGGTCAAAGAAGTCAAAGGTCAAAATTCTGTGTAGAAGTTTTGAAGCCCTCACCTAGTGCCATCATATAAAGCAAACGGAATCAAAATCGGGTTAGAAATGGCGAAGGAGTAGCATTTTGAAGCAAAATGTACAATATAGGTCAAAGGTCAAGGTCAAAGGTCACAATTGAAATTCTGTATAGAAGTTTCAAAGCTCCCATGTAGTGCTATCATATAAAGCAAACAGAATCAAATCGGGTTAGAAATGGCGAAGGAGTAGCATTTTGAACATTTTGATCACACACGGACGCACACACGGACGGACACACGGACGGACGGACGGACACACGGACACACGGACACACACACGTACGGAGCCCGTTTCATAGTCCCCTGCTCGAACTCGTTCGGCGGGGACAAATTAGCGCCCAAACTAACATCTAGATCTAGGGTCTATACATATCTATACATATCTATATTCTATAATATTAAAATTATAGACCAGATCTAACTTTAGTCTCAGACTAGATTATAGTCTAGGTCTATCTAACTACTTACTAACTTAGATCTAGATCGAGGTCCAGCAAATCTAAATTGTAAGTAATCCTATGAGAATCATGCTGCTAATTCTACAAAAAAAAAACCCAACAGCAATTAAAATAGTGTTAACATAAAGTCGTCTAACTTAATTAGATCGGCATTATCGTGAAATAAGTCCCCAGTCCATTCACTGCCGTTTATTTCGTCAGTGCTGTTGCCCGTTACCCTCTCCCATCGACTTTGTATACGGAGCGAGCGCACGAGCGAGGTGAGTGGTGGCTGATTTCACGATTTGGCCCTTAGATCGATCTAGATCTACTAAGGTTTATCCTTACCATTTTTCCGATTCGTCTGAACTCTGACGTTCGTCGTCGATCACGGGTAGATCTACGGAGTATGAGATAGTTGACGTCCTTCAATTCAGCAGTCCAATGCAATTAATGATATCATATTGAAGTCAATTTTAATACCGGTAGACTCTGCGTACTAACCGTACCCATTATGCATACTGTACATGATGTACATGGCATATTGAGCATGCAGCCGATGCGCTAGCTCATCTCAGGCGGCGCGCGCGCGCGCGTCAGTACAGTTAGAACGACGATAACGCCTTTTCACTTGTCAGGACGCATTGCAAGCGAAATTACGAGAAAGCGTTATGTGGTTGTGCATGAACGATAACCCCTTTATGCTTCTCGTACCATGCTTTAGGCAAGAGAAGCGAAAGAGCGCATTCACGTTAACCCCTTTTTGCTACCACAAAGACGTGCATACGGCACGTTATCGCCTTTTTCTTTTGGGATTTTTTACAAAATTAGATCGAATTTGACATATCTGTTGATATGAAAATGTAGCTCATGCCATCTGCTTTCGAATGACAAATTTTTATTTTCTTGGAAAATTTGAGCCCGAAGGTGCGCTAACCCCTTTTTCCATTGAGCCGACGGTATCTTCGTTTCTATGCGCAAGTCATATTTAGTCATCGTGTTGCTTCGTTTAGGGTTCTTTCGAGATCGGTCCACCTTGGCAAAAGCGCGATGAGGGACCATGCGTGACAATAGCAC
Organism: Diadema antillarum; assembly: GCF_040938485.1. Lineage (NCBI taxonomy): Eukaryota > Metazoa > Echinodermata > Echinoidea > Diadematoida > Diadematidae > Diadema > Diadema antillarum. The sequence goes on along the minus strand of NW_027272571.1, from coordinate 491,764 downwards.
ACGAACGATAAACGAACGATTATCGCAGACTAAATAAGAGATGCAAATGACAGACGATTTTTCAATTCGTCGGGAAATTTTAAACATGTTAAAAAATCCCGTGCGAATTTGAATAATCGCAACTGTTAGTTCAGAAGGTGTACGAACCCAAACACGAAGGGTAAATATGACTTACTATCAATTACTATTGAAAACGATTTTTCCAAAAATGCCTTTCGCCAGCCATCGCAAGTCATATTTCAGGCAATTCGCTCAGGTGTGAGGGGGCCTTTAAGACGACGCAGCTGGAAACAGCTGCCTCGCGCATGCGCAGAACATCCTTATTAGCCTAAAAGTGTAGTGATTAGCGTTCGCCGCAAATCTACAGTTCGCTATTGTTCCTCAATACTTTCTCAGTGACAGTGTTGTATCAAAAAAAGTAAAGTGCTAAACAGAACATTATCAACATCACAGATATTCTATACCGTATCGTATCGTAAGAACTGCATGTGTGCATCACTCTCTAGGGACAGTGGAATTTGGGTTTAGTGTGGAGAAAAACTAGGTTTGCCATCACTCAACCCCCTTTTCATCTCCGTCAATCACAACATGATTGAAGGGTAAAGGATAGAATCGATAATATTCCTCCAACTCTTGTGCATGCCTAATTGCTTCTGCAGTATCACAATGCAAACACTCACACTATAACTCTGAAAAAAAAGCAGCCGTTTATACCATGTGTCCAAGCTGTAATATCAGTATTTATAATATTTTCACATCCAGTTGTTCAAGCTGAGACGTGTCTCTTCTTCCTTATACGCCCAAGTGAGAGACATGTTTGTTATGTTTGGGGTTTTTTTCGGGGAAGAGGGGTAATTATAGTAAAACAGTTTTCGCCTTGAAACGAAAAAAAAAAAACATTTTAGTGTTCCAGCTCCTAACCTGATACTGAAAATTAAATTACCTCGATGTCTTTATAAGACGCAAGTACGGGTAGTAGAACACAGGGTACATGAATCAAGTACACCTTGATAGGAGTTTTCGGCCAAAATTGCATTTAAAGGGGGAGGAATTGATTAAGGCTATACTTCTCTCAGTGCATGTCCGGGACAAATAATTCACGGTTATTCTAAATGATGACTGTACGTCAGGTTAGGTGCACATCAGTATCAAAGTTACGAGGGTTTACATGCACGTGACGAGATGACGTACTATTATCTATAAGTCGTTATTGCTCCTTTTCTAAAAGTGGAGCATCGCGCCAACCAGCTTAATGTTTGCATTACTGTCATGTTCTTTCCTGCCACCACCAAAAAAACGTATTCTAATGTATGACCTTTTTTTCAAAGATTTGCATGCTTTTGTATCTTTTCAATGCACGGGTTTCTGCGAAGGGGCGTTCTAGCTGCTTAATACTAACGAATTCAAATATTGCCAAAAATATACTGCAATTATACTAATCAATGATAGTCACAGAAAACGAAGAAATAATAGTGATGGCAACGAATTCCGTCCTATAAGAAGTCAGATAAGAATTATAGGGCATTATACGTGAACTTATAAAATTAACACTAAACAACAAAAGCAAGACTCACTTGTGGTAGCTATCGCACGCCACATTGCCAGTGTCATTGTTGTAGACATTGCCTCCTTCGTGGGTTAAGGTGTCCCAAATGCTGTCACCTTTACCGTCCTCGTTCCACGCCCCTTCGATTTGATAAGAAGACGTCGCCGAGCTTCACACGAAGCCGTCGGGGAACGTTCCGTGAAGGCTGGTTCGCTCACCCAATCTTCCTCAACGGCGACTACCCGGAAGTCATGAAGTACAAGGTGGCCCAGAAGCCAGAAGTGCGCCTTCAAATCGCAGTTCGACGAGTCCCAACTGCCCGTGTTTACTGAGGAGGAAAAACATACATCATCCACTTCTTCGGTCTGAACACTTACACCAATAGCCTCGTCCTTCCCGTGTCCGAGCTCAATGTCTCCTTGCCCGTCAGCTACTGGCTGGACCAGGACGTTCTCCCTTCCAAGGACCAGAGTTGGCCCTATATTTATTCTGCACCGCCCACCAGGGCTTCAGGATCGTACCTTGGGGCATCCGCAGGCTCCTGGCCTGGATTTACGAGGAGTACAATGTCCCCGGCTATGTCACTGAGAATGGCATGGCAACAACCGACACTGATGTCCTTGACGATGGAAAAGGGTCAAATAAGTTCGCTCCTACACAAACGAAGTTCTCAAAGGTATCTTATTGTTACCCTATACTAATCGACATGTCCTTGTCACATCGATATCTCAAAATAAGACAGACCAGATACAGATATGTTCACATCCATCGAATTCTCATGAACAATATCGGTAAATCTAGTCAACTGGACTTACTTGTAATTTGGAGTAGCGACGTTTCGCGTCCGCTCCGGGACGCTTCATCATTTCCGAACGTCAGAGCAAAATTGATATCCGACATCTATTTTAGCATCTTCCGGAACTGAATGTTGTTGCTATATACATTGGAACATAAAAGCAAACATGAGACATTATTCTTATCATTCACCTGAACGTGAACATTGGGTATTTATTTTACTATCTATGTGGAGTTGAATATCATGTTTATTCATTTCCGAACGTCAAAGGAATCATTTGACCATTACTTTAGCATCTTCTGGAGCTGAATGTTGTTGCTATTTACTTTCCAAAGTAAAAGCAAACATCCGGCATTTATTTTCTCATCATACGGAGTTGAATATTATTAGTATTCATTTCCGAACGTCAAAGCTAACATTCCACATTTATTTCATCATCTTCTGGAGCCGAATGTTATCCTTATTTATTTCCGAACGCAAAATCAAACATCCGACACTTATTTTAGTATCATACGGAGTCGAATATTACCGTTATTCATTTCCAATATAAAAAGCAAACATCTGACATTTATTTTAGCATCTTACGGAGCCGATTGTTACCGCTGTCCATCTACAAAAGTGAAGGCAATTATCCGACTTTTTGGTGGCCCGATTGGGCCACCAAAATCTTCCTTTCTGAAATTTTGGTGGTCCAACGCGCGTTTTTGGTGGCCCCGGGCCACCGGGCCACCGTTAGTGTCGAGCCCTGTATAATAATGATAATAATAATAATAATAATAATAATAATAATAATAATAATAATATATATATATATATATATATATATATATATATATATATATATTAATTATAAGAAGAAAGAGTCTAAAGAGTTTTCGGTCTGCCTCAGACCTTCGTCATTGTCTTTACACTGACGAAGGTCTGAGGCAGACCGAAAATTTTGTAATAAAAAACATCTCGTTGGATATGCATGGCGTACTTGAGACTCTTTCTTCTTATGATTAATATATATATATATATATATATATATATATATATATATATATATATATATTATATATGTATATATATATATATATATATTATTCTCTGTCGTCTCTGCCTCTTTCACTGTCGTTATTATTTTCGCTATTGTTTTGATCATCATTATCTTTTGTATATGATATCCATGTTTTGTATTTTGTCCGATTTGTCCTCAGTCTTGACAAAGGGCAGAAAGCCCGAAAGCTTGAAGTAAAATCACTTATGAGGATTCAATTAAGCAACGTTTACCGCCTCCTTACTCTCGTTATATATATATATATATATATATATATATATATAACTTTGTAATACTGGTGTTGTGGAAGGTATATCAGATCATTCAGCAATAATGTGTGAATTGAACCTTCCTAAACGTTGTATTAAAAAAAAATTGTTGTAACACGGAATTTGAAATCTGTAAACCCACAAGAGTTTGTTGCTGATACTCATGTTAAGTCTCTTGTATCAGCTGAATCTCATGTTAATAATGTTGATGATGAAGTGAATTTGTATGACACCTTACTCACTGCTACCCTTGATAAGTTGGCACCTGAGAAACGAATCAAGGTCACAATACACCCTAATACTGAATGGTATACCCAAGAAATAGCTCAAGCAAAACTTCTTCGCAGACAATTAGAAAGAAAGTCAAGGTCCACAAAACTGGAGATTCACAAGCAGATGTATCATGCACAAAGGCGATGTGTAAATGCCTTGATTAAGGATGCTAAGTTACAATATCATTCAAAAAAAGGTTACGGATTGTGGGAAAAATACAAAAGTTGTACAAAGTTGCTAATGCTTTACTTTACCGAAAACAGCGATCTCCTTTACCAGAACACCTCACTCATGGTGATCAAGTTGAGTTAGCAAATTGTTTTAATCAATATGACAAAATGGTGGCAATCCAACAGAGTTTCCCAACTCGTTGTGAACAGCCAAAAGACATTGTATGTGAAGTCAAGTCAGAATTGAGTGAGTTTCAGTCTGTCACTGTTAATGAGATAGAAAAGCTAATTAAGAACTCACCTAACAAATCATGTGAACTTGATCCAATCCCTACAGATTTGGTTAAGAAGTGTGGCAGAGTTTTAGCACCCGTTATCACAAGAATCATAAATGCTAGCCTGAGATTAGGTGTAGTTCCACAGGTGTGTAAAAACGCAGTTATTCATCTAACTTTGAAAAAAGCAGGCTTACATCAGGAGTGTCTAAAAAATTACCGTCCAATTTCAAATTTACTCTATTTGAGTAAATTGCTTGAGAAGGTTGTTTTCTCGCAACTGGCAACATAATATCTGCAAGATAATGAATTGTTTGATTCACTTCAATCTGCGTACAAGCCTGGTCATAGTGTAGAAACACTGTTAGTCAACTTATCAGATATTGTGTTCAGAGATTTAGATAGTGGCAACATCACTGCTCTTATCATGCTTGATATGAGCTCAGCTTTTGACACAGTCGATCATGCTATTCTGATTCAAAGATTGAGATATTTGGGCATCAAAGGAACTGTTCTTGATTGGTTTATATCCTACTTATGTGATCGATCTCATTATGTCAAAATTGGTGATTCTTAACCTCTTGTAAAACTATGACAAAGTTTGGTGTACCTCAAGGTTCTGTTATTGGGTTCAAAGCATGTTAAGCAAACTTGATTATCAATCATGTCATGTCAACATCGGTATCACTTGCATTACTCCGTCGAAAACTGCCCGTGATTTAGGTGTCATATTTGATCAGGAAATGTCATTTCGAAGTCATGTAACTCATATTCAGCGGAATGTTCGATATCAGTTGCGTAATTTAGGTTTCATAAGGAAATATTTGTCTAAATCTGCAGCTGAGATACTTATTCATGCTTTGATTTCTTCGCGGTTGGATTTTTCGAATTCATTGTTGTGTAATCTTCCAAAGAAACTTCAACGGTTGCAAAATTCTGCTGCCCGTTTGTTAACTTTTACTAATAAGTTTGATTCCATATCACCAGTTCTCCGTTCCTTATATCTGTATATTGGTTACCTGTAGAAAAAAGGATTATTTTCAAGATTCTGTTATTAGTACATCATTCAGTTCATTCTCCCCCCCCCCCTATACATAAGGAATTCTGTTCAAAAATACAATCCGACACGAAGGCTACGTTCATCATCAGATACATCAAACACCTAGAGTAAAACATGGGTATGGTGATCGTGCTTTTTCCGTTATGGGACCAGAATTGTGGAATCAGTTGCCTCTTCAGTTAAGGGAACTGTCATCTACAGAGTCATTCAAATCCAAACTTAATACTTATCTGTTCCTTTCATACTGAGGACTGTAATTGCTGTATGTCATTAGTGTTGGATCAATATTGTATTCTTAATCTTTTGTTGTATTCTTTATTTGGTATACATTTGTTTTTGTTTACCATTTTCTTTTGTTGAAATGTTTGAATATTAGTATGTATATGCATGTAAATATCTTTTCATTTTTGAAGCGCCATGAGCACTGAAAAGTGGACCTGCGCGCTATACAAGTAGCCACTATTATTATTATTATTATTACTATTATATATATATACATATATATATATATATACTTATGATACATGCCGGCAGCGGCGGCAGTGCATGACAAAAGTTATAGTTCACGCAAAATGTAACGATTGCAAAAATAACCCACTATCGATATGACTATCGGTTTTTGCTCCCTATATAACTTCAATCATCGAGTGCCTGAATTCCGCATCTAATCTACGCGATTGCGCCACAACCGCGATATGCTTTGCTCGATATTATCCTCTATTCTCGCTGGCCATGCCAGCAACTCAGCTGTGTGGGACTAGACTTTCAGCGGTAGGTACATGGAAGCTGACAGAAACTGAACCATAGTGGCCCAGAAAGAACGATACACCTAAGATCTTTAATTTCAGCAATATTGTTGCAAATGTGTCATTATTTTGCATACTATTGGAAAGGCCATTTCTTTTTCAATAGAATGACACCAAGTTCTTTAATTTGGGTTGATGCGTTATGATTTTAGGACCATTTTTGTCAACCCTTGCAATTTCAAAATGTTATCAGTTTGCACTCTCAGAGATACCGAAACCAGCAAGAATTCAGCTTGCCATAGAACCAGGAGCGTTCACAATGTGTGGAATATGGGGGAGGGGGGGGGGGGCGGGGACGGTGTGATTGTCATTATCCGTTATCATTGTGAATAATATGAATGTCACTGTGAATATCAATTCTCCGTATATTCTACGCCGAAGTGCGCCGTGGAAATGGGCAGCGTATTATGTACTAGTACGGTATAATACGCTGAGCGCTCTTTGATCACGCTATATCTATACGCTACGGACTTTTACAACGACATTTTCAAGACACTCTTGGCATCTACATTTGCAGCGATGGTGACTTCAATGATGGTGACTTGCTACACAAAGTGAAAGTCATCGCCTTCAATGCCTGGCACGAGCTTGTGTTTAAATCCGATTGCACCGAGACCAGTGATCCTACAATACACCATCTAGATACTATTCCTGGTCCTGGACCCAGTGCAGTAAGTAGGGCGTCTAACTTTTGTTAGATCCACTACTTCCACTATACCGAAGTGTTAACTAGCTCTGTCGCTCGTAGATCTAACGTTAGTCCTAACCTACTGTTACTTGCACTGTTAAATCTAGATATAGATATAGACTCGAGTTGAATCTAGATCTTCAGGATTTTGTCTCCTAAAGTTAAAAGAAACTGGTAAACTAGTGATCAAGGCTTTCGTATTTTTTTCCATTTATCTGCCGTGGGTATACCTATACTATTTTATATAACACATAGTGCATGACTTCTTATTGCACTATAACAATTAAGTACCAATCACCTCCAAATTCTGAATTTGCTCTCAGGCAGTTATGTATAACTGACCTTCGGGGCAAAGTCAGAATCATTCGGTGCTTATATTGTTACAGTGCATTCAGCCTCATGCACTATATAAAAGAAATATATATATATATATATATATATATATATATATATATATATTGAAACAAGAAAGGGAAAACTGATCAGAAACAAATAATAAATAGTGAAAACTTTGAGCAAAGTTTTCACTATTTATTATTTGTTTCTGGTGAATTTCCCCTTTCTTGTTTCAATATTACAAAGAGCTGCATCGCTTCGGCGATCCCTCGCATTTATTCCAAATTTGATTTACGTCCTTTGGGTTAATGTGTGTGTGTGTGTGTGTGTGTGTGGCACACATACAGAGAGTTGAAAGTTTGGGACGAACACCGATCTAGGGCTTTCAGCTCAGTCGGTAGACCACCGGTCTAGCAATCCGGAGGTCTCGGGTTCGAATCCCGATGGAAAAAATATATATATATATATATATATATATATCATATACATACATAAAAAGAACAGAGCACATAAGTAGCGTTCTTTTTTTGTGTGCGTATGTTCCGTTTATTTATACATACACTCCTTGATTTTATTAATTGCCGTTATGCTTGCCTGCTTTGACATATGCGAGGAGATTCACAAATGTGTTTGTGCGTACATATCCGTATCTATATATGTACATGTGTGTGCGCAGATGTTTAGTCATACGTATTTGTAAGTGCTTATAATATATGTATGCTTGTTTGTGATTGTATATGCATGTTATATTATGTAAGATTGATGCATATTAAACACTCCCATTTGTGTATTTATTCTCTGCCGTTTCTGCCTCTATCACTGTCGTTATTTTCACTATTGTCTTAATCATCATTATTTTTTTTTGTATATGATATCCATGTTCTGTATTTTGTCCGATTTGTCCTCAGTCTTGACAAAGGGCAGAAAGCCCGAAAGCTCGAAGTAAAATTAGATAGTGAGGATTCAAAAGCAACGTCTGCCGCCTCTTCTTTACTCTCGTTATACACACTACTAAAAGATGCGACTGCCCAGGGGCTTAGCAGCTGAAGATACACGACTCACACTATGCAAATATCGTCATGCGCATGGCAGATTGTTGTTAGCGCACTTCCGTGCGCATGGCAGATTTATTTAGCATACTGTTGGAAAGGCCATTGTTTTTCCAATAGAATGACACCAAATTCTTTAATTTTGGTTAATGCGTTATGATTTTAGGACCATTTTTGCCAACCCTGGCAATTTTCAAAATGTAATCATTTTGCACTCTCAGAAATACCGAAACTAGCCACAATTCGGCTTGCCATAGAACCAGTAGCCTTCACAATGTGTGGAATGTGGGGTGGATAGTGCAATTGTTATTGTCCGTTATCATTGTGAATAACGTGAATGTCATTGTGAATATCAGTGTGAATTCCGAGTTGCAGCAAGCTGAGTAAGGGCGCATACCTAGTGATAGAGACGCCCGAACCGTTTTTTTTTTTCCCTCCGGCGTTGCAGTCACTGGTTATGGGCCAGCGGGCTTCTGCACATACACAAGCTGCAAGAGAGAAATAATAAAGACGAAATAAAAACGGCTAGAAACTAGACTAGGGTAACACTTGTCGCTATGAAATGACAAAATAATTTTTTTTTTTTTTTGCATTTACTTCATGAAGAATTCATCAAAACTCCATTAAACCATATATGTACATGTTGCTAGGGATGTCAGCAATACAGTGGGATACATTGTAAGGTAATATTGAGCATGGTTATCATGGTAACCAGATGCCTACAGGTGATTGGTAACCCTAAAATGCCTACTGCTGGAAACTTTGGTATTTTTGTTCATATTTTTAGATAGATGCAATGAAAAAAAGCAGACATTTTTATTGATTATTGTTTAAAAAGAATTCTCCTGTTGCCATGGCAACCAGTATCATCCAATCAGGATTCAGCTGTTAATAACTTAAAAACTAAAGCCCATAATATCAGAAAGCTCGATAAGCATGTCCTTCTGCATAAGTTTACCTGGGAAGAAAATATTGAAGCATTTTCAAGTTACAGTAAAATTTGTAAACAAAGGCATATAAAAACACATTTTGAGTAAACGGCCATTGGAAGGAAGATATCATTTTCGAATAGTAAAATGCATGAAAAAGTTGCATCCGTCGTACTTTCGGTACGAATTTGACTTCAAAGTACACGCAAATGTAGTTTTTAGCAATGTATGGACACAAATTTCCCTTAAAAATATATGTGAATACAGAGAGCAACTAAGCCAATGATATTAATGTTAGCTCTTTTTTGAGTATTTACAGAGAGATGGTTATTCGAAACAACGTGGAAAAGAGCAGAGGAAAGGTGCCCGCAGATAACCCGCACCTGACAGTACCTAGTATGAATCTCGCCCGTATAGTTAACCGGAGTTGCGCACGCAAGTCCCATTTACCCGCAGTCAAGTTAAGGCCCTGTCACCTTTCCGGGCAAGCTACACGGGCTTGTTACGTGTGGGGATTTTCCTGCACGCATGACAAATTTTGCGGGCGGACTCACGTTCGTCTTAAGTGCATGCCATGTGACCTGGGTGTGAGGCGCATGGGTGGCGAATGAGGGCTGACAACTTGGTGTACTAGAGCAGATAAGCCGAAGAATTGTGCAAAATTTGACTAAAGCATGAAACTTTCACCAGTGTTAGTACATGTTATAAGATTCATTTTAAGATCGGGAGGTAAGTCTAAATTGACCTCTGATGACCTCCAAAGGTCAATGACCTCAAAATTTGATAAAAATTGATATTTTGCGTCATTGATTAATGTTAAATATGGTAACGATGTACTAAAGACTCATTTTTCTTACAGTGGAATTGTCTTCATGTTCCATAGAACCCTGACAGGTTTACCTTTGACCTCTGATGACCTGCAGAGGTCAATGACCTCAAAATATCAGAATATTTATATTTTGTCATTGATTAATGATAAACACGGCAATGATGAACTAAAACCATTTTTTTTAAACAGTGGAATTGCCTCAATGTTCCGCAGATCCTTGACAGGTTTTTAGCTTTGACCTCTAATGACCTCCAGAGGTCAATGACCTCAAATTATCAGAATTTTGATATTTGGTGCAATTGGTTGATGATAAACATGATAACGATGTCCTAAACATTCATTTGTGTCACAACTGAATCGTTTTCCTATTCCTCAGATCAAGGGAAATTATTTGCACGTCTCTGCCTTTGACCGCTGAGGACTGTGACAGGTCAATGACCTCAAAATATCAAAATATTGATATTTGATGTATATTCAATGGTTAACTGTATACCTGGTGTCCAATTATGCATCATGCTATTAGCATTCATGCTACAAGAAGTGTCTTCTCATCCCACAGAACATTGGTCATTACGGTACCCTATGTATATCCAACTTTGACCTCCAAGGACAATGTGAGGTCAGACTTTTAGAATATCAAAATTTGTGTAGGGTTGCAAATATTGATGTTTGGCTTCATTGGTTTAATCCTGAATGTTTAATCATGTACTAATCACGCCTTGACGTTATAATCAAAGTATATGTATGCATATTCCACGAAGCATTGGTTCATAGTAACAGGTCTCAGGAATGTGAGCGGTCATTTCTTCAGAAATGAAGCTTACGTGTCTTCATCAGTGATGGCAGTGACCTCAAATATAGTATTTATGTTTGGGTTAGTTATGCAGACTAGCTTGCATGAAATTATGTGCAACATTATCCAATTTGCACTGGACAAAATTTGTACGCTTAAACATGGAAGGTGGGGAGAGGAGTACCATATTTTGGGTTGATGCTTAATAGTTTGTGAACAGGCATATGGCAAACTAAGTCCCTTGAACTGGATGAAAGGGTGACAGATGCTAACTAGAAAACAACAGGCCAACCTCATCAGGTGTACGTCACAAGTCAAACAACCCGAGTCGTACAGCCCATGAGTTACGCAGAACACGATCTGCACTTACTGTTGGTGCTCTATAGGCCCTATAAGACAATCAAACCCACCTTCAGCCTAGACATTTGTAGGTGTTGTGGTGTAGAGCGGGATCTGAACATCTCTCATGAAGCGAGACTTCTCTTTTCTTTTCTTTTCCCCACTAACAATGTGAAACAAAGATATCCGTAGGCGTTGTGGTATGTAGACGTGGTAGAGCGAGACTTCTCTTTTCTTTTCTTTTCGTTTCCCCACTAACAAATAAGTTTAGCAGGAAACATAGAAGCATTCGCACATACTGTTTACATTTCCCAACACATGCTTTTAAATCGGAATTTTCATGTAATTTACACATTTTGCCTGAAAAAGAATTACCAAGAACTTTTCAATACAACACATGTTCAAAAGAAACCATTTTGTTCATATATAATTTACTCTACAGAGTGATTCATAGGGGCCTACTTATCACCGTCCACGTACTCGAACAGTTTTCGCTAAAGATACAAGTATGTTTACAAGACTGCAAACATTAGAATGATTTGTCCCTTAACAAATCAAACTACATCTCTTGAAATGTCTTCAAACGTAAATTAAAGTAATTCCTCTTAAATGATTACTCTCTTATCTATCTCTCTCTCTCTCTCTCTCTCTCTCTCTCTCTCTCTATATATATATATATATATATATATATATATATATAATATACACGTACTGTCCTACTTTAGCGGGGGGGGGGGGAGGGTTCGACAAATTGCTCAGATCCGATTTATTGATATTTTCCTGGAAAAAAAATATGGCTTAGAAATCAATCCTGTGAGATATGTCATTGGAATCGCCAGCGCAATATTATTTTGTTCATTTATAAGAAATAGATCGCATTTGTCACTTGCTGCCTTTTGCCAGGGTGGGGCGGTACAGGTTTGACAGATCTGCGAGAGCATTATACAGTGTAATTAATATTTCTTCACCGGGGACATGGTGATGTGCACTTTACAATTTCATGTTCAGTTTTCCTAAAGAGTACACCTTAACTGGGGCGGCGGAATTGTGTGTGTGTGTGTGTGTTTTCTAAGTGTGGGGGTGGGGTAGGGCTCTGGGGCAGCGTTTTTAGCAAGGGTCAATGGTCGATTTTTTAATTATGCTTTTTCCGTTTTCAGTATGCACCAGACCAGATTAATGAATAGGACCATCCAATGCTCTCTATAAAACATCATCATGTTTACCATTAATCATGATGTCAAACATCAATATTCTGATAATTTGAGGTCATTTTAACTGTCGAGGTCATCAGAGGTCAAAGGTGGAAACCTGCCTGTGCTCTTTGGAATATATGAAGACAACGTCATTATTGTGTAAGTTCCCTAAAACTCCTTACTACTTTCTCCAAGCCGGCGACCAATTATTGTACAGAGGCGGATAGATATTGGATTGGTCTGTCAGCTTCTCTCTGTACTGGTCGGGGGTTAGGTACTCACATAGACACCAATCATCACCAAAATACCAAAAGTAGAAGAAACTAAATATTGTTCCACAACACCAAATGCAAAATGCGTTTCAAATGATAACATTTACATGGATAACACCAATGCTACTAACGGCATATTTATTCCAACGACCTGCCTTCCTGTAGGTCTGAAACAAAAAACTTCTTCACAAACAAGTTTCTTTCCTCACAAGTTAGTTTAGCATTGCACTCATCACTTAGGAACGTCTTTACGGCTTTTGAGACCATTTCATATACCGTCTTATTCTATGGGAAATGGAGGGATTTAGTTAGTAGGGAGAAATGATGATATGCTTGTTTTGTACATCTTAACCATGTTTATCATTAACTAATAACATCACAGATCAATATTATGGTATTTTGAGGTCATTGACCTCTAAAGGTCATCAGAGGTCAAAGGTAGAAACCTGTCAATGCCCTGTGGAATCCGAGAAGAATTGTAGTACAAATGCATATTTAGTGCAGCGTAACCAACGTCTAGACCTATCTTTCACAAATGCCTTCAAACATCAATATTCTGATATTTGAAGTTCATTGACCTCTGGAGGTCATCAGAGGTCAAATCAGACTTACCTCCCGATCTTAAAATGAATCTCATGGTATGTACTAACACTGGTGAAAGTTTCATGCTTTAGTCAAATTTTGCACAATTCTCATGATTTTGAAGGCTTAACCGCTCTACTAGTGAAGGAATCCTTCTCAATGAATTCGATTTGCATAGATTCACGGGCAACTTACGTACTTCAAGCGGATCAACTGCTTGCGACTGGCGGCAGCTACGGGCCTCCTACTGGTGTTCTGCGTGGACCTCTGCAGGCAATCTCCGCGACTCACTCGGAAAATGTTTTGGTCATGCTCAAAACTTGGCTGCGGGTAAATGTATCGGATTAGCGCCCGCACCTCCGGGCAACTACGGGCGAGATACCAGATAAGTACTGCCAGGTGCGGGCCAACTGCGGGGAGCTCCGGGTAGCTATTTTTTTCCCCGCAAGTCAACCCGCAAGGCTTCGCCAGTCACGGTTTGACAAGGCCTTGAGCATGCTCAAAACTTTTTCCGGGTGAGTCGCGGTTGTTTGCCCGCAGAGGTACACGCAGAACACAAGTAAGAGGCCCTTAGTGGCAGACCTCGCAGGCGACTCCCACGCAGGTACTTCGCAGTCCCCATATGTCGCTCGTAACCGAAAACGGGTCGGTTTCGAAGCTTTCACGCAGGTCACACGGAATACACTCAAGTAACAGGTAAGTGGCAAGCGTCCAGCAGGTAAGACGCAAGTACAGAACTCGCCAACACCCTTGTCCGCCCGCAGAAATATCTCCTACTTGCTGGAAAATCCCTACTCGTTACAAACCGGCGTAGCTTACCCGGAAGGGTGTGACGGCTCCGTTAGTTTGCAGGCACAAAACCCTTTTTTGGTCGAAAAAAGCCTGCGTCAAGACTACTATACACGCGCCACTGGCACTGTGCGTCCCATAGAGCTTCCTGCCAGACAAGTGCCCGTGGTGCGTGTAGTAGTCTTGTCGCACGCAGACCTTTTTACGTTTGTTTCAACACATTAATAATGATGAAAAGTGACCTGTAAAATGTCATTGATACCACAATTTTGGAATCACATGCTACCTGGGGGTGTTCATGGAGGTCCCATCTACCACCCCGTGTGGTCAAACCTTTTCTGTGGGGTGGGTTGAACGTAACAGGAATTAGCGCCTTGACTATTCAATGTGTACATGCATCAGGAGGTTACTAATTATACTCGAAAGCGCAGTGATGATCACTGCAATCTTTGTATCCTTAAAGGAGACCTCCGGATGATTTTCAGATTTCTACATTTGAACAACTATACATTAGTGATACTAAGGAAAGCGTTTCAGAATTTGTAATAATTGGGATGAAGAATAAGAATATTTTCAAAATTTAGAACAAAATTAATTGCAATGAACAAGGATGATGACATGGCAGAGTCACCGTAAGAATGCATGAGTTGGGTCTCAAGGAAGCAGAACAAAAGAAGAAGGCATGCATAGATTATACACAGGTGAATTCGCAAGCAAGCGGTATTGTAATGGAAAATCACACAGCTACATTTCTGAAATATGTGAACCTCCTATGTCATCATCCTTGTTCAGTGTAATTTGCTTGAGGTTTTTCAAACCATTGTTTCTCTGCTCAAGAACCACAATAAATTCCACAAATCTATACATGGAGTTGTCGATTTATCTACCACATGATGTGAAATTATGAAAATCGTTTGGAATGCCCCTTTAAGGGGGTATCTCACTTGCTGGGCGGCGAACGTTTCCGAACGTGGCGAATTGGGGATTTCGCCAGGGCTCGTAAAGGGTTGCAAAAGGTTCGTTAAAAGTTACAAGAAAGTTCGCAAACGGTTTTTATTATCGCAAGCGGTTTTTCTGGTCGCAATTAAATATTGAACATGTTCAAAATTTCTTTGCGAATTTGTATTTTCGCTAACAGTTGCAAACGTTCACAAAACACTCGTAAGAATTCGCAAACGGTCGTAATACGGTGTCGCTTACATTTCTATCTGATTCAACATTGCTAGCGAACAAGTAACCTATATGGTTCCTGTATAAAAGCTCTAAGAAAGTTCTTGAAGCTCTTGACATTTCCAATTGCTGCAAAAGCTTTTCATATTGACCAAAGTCTGTCCTCTGCAACAACTACTCTCTGACACAAACAGTCTTTCTATTCTTCTTCCTTTTTTTGTTTTTCTTCATCTTCTTTCTCTTAATCCGCACGATAACTGTAGCAGCAGCCGTGCAGACAAAGCAGTTCTTCAAGGATAGCAGCACGTTGAACCTCTTCTTGGCAAAAATTCATTTCTATATTCCGGAAATCCATCTTTAACGTTGGTCACAAGAGATCTGAATGCAGTGGAGGGTTTTACGTTCGTTTCATGGGTCTGACTATACATAATCGCCTGGTACTTTTCCAGGTCCCAAAACATTCGCAAATTGTCGCAAGGGATTTGCAAACAGTTGCTAATATTAATTGCAAAACTGTCGCTAACATTTGCTAACAGTCGCCAATAGTCGCCGCCTGTTTTTCGCAAACACTTTCACAAACATTCGCTCAAATGTTGCTAATTGTCGCTAAGCATAGCTAAAAGTCGCTAACTGTCGCTAACGGCAGAAGCGAAGCTTGATTTTTTGCAAACATTCGTCAGAAAAGTTGGCGAATCTCAAATTCGCTAGTTCGCAAACGTTCGCTGCTCAGTGAGATACCAGCTTTAGGATACACTTCCGACTGGATTCAGCTTCCAGTCCACTAGCCACCTCTTGCTGAAAAGTTGAGTGCTGAAGCAAAAGGCTTGATTGTAAGCTTTACGCCTCATTTTCCTCATTAAAACCACAGAAAGCAGCATAGGATAATAGCACGATGGCAACAATCCGGTTGCTACTGGCAGTGGGACTTCTTGGTCTTATGGTTGCTGTTTCAGCAGCAGATCCCGAGTTCGTGTACCCCGATTACTGGAACGATCCGGAACGGGACGCCTTTATTTACGGAACGTTTCCCGATGGCTTCATCTGGAGTTCGGCTACTTCTGCCTACCAGATCGAAGGAGCTTGGAACGCAGACGGAAAGGGAGAGAGCATTTGGGACAATTTCACCCACGAAGGGGGCCACGTTGCCTACAACCAAAATGGGGATATCGCTTGTGACAGCTTCAACAAGTACAGTCACCATGTACTTTCTTTTCTTATCTTATTCATTTAATCTTGTTTGATAGCTTAACATCCACATGAGACAGTCAGTCCGCAGCACCCGATAATTCGCTCGTATTTATTCAACTCGTATGCAAGCCCGCTCGAGGCTTGCATATATGAGCTGCGGTTTTCGGCAACAAAAAAATCCACCTTATATTCACAAATTTGGTATCAAATTCAAGGAAAATATGTAGGGCCTAAGCTATCGTCACATGTTACTCAAATTATTGTAAATGAAAAATATCATAGCGTAAATTGAGCTTGAAAAATGATGAAAAAAGCAATTCGTGTAGTTCACGTTCAATACGTCAAAAGAATACTAAATTCACCTTGCGTCTCAATGAAAATGCATTATTTGGCAGACCATCTCTTAATTTTTGTATCTTTGTAAATATCTTGACAATTTGTTGTTTAATCCGGTCAGGAACCAGTAAAATATACATCGATGTCAGTGCTGGTCAGCTTGAAACCGTGCAATCTCAAGAGTAAGCTCTCTCATTGGACAGCGCTAGCATTCAGCGCGTGCATTAAGTTTATGAGCATTACCATCACCAGAATACTACGTGGGCACACACATACAGGCGTATATACACACTATCTTGTATAAAGAGAGAGAGAGAGAGAGAGGGGGGGGGGGAGATGGAGATATCCATTGTCTTTGTTACCCAAAGCATGGCGGATGATTAAGTTAAGAATACCTTTATATTTCACTCATGAGAAGAAACTGTCGGTCGGTTCATTGCAGGTACGAAACGGATATTGCTGTGATGAAAGCCATGGGTCTCAAATACTACCGTTTCTCCATCGCCTGGTCTCGCGTCCTACCGGACGGCACCATCAACAACATCAACGAAGCTGGAGTCGCCTTCTACAACAACCTCATCGATGAAATGCTGTTGAACGGAATCTCGCCGATGGTGACGCTCTACCACTGGGATCTACCCCAGGCCCTACAAGACAAAGGCGGGTGGGACAGCGAGGACATCATCGACTACTTCGCCGACTACGCCGAACTGTGCTTCCAGCGATTCGGAGATCGAGTCTCCTTCTGGATCACATTCAACGAACCATGGATCGTGTCCGTCTTCGGCTACGGTACGGGCGTCTACGCCCCAGGGCTGGCCGAGATTGGCTCTGCCCCGTACAGGGTCACTCACAACATAATCAGATCTCACGCAGCCGCGTATCACCGCTACGACGACAGGTACAAGGCACGCCAGGTAAGCACAGTTGCATTTATAATCACGTAACTTGATAATTTGAGTTACTACATTATATCAGGAGAGCATAAAATTCCTAGACAATTTATCCTAGGCTCTGTTATGAGATTATTTTGTTTTATTTTTACCCAAATTATTGTGATGGTTATTGCAAGAGAGAGGATCACCTCTTTACCTGAAAAATACGAGTACTATCGGAGCCAACTGTAACAATACACCTATTACAAACGGTTGCTACTATATCATTTTGGCGAACGTATCCGAGACAGAGCACACAACAGTTCGCCATGTATACTCTCTGTGTCCATTTATCAGTGCCTGCATACTGTTCCCTAGTGCTCAGTTTCTAGTACTAGTATATTATAGTGTAATACCCTAACTTAATGGTCCTCTTCCCTATGGATTGGCATAGATAGTCTGCAAGAAATTACACCATGCAATTTACTCTTAGCCTGCCCCCCCCCCCCCTAAAAAAATCAAAACAAAGCTCACGATATACAGCTTAACACTGTCATTTACGTGTCTAATTTCAATCATACTATAATTCAGAATGGCAAAGTTGGGATCTCCCTGAACTTCGACTGGGCTGAACCGTACGACAGGACCAACCAGACGAGCCTCGAAGCCTCTGACCGCGCCCTCAACTTCCACATCGGATGGTTCGCTCATCCCATCTTCATCAACGGAGACTACCCTGAGATCATGAAGACCAAAGTGGCTAGAAAGAGTGCCGCCCAGGGCTTCACCCAATCTCGACTGCCTGAATTCACCGAAGCTGAGAAGGCCTACATCAGGGGCACCGGAGACTTCTTTGGTCTGAACACCTACACCACCAATTTCTACGCCGCAGTGCCGGAGAACCTTGACGAGGACCCAAGCTACTCGACGGACTCCGACATCGCCTTGTGGCAAGACCCCAGCTGGCCGGGATCCGGCACTAGCTGGCTCAAGATCGTCCCGTGGGGCATTCGCCGTATCGTCAACTGGATCTACAACGAGTACAACGTGCCGATTTACGTGACGGAGAATGGCGTCTCCACCAAGGATGTCTACGAAATAGATGACGTCATCCGGCAAGACTTTTACCGCGCATACATCAACGAAGTCCTCAAAGGTAAATACTGAATATTAGTGCTGGGAATAAAAGAAGAAAATGATAATAGGGAAAGGTTTGGTTACGAGAGTGATCAGGTAACTAACACGCGAAGGGAGCCGAACATTACTTTTATTTCTTTGTAAGCAAAGGCAAAAGCAAAACACTATGATGGTGTAGGCCTACTCTTGTAAAAGTCGAACCATTTCTCTCATCTAGATTTGACTAAATTCTAAGTAAATTATTCTTGGAGATCAATACAGCAATGTTAAAGAAAGCTTCAATCTAATTTCGGGCTACTTTTCCTCTCTTAATCTTACCAATATCAAATACTACTAAACATTGCACCGTTCCATCATCGTTGTCCGCAGCTATTACACTGGATGGTGTTGATGTGAAAGGATACACGGCATGGTCTCTTCTTGACAACTTCGAGTGGGGAGCCGGCTACACCGAGCGTTTCGGTCTCCACTACGTGGACTTCACCGACCCTGAACGACCACGAGAGGCTAAGAAGTCAACCACAGTGCTCTCCGAGATCATCGCGAACAACGGCTTCATTGCTGGGGCCGGGACTTCGTCACCCCAACCAACAACGGGTAAAGGGACGTCGATGAAATTTCAAGCCAGTGACGTGGCGCTTACTTGTCTGATGAGTCTCTTATCATGGGCTCTGGCTCTTTTTTCGTGATAGGGGAAAAACGAGGTATTCTTTTTTCATAGCATATGCTAAGCTGTCAACAAGTTAAACACATTTATTACAGCTGTATATAATATACTGTGGACAGTAATGCCGTCGTTAATCAGAAATACAATGGCACATCTTTCATTCTGTGATAAAGATTAATTTGAATGGCTCAATGATTGAAATGCGTTTTGATTTGTTACTTAATTGGTACTATTTAACATATTCGTCGCAAGAGGGGCAGCGGAACACTTTTGGCTCTTGTATAAAACTTACAACTAAACACATGACTCTAAGAAGGTTATACCCGGAGTTTTTTTTTTTTTTTTTTTTTTTTTTGGGGGGGGATATCTCGCGAACCCTTGACTCTTACCCTCCCACACACACAAAAGCACACACACCACTAAAGATCTGGCTGCTCCTCCATTATTATAATACTGTTGTTGAAGACCACTCAATTAGTAAAGCACCATATCTTATACGATGTCAAACGAAAAACTATGAAGATAATTTTATTTCTTTGAGTTTTTTCAACGAACTTTGAAATAAAGAGAATTTTGAATTGTGGAAATTTGATTTGCGCAACGTATATAGTTACAGGAGTAAAAGCAGCTTCCAGTAGAAAAAGGCGCGATGAATTTGATACTTATTGGAGGAAAGAGGGTCGTATGTGTGTGTGTGGGGGGGGGGGGTATGTGAGGGTGTGCTTGTGTGTGTGTGTGTGTGTGTTTGTGGGTATGTGAGGGTGTGCTTGTGTGTGTGTGTGTGTGTACAAGTTGAAGTGCGTGCCTGTGTTTCTGAAACAAGAGCTTAATTTTTTTTCTTTTCTTTTTAGTACAGTGTAGTTTTCAGTGGTGAAGGCAATACAGTGTATAATGTGTTATTGGCCGCGCGCGGGGAGGGGTAAGTTTTTGTTGGCATAAAGGTTATAGGATTTTATCAGCAGTTAGGATTTTGATGAGTTTTGTTTGATGGATTTGAATGTGAATTTGGAGCGGTGCTTGGGTGCGGGCGGATGATGCTTTTCTGCATACGGTCCATTACAAGCTTGTATGTTCTTCGTATCAATCAACATTTGGAAGTCGTTCATTAGGAAGGAAGGTGGTATCGCTTCGGGTGTGTTTGTGTGGGGCTGTATGTGTGTACTAGTATGTGTGTTGGTGTTTGGTGTGTATGTGTGGGTGTATGTGGGTTAGTGGTTGTGGGTGTGGGTGTGGGGTAGGTTTTGGTGAATCGGGGTTGGTGGGGATGGGGATATGATTTGAAGAAGGATAGTTATAAATTGTATGAAAGATATTGGTAGAATAATTATGTAGGATAGATGTCAGAGTTGTTTTGGTGGATAGGGGAAGGGTTGGTTGGTTGTTTTTTTTTTCAATTAAATGATTTCATTCTAGTTTTGTACAACGTATTTTTGTTGCTTTTTTATGTATATACCCTTGTGAGTGTGAGTAACATGATTCAGTATATTCAAAGAATATCTGTTTTTGTATTTGTCAATTGTCAGTCAAGGATTGATTTATAATCGAGTTGTTATGTTGAAGAGAGATGATTGGCAGTATAAGTTGATAAATGGATTTGTTTGTGTTTTGGAGGGCATTTTTACTGTTTATGTTCATGTTACACCCAGAATGGGTAGAATGGGTTGATTTATGAATGATTTGAATGAAATCAATAAAATATCATAAGAAAAAAAAAGCGTGTATGAGAAATATCTTACTTTTCCTCTGCCAAGGTCATGCAAATGTAGAGTACACTTTATTAAGCTTGCGATGCGAACGTATTACTCTTCTTAGTATGCATGCAGGTGGTGAGTAAATGTGTATAATAAAATTCAAAATCATCATTATCAAGCTTCAGATTCGTTTGTGTAACTTTGTCTGTGCGTCAATTGCCAAGAACAGAAGACACTCTCAATTCCAGCCACTTATACGAGTT
Organism: Diadema antillarum; assembly: GCF_040938485.1. Lineage (NCBI taxonomy): Eukaryota > Metazoa > Echinodermata > Echinoidea > Diadematoida > Diadematidae > Diadema > Diadema antillarum. The sequence continues at coordinate 470,404 of NW_027272571.1, read as the reverse complement.
TTCAGACTATGGTGTCGAGACTATGTCGTATTGTATGCTGTCTGAATGTACGTACCAATTATTTTATAATCAAGCAGAAATGCAAGAAATTATACGCTGGTAAAAAGATAAACAAATCGAAAGCAACACATTTTGAAATAGTCTTTTGGAGTCAACTTTCATTGATTTTAATTCATTGATGTCATAATATGGCTGTAAGTAGGCCTACACAGAAAATTGTCATAGAAATAACAGTGAAAGCGAACAGCTTAATGAATCTTAAAATTAATGAAAATGTTGCCTTGAATTGTTTTATTGCGACTGATTGACAAATTGCCCTACATCGACGTAAATAAGTGTTTTGGTAGTAGCCATGATAAGACATCATGGGCATACATACTCCTGTTCGATTATGTATGCCCATGATTTTTCATGAATTCGGTAGGAAATGCGACGATAGTTTAGAAGAGCGAAATTGAGCGTAAAGAGATACATTACATTACCTAGCATAACAAACTATGACTGACAAAAAAAAAGTAAAAAGGAATATAAATCAAACAATACGGAATGTCATTATTCATGCGGACTGGTATATTAGTGGAAGGAAACGTTGTTTGAATTTGTGGATAACTTGTCAAATTTGTATACTTTCTATATCAATTGCACTTCATTTCAAGGTTAAAAAATAGACTCCGCCAAAAAAAGGAAAAGTCATTATGTTGATTGCAAAAAGCACATGCAGCAATAAATATTGAATACCAGGCGCAACGACAATTTCCATGCATTAGGATTGCTTGTTCATTGATTGAAAAACAAAACAAAACAAAACAAAACAAAACGTTTGACTTGCTGAATACATCTAGATATTCCAGAATGAAATATTTCCTTCCATCCACTGACCCTGCTGAACGGCCATGAAGCAGTAGATGTTCAGCTAAGCTATATCACACATGTCAGATGCCTTAACATTATGACTAAAGAGACGCATATTATAATAATATGTCGTCACGACTTGGCATTCCGCAATGACATAAAGTATGGTCTGCTACTTAGTGCGACCTCTTACAGTGTTAGCCTTATTCTTCAGAAGGGCACTGACATGATGATAGCCCAGCATTTCCATGTAACCATACACACATTGGTCAAGATGAGCATAAGAAAAGACATCTTGTCCAAGAATTACTAGCACATAATCACAACACAGCTAACGTTCTTTGCTGGTGCCAGACCGTTATTCCCTATACCATGTCGTTTATAAATTTTGGGAGCGTATTGTGTGGTTTTCTTTGTATACGCAAGTTGATATTGACGCTCTTGTACAAGAATGTATACGTGCTTTCCGTTTTCCCGCTGTCTGTTACACGTTTAGTAAACTCGCAATGAAACTGTAGAAAAAGGTGCGATATGGATGCTGTAAACTATTTCTCCTGATCATCATTCCTACGAATTCTAGAACCTCGAGTACACGAAATGTTTCTTTTGTAAACCAACACAATGTCACAATGCTCATCACTTGTAAGACGGCCGTCTTGATGTATTTTCGATGTTTTGGGTAGAATCACATCGACGTAGCTTTAGAATCCAGTCAGCAAGTTCCTAGCAGCACAAGCAATACACATACATACACACACTGACACGCACGCACGCACACACGCAGCACATGTGCAGACACAATTTGATCAAGGAGGTTCGAGAGATGGAGTTACAACTGACTGTAATTATTCAATCAGCTGTCAGTTTTCTATGGATGGACAAAAGAATTCCACAGGTGCATTTGTGCCTTTGATGTTCGATAATAGAAGCCGCCATCTTTCTGAGCAATCTGAAGATTCATTTTTAACGCTAACATAATATCGGGTATATGCTGCTCGTTTATATATCAAATGCAATGAAATTTCACCTAATGATAAAGCATATAAAACAAAAGTCAATTCCGTTCAAAAATATGTGCAAAAGTGTAAATCTGAGCTGTATTTTGTGAAAGTGTTTGAAATTTTACCCTCATGGAAAGCCGGCTTTATCACTTTTCTCCTTATTTTCGTCAAATGAAACTAATATGGGATCATCTGCAAGTATACATGTAGTTCTTTATAAATTGATATGTCAGATTAGCGTACAGACACGTGCAGTCGAGTAATTTTGATATCTATTTCAGCAATATTTGAGCAATTTCTATTCTCGCACCCCCGTGCCTTTACCATTGTCTACCGCCCATCGTTTGTAAAGTATGGATAGCGAAAAGTAATTACCATCACAAATACATATCTTCCTTGAAAAGTGGCTGGTGATTATGCAATGAGACACGAGTCAATTGTCTTCGCGTCTGAGCGGCAGATCCAGTTTGACACATACTTCGAATATTTTTGAATGGCGGCTTCGAGCATGGGATCAAAGCGAATAAGACTAGTATTTATTATACGTATCTATTATATTAACCCCATTGACTGCTTTGGAAGTTCACAGTAAGAAATTCTGTCCACACACAATAATATGCTACTGGAATACCCTGTCCATAATCTGCATTCTTTGGCTGATTTTAGTTATACTGCCTATATCCGTCGTTACTTAGGTTTCCTGCCCTTATCTGTTTGCATGCAACGATTACTCCATTATTTTCAGGAATTTGTGGTCTTTCTCAAGTCTTCCACTTAAAACATGTAATCTTGTGAGCTCAACGGCATAATATGACTTAATACGATATCAAATCACAATGGATATACCAATCAACCGATAGGCTCTCTGAATTACAAAATGCTGTCAAGATGAATAACTACTTTTCTGCATCTGATACAGTCGATGGGATCCAACTGCTAAACCAATGTCCGCCATAGATAGATCAATTTCTAACAAAGCCATTGTTGGCGACGATCGTCGCATAGACGCCGGCTGATTTCTTGGCTTCCCTTCGACGTGCGGGATCGTTGAAGTCAACGTAATGCAGACCGAAGCGTTCGGTGTACCCCGAGGCCCACTCGAAGTTATCCAGGAGAGACCAGGCGGTGTATCCCCGCACATCGACACCGTCGACCTTTATCGCTGTCGGTAGGGAGGCGAGGTCATAGTTCAAAAGTAGAAGGGTTACAAAATAGTATGGTTTCATAGTTACCAATTCATGGACGCAGCAGAAAATAGATTGAAGGGTTATTGACCGGTGCTACGCTTTTGAGTTGATAACTTGTTGCATTCTTGACAGCAAGTTGCTTTCTTAATGTGCTGAATGCACTGAAATTAGTTTAAGAAAAACAGTTAGAAGTTGAAGGGACATCAGCAGCAAAGAAATCTAATGGGCAAAACCTTGATAACGACGATGCCTTAATATAAAGGTTAAATCTACTTTAAAACGTTATCAAAACATCTATTTCTTGTTATTTCCAGATTCAATTTCAAATGTTTCAAATGTTTCGTGAAAAATTTACTTGTTATTGGGATGTCGTGTAGGAAAAACCGAACATGACAGCTTGTGTGGATATTAAGTGAAAATATTTGTCCTCTTACTTACAAACCCGAACTCATGATCGAGTAAACGCCAAGTTTGCATTCAGCCTTCCCCTCCTCCCCCCGCAAGATGGCAATAGAATTTGCTATCATAAATACTTTGACCAACATGAAAAACGACAAAGATTCTTTCAATTGTGGATAAGAGATCCATAGACACAGAGAGACTAACCTTTCAAAACTTCGTTGATGTATGCCCTGTAGTACTTCTGTCTGAGAACGTCGTTGAGGTCGTAGACGTCTGGAGTGGAGACGCCGTTCTCTGTGATATAAATGGGCGCCTTATACTGCCCGTGAATCCATTTCAGGAGTCGTCGTAAGCCCCACGGAACCACCCGTAACCATACGGAACCGGATTTGGGCCACGTCTCGTCATGCCAATTCTTGACGTCAGAATCTGCAAAGTAGCTCGGCTCGCTGGAATCACCACCATCCTTGCTCGCCACGGCATACTGTGTCGTGTACGCATTCAGTCCGAAGAAATCGCTGGTACCCTTGATGAATGCTTTCTCTGCCTCGGTGAACTGAGGAAGCCGCGACGTTTTGAAGCCCTGCGCACTGCTCTTCTCGGCTATTTTCGTCTTCATGACGTTCGGGTAGTCACCGTCGACAAAGATCGGATGGGCGAACCAACCGAAATGGAAGTGGAGATACCTGTCGGCAGCTTCGACGCTGGTGGGATCGTTGCGGTCGAACGGTTCGGCGAAATCACCATTGAGAGTGATTCCGATAATACCATTCTGCAGATAAACGGAGAGAAACAGTTAATCGAGCTTTGATTGTGAACAATCTCTCAGTTTTCGTAAGGCAGTTTAATGTTTAGGTTGCTTCGTATATTTTTTAACGTAATGACTGATTGATGATGCACAACTTTTATCTCATGGCTGTTCAATATTCACTAATTGACTCTTCTACTAACACGCTCTCAAACGTTGAATCATCTCTGGACAGAGAATAGAGTGTCACACTTGCAGTGTCACAGTTATGGACGAAAGGGCATAGCACGATATAACTCCAAAAAATGATGTAAAACTTTTACGTAATAAGTAAGTTACTGCTAAAACACGACTGTCAAAGTTATTTGCTATTCTAAACAGCAGTCTGCTTGTAGTGTCATTTTTCTGAGGCTCGTGTTTCAGTATACCCACCAAACCTACCGTGAAACGGAACACCCTGGCAGAATTCCTGCAGTATGTACCTCCTTTTGTAGCAAATAAAAATTCGCCAGTAATTTACGGAAAAATCACAATCTATACAGTCCTTTCCTTCACTAGGAAGTAGATTTACATGAATCCATCATGCGTCCTTGGGCAAATAAATTACCTGGTATTTCCGATACTTCTCATCGTATGTGTGCCACGCCTGCGCATGTGCCTTGAGCATGTTGTGCGACACCTTGTATACCGTGGTTCCGATCTCCTTGACCCCAGGAGCGAAGATACCTAAGCCGTAACCCAGAACCGACACGACCCATGGTTCGTTGAATGTGATCCAGAGAGGGACACGATCGCCGAAGCGCTGAAAGCAAAGCTCGGCGTAGTCTTTGAAGTGCTCGATGACAGTCTCGTTGGCCCAGCCACCGACATCCTGGAGAGCCTGAGGGAGATCCCAATGGAAGAGGGTCACCATTGGGGAGATACCGTTGTCTCGGAGTTCGTTGATGAGATTGTTGTAGTAGGCGATGCCCGCCTCGTTGACGTTACTCAGCGTGCCGTTCGGAAGGATGCGAGGCCACGAGATGGAGAAGCGGTAGTGTTTCATCCCCATCGCCTTCATGAGAGCGACGTCCTCTTTGTACCTTCAATAAAATCATTGTAGAATGACATGAACTGAAATATTTAGTGGCCCATGATTGATGTTGCTCCATGTTTTAATGTAAATCATCAAATCTGTCATTGAACGTTTGACAGGGAAAGCTTTAAAATACAATTCCATGTCATGTTAATTTTGTTTTTGAGAAATTGTGAAAGCAAACAAAAATCTAGGTGAAAGTTTCATCGAAATCAAACCTTGATTTCTTTTATTATCCAAGTTAAGTTTCATGTGTTCATGAAACATTGACAAACATCGTTTAGGACTACTAATAACCCTTGTCACTATTATATGAAAGGATTGCATTAAGCAATCAATACCAAATAGATGGATCATCATCAAGCACGTGTAAGAGATGCTGTGATGTTGCCTAACATTATGTAAATATACAACGACGAATCAATGTAGACTCTCTTAGATTATGCAATTCTCACCCATCTTGAAAATGGCGCAATCTTATTATAATTTTCCACATCAGTATGCCGTTTGCGATGATGAACAGGAAGGGTTATGCCCGGTTTTGTTGTGGGTCATTCGCAATCCTCTCGAAAATGTACAAACGCTAGTATAACAAAATACGCAATTCCTCTCCTACTTTTTACCACGGTATAGTTTTTATCACTGTCAACACAGTGTTATGTTACACAAAGTTAAGTGTTCAACAGAGACAAGTGGGAGTTATATAATATAGGTCTTTTCATGCATTCTTAGCACAATTAATCAACGTCGATGTTGTTTCAGATTCTCTCTTCATCTTAGCCTCCAGGCCAAATTATAAAACAATGTAGTCATATGATTGAGTATGCCCTTCTTTTAACAGAGCCCTGTTACACACCTTGATATATAACATTTAATCGATGCAATGCACTTTCGGCGGCGAATTGTCCTGGGTAGTAAGCACTAGGTGGTAATTATCAGTATAAACATGATACTAAATCAAAGTACGAAAGTGATGACTGTATTTTTTTTTTCAGTCCCTCCTCTCCCGACTAAAACTTAACTTTAATAATAAGTATGTTAGATAGTACACTAACTGTTTCTTGAAATTATAAGTTAGAGTTTCTACATCTAGTTTGTCTTGGAGTTCAGAACACCCGTAAAACATGTATTTTGATAATAATATTGAGGATGATGATAATGATGATGATGATAATGATAATAATAATATCTTATTCATACAGGGTAGCCTGTTTAGTGTTTCCACCGCTCTACCAGAAGGCTTATGCCATTACTATTACCCTAAAGCTGCCAGGTGCTATTTTATTCACCTTGGTCAAGAAGGACATGATAATAAAAGGTAAAAGCATTTTAGACACTTCACGGGATTCGAACTCGGAACCTCTTACTGAAAATCGAGTCTTATCCATTATGCCGTATTACCCCCACTGTCGGAATCATTCTTCGTCAATTGCAATTTGGTCAATGTCAACCTGCAAGCCCATGATAACGTCAAAGCCTGAATCTCCTTCCTTTCCGGTATCCGGACTGATGATATTTTGTTTGTGTTTGTTCTATAAGTTCAAAGAGTTCACAGGTCCCGCTAGTCTGACTGGCATATCCTGTTGCAAATCAATCAGCCCTTTGCAGGGTTTGTTGAGGGTGTTGCAGGCTCTGGCAGCAATTTCGCGAGCGGCGGCAAAAATCTTTGGCAAGTCAAAAATTAGTCCGAAGATCTTGCGATGGTCTCATTAGAGACTCACATCTTCGTGTAGCCGTTTAGTGTGGCTCAGGTGCCATCTTGTGACCTTTTAAGCATCGTATCTGCCTTGGCTCTTTATTGACTTTTAACCAAGTTCGGGGTCCACTTCGCGCGAAATTGACAATTCCGTATTCGCTTGGCCATCTTAGGTCAATATCGGGACAGTGTGATGCCAACCTAAACATGATCGAGCGTTATATTTCCTCGGAGTGTAACAATATGGGGCTTGCCTACCTCTCTTTGCCCTGTTATTGAACAAACCAACCTTGCCCATGTAAATATGGCCCCTGAGCATAACAGATTTATTCATTTATTCCGTTTTATTTTCACAGGGTAGCCCTTTCAGTTAAAAAACTGAGTTAAAAAAGTAAAAAAAAAAAAACAAATGGGATGCACTTCATTAAATTCCGAGTTTGTACTCCATGTCATTCACCCGAGATACATGGCCATGACACAGAAAACTCTGGCGCCAAATTTCCGTCGCGGCAGAACAGTCTGCCACAATCTACTGAAAAGAAACAAAATAACCACACACACACACACACACACACACAAACAAAATAAAACTTCCACGAAAGTTAAGCCCCCAAGAATACGGTGCCACAAAGTGATGATAACGTTAAGAATGTATATACAACGCATGTATATGGCCTAGATTCCTTTGGATATTGAAATCGATGCAGCCAATTGCAGGTCACATGTCCGTTTAAAGAATGCCGTAAAACCTTAACCCAGACATCGTGAAAATCCAACGGACATTTCGGTATTTGTTTGTGTATTTGTTTGTTTTGGGAAATACAATGTATTTGTCAAATCTGACACCTCCGAAGACCCTACCGCAACCTACTTGTGATAGCTGTCGCAGGCTACGTCACCATTGTGCTGTTCTTTCACGTGGTTTGGAGCGTGAGAGAACGCGTCCCAGTTGCTCTCCCCTTTGCCGTCCTCTTTCCACGCACCCTCGATCTGGTACGACGCAGTGGCGGTGCTCCAGACGAATCCTTCCGGGAACGTTCCGTACAGGAAAGAGTCCCGCTCGGGATCGCTGAAGACGTCAGGGAAGACGAATTCTGGTTCGGTCGCCTCGGAAGCCATTGCTCATTCAATTCGACACTATACACGGCTGTCAATCTCAAGATTAGAAGGGAAAAAATATCTTCGAAATGATTACAAGTTTATTGCGTCGTAATGGAGACACGCTTCGAACTGCAGTCGCTTATTGTTAGGGGGCGGTTCAGAGATCATAAGCATAGAGCGTTCTTGATCATTTTATTAACGTTATGTCAATATACAAGGGTTATAACTCAAGAGCCGTTATATGCATTGTTGATGACTGGCTCATATGGTGACCTGCCAGTGTGGGTAAAACAGTCAATATTTGTTCGTTGGCGCGTTGATACCTCGATCTCGGAGTGGTGAAAATTGGAATACATGTGATCGAAATAAAGTTTCATATCTATACATACAGTATATCATATTATTATCCATACAGAGGATTTTTAGAGCCCAAATACAAGTGTTATTTTGTCGACGAACATCATAACACCTCCGACCCACTTAGAAAGTTTGTTGAACTCGACCAATATTTTTTTTTTTTTGCCGAGGCGACCAATATTTAAGATATTGGACGGCAAGAGGGGGATTCCCCAAAGTTTTTTATAAACTGCACCGTGATTGGCTGAGATATATACGAGATGACCTGAAATATGAAGTAAAAGCGTCTGTGATTGGTCAATCACGAATTAATTAAAATATCGTTTTTTTCTAAAATTCTGTGTTTATACAAACAAATTTTATATATCAATTAGTTGAAATTGTTTTGCATACAATTTTTCAAAATATCACTTTCATACCAGGAAATTAAATTTAGGTTTGATGAAAACAAAGGCGACGATTGATCAGGGGGGCGTTTCATCAACTAGTTCGTCGGAGTTTTCACCGACAAATTTGCTATCAGCCAATCAGACCAAGGATTTCATTAGCTTTTAACAGTTGTCAGTGTAAACCCTTGCGTCTGATTGGCTGATAGTAAATTCGTCGGTGAAAACCTCCGACGAACTCGTTGATGAAACGCCCCCCAGCTCAGCGCTACTGCTAGATAGCCCGCGCGCGATATACAAATACATGTAGCCGGCCACCGCCGCTTGCATTTGCATGCATGTTACGTTATGTGTATACTAAGTACAGTAGGCCATAGGACTACAGTACGAGTAATTCGATCTTTCACGATCTACGGAAGATGCGGCGTGATTTGTGTCTCAGATCTCGGATACAAGAACATCTAATTCTGGTGTAAATTAGCTAGATCTCGGCCTAACAGTAACATGACTGCTACCATGGATTCGATCACTGTTTTATCAGGGAATGAAGTAGATCTAGATTAACTAACACTGAAGAGTGTCCCATACCCCATGTCAGGATCAAGTACAGTAGCTAAGTAAGAGACCATACAGCACTCTGAAACAGAAAGCCGGGGTAAGTGAAAATATTCTTTGCTAAAATCCTCTGTAGGATAATAATGATAATATTAGATGTCCTATTTTCGATTAATACAAGGAAATATAGGACTCGCTAAGCAAAATATTGGACTCGTCTTCGACTCGTCCAATATTTGTGCATAGCTCGTCCAATATTTCCTTGTATTAATCTCAAGGCCATCCAATATTATATAAATATTCCGGGAGTCACGGAAGTTATTTAAGTGTATGTGTGTGGTGGGTGATATGGATGTGGTTTGGGGATCAAGAGTGAATGGTCTGCTCGCCGTCTCCCGCCTAAAATGAAAGGAATCTTGGGACGGAAACTAAAAAAATATGTGTTTCCCTGTGCCTCTCCCCCTTTTTTTAATCCAAAAGAGTGTGTATGTGTGTGTGTGTGGGGGGGGGGGGGGGGGGAGCTGCAGTCCTCCCCTCCCAGCCACAACCCGGTTACTCGGCCCCTGTATATCATATATATATATATATATATATATATATATATAACTATGTATACATATCTACATTATTAAGTATACGAAAACGTGTGTTTTGCATGCTTTGTGCGTAAAATAAAGGTTCGGCTGCAAATTTAACACATCGTGATAAAATATTAAGAGCTTTCACATGATGATGTACTCTCTAAAAAAAAATCGAGTGAAAATTGTTACTCTTAAAGGAGTGAATACAAAAAAGAGTGAATTTTGAGTGAAATTGGAGTGAATTTTGATTGAAAATGTTCATTTTCACTCGTTTTAGAGTGACGTCAGGGATCACTCCAAAATCTTCGAGCGATCCCTGAGGTCACTCCAAAATGAGTGAATATGAACATTTTCACTCGAAATTCACTCCAATTTCACTCTAAATTCACTCTTTTTTGTATTCACTCCTTTAGGAGTGAATATTTTCACTCGATTTTTTTTAGAGAGTAAGTACAAGAAAAAAATGAGTACAGCACAACCAGTATAAGTGAATAATGAAAAATTTATTGCAACATTAAAACCATCGACAATATTGCACACACACACACACACATACACACACACTCCTACACAGACAATTATGAACTGATATTCTGCTCAACCAGTACTCTCCATACACATTTCACATACCGGCAATTCCATCAACTATACGATACACTGTATAAACAATGCACTAAACAATACACCATGTCCCTATGCATTTGAGTGGTTGTGACCAAAATCTCACATGAAGTAAGCCAGTTTGAGTTTCACTTCGCGCATGAGCAGAAAGAAGGTCATTATTCGTACTATGTTGTTGTTTTTTTAATCCCTGGGATAAGCATTAGTGATGTAATGATTATTCATGTAATTAATATCAATAGAAAGAAATTGTCAATACATTCAATGCAAAATAATGAAATGGATGCTTTCCCAAGTAATTATTTATTGACGGATCATTCTGGTCATCACTGGTCTACGCAGGTTCATTCTTTGTTTGAACAGGACTGATGGATCCATAAGTCATTGTTACTTAAAGCTTATGCATTCTTACATGCCACTCTGAAAACGAATAAAGTGTCCCTATCCGACTGAGAAAAAAAAAAACCCACAGAGGTAATTCGTACCAATTTGCCCATGAGCTAACTCCGAACTGGCTTATAAATATAAATTCATTAAAGAACGGTGCATACCGAGGTCACTGATGATATTCAACTCTGTGCCAGTGTGCACAACTGATACAGCTGATGAATTATCACACAATGGATATTAACCCCGAGCGCATTCCTTGTCTAGAAACCATTCGCGTGACACGTCATGTTTTGTCTCTTCTCCCAACATTCAAGAACTATGCAACCATCCATAGCAGTTGTCTCTTTTTGCGTCCTAGTGGTTTGTTTGTTCGTTGGTTTGTTTTTCTTTGATTAGCTCTACAAAAACTAAACACTGAAGAACATGAAAATCGAAATTTTGAGAAGGCTAGATCTAGTTGTCAAAGGAAACCACACTTGACAGATTTTTTAGCTTGAAAGGTACAAAGGTATGTCATATTGCAACTTCATGTCTTCAGTCTTAATAACATTGCAGCTTTATCGAAGCTGCATGAGTGAAGTATACACATCTCTATGCAATGCATATAAACGAGCGGCCAACGAGGATAAAAAATGGTCCCATGAGCGTGGGGTGCATCCAGTCAGCATTGGCTCGGGAAGCTACTCGTGAGCAGGAGAGTATAGACCTACACACAGTATCACAGACGAGCTACCATGCAACGGGGCAGATGTAATAGTCTATTAATTCTGGTCCTCTAATAATACCTCATTTTGTTCAAATTTCGGAAGCATTCTGCTTGTTTTGTTTTGTTTTGTTTTGTTTTGTTTTTATCTTTGTCTCTCTGTCTGTGCTTTTATGCAAAGCAAAAAAAAAAAATAATAATTGTAACGTTGTTATTTTTTGGTAATGTTCGTTATTCCGAGGGCTCGTTCATCTGATTATGAAATGAGGTTCGTTATTCCGAAGGTTCATTATTCCGTAACGTGCAATTTCCCTATACCTATCTCATGGGTTCGTTAATCCGAAAATAAGAAGGGCTTCATTGGTCCGAAAATTTCGACTTTATTCCAAAGTTTTGTGATTAAAAAAAAAAGAATGAAATGAGAATCGTCTTTCCGAGGGTTCGTTAATCCAGAAGTGAAATAAGGGTCGTTAATCCAGAGGTTCGATAATCGATCCGAAACTGAAATAAGGTTTGTTATTTCGAAGGTTCGTTATACCGAAAATTCAAAGACAGTGCTGTTCTAATGAACCTTCGGAATTACAAACCTTATTTCGTTTTTTGGATGAACGAACCTCGGGAATGACCACTCATATTTCATTTTTCGAATCACGAAACTTCGGAAAAAGGGACCTTATCTTATTTTCGGATTAACGAGCTTTCGGAATAACGAGCCTTCGGAGTAACGAGCTGAAACCGTTATTCTTGCCCAGGCGGAACAATATAGGGGACCTACACCTAATGACGCTGGACGATGACCGGAAATGAGGGACAAAGAGGGCTCAAGTTCTTGAAGGAGTAAGACAGCAGACTTTCAGGCACTTCTATCGAAACCTCTTGACAAGCATCAGCAACATTGTCAGAAGAGCAGAGACGAAGGCGAACACTCCAATGGAAATGAAGGCTGTATCGAATGATTCCGTAACGTCGTACACAGTACCTTTGGAAAAAAAAAGAGAACAGATGAGATAAATGGTGATGTGTGTTAGTATGATAATGAAATCGTTACAACATTTTAGCCAAAGTTAATCTGCATTGTGCTCGACCTTTGGCAAAGTTGCAGCACTCACCTGTTACGTATCCGGAAATGAGAAGCCCTGACCCCGTGGCGAAAAGAAAATAGGAGAGCATTCGCGGAAAATTTGTTTCCGACACATAGACATCCAGAACGGCAAAGCTGGCAGGTAAGCTACCGAAGACGCCGAATCCGACGAAGAAGGAGCACGTCACAAGATGTGCTAAAGACGATCCGGTAGAATAGAGAATAAGGCCAAGTCCTGCAAGGCTGCAGTTGATGACGTAGAGTACGGCGGCTGACTCTCGTTTGCAGTGCAATATGAGAGCAGAGAGTGCCTGATTCACCAGTCCTCCAGCAGCACCGGCGAAGGGAAGATAGGCCGAAGTAGTTTCATCTAGTCCTTTGGATACGGCGCAGGACACCATGAAGAGAGACCAACCAGACAGCGCTAACTCTATAAGGAATTTGCATGGCAAGAAAAGTACGATAAATGGCCATTCCTCAATCACTGCGTGCAAGCACGATTTGTACCACGAGTTCTGTTCACCCCTGTTTTTCGGTACAGCGAGATCGACTAATTCCGATGAGCTCTGGTGAAATACAACGGAATTCGCGGGTCGGTCATTTTTCGTCAGCCTCCTGAAAGATCTGTGGGTCCGTTCCACGTCAGGAGGAGTTTTGAAAGTCTCCGCCGCGGGCACCGTGTGTAGGAAGATGGCTCCGAGAATCAGCAAGGTGCCTTCGAGTCCGTAGGATTTCAAGGTGTGTGCTACAATCAACGGAAGGATCATACCACCGACCGAGCTACATGCCATGCACAGCGAGTTCATGCTGCCGAATCGCTCACCAAAATACTGCTGGAGTGTTTCGGTTCCAACTTGAGTTATGGGTGAACCGAAGATACCTTGGAGAAGCAACGAAAAGAGAGAGAGAAAAAAAATCTGAAACGCGTTTGTCAGATTTCAATAGAGTTTTTTTTTTTTAAACCACAGTGTATTTACGACAGTATAGACCTTCTCTTTTAGTTGTCATTGAAAAAAAAAAAACTTATATGTAGCTAGTTTGCTCTTTGTGTTCAAACGTTTTTCTTTAATCATCTTATCTTCTGAATAGCATATTTTCCTTACTTCTAGCAACAGAAGTGACCTGTGGCAAGACACCAAAAGATGCTTGCTCCTTTTAGTATAGACCAGCTCAGTGTGTAAATACAATGTACAACGTTTTGCAAATACCAATGAATGGCATGTTTCCACGTATCATTTGGTCAGGGAAGACGGACTTACTAAACAAGCTTATAACTTACACAGGGAAGGAAATTCACGCGGAACTTACCAACGACAACCATCGCGACGCCGAACCACAGAGCCGAATGAACGAAGGCAGAGATCATGATGGCAAGACCTGCTAAGAGACTGCTGGTCATAGCCAACGCCCTTCGATTCACTCGACGTGCAAGAGCAAATACGAGTGGACCTTGATGAGAGAAAAAAAGTAACATTCTCCATAAAGAGTGACAAGGGCAGGACCAAGTTAAAATTTCGGCATGTCATGCGCTCGACACTCACGAGTCATAACTGCCCAAGAGTCATATAGCCCACGAGTCATATAGCCCATGAGCTAGATACTAAGTGAACAAGGTCCTCTAGCTCGACAACAAATAAGATAGACCCCTGAGCTAGGCACTATAGGCAAATAAGGCCCGCGAGCTAGACGCTAGGCAAATAAGGCCTACGAGCTCGACTTAGGCAAAAGGGGCTCATGAGCTCGACAGAGGCAAAATGGCATATGACCTCGACATTACATTAGTGCATATTCGAGCCCATGGACCCCTTTTGCATGGTGTCGTTTGCAATACATCCTTGATTACACTATAAGTAACTGATAGCGAAATTTCGTCAATTTCCCGACGCGAAATTTTGTTACAATATATTGCTGTACGAAATAAAAACAAATGAAGACAATTGTAGTGACACCGATGCTAAATTTGAAATTAATTTGAATGCATCTTTTGTTCTTTTGACTAATTCTTACTCAAATTAGTTTATTCTGTTTCAAATGAATGTGCACAATTTTCATTTTAAAAATGAATCAAAATGATGTATGATAGGTCTCTATTCTTTTTTGATAATGAAGTTGCCTGTTATATTTAAATAATGTACCTACTTTACCTAACCTGCTGCCAAAAGCATTTAATGTGAACCGTGGAGTTGGCCTATATAATGTAAGTAGAAATCATTGCTTCGAATATATGTACAGTACTTATAAAGCAACATGCACAATTACACACTCACACACACACACACACACACACACACACACCCTACATATTCCATGTCTTTTGTTTTCCTTTCTTCGTATCATCTAAAGCCCGCCGCACACTATGCGACTCATGACTATTCGGCTGAAAGATTTTGGATCTGAAATAAACAAGCGTGTTTATTCTGAGGCTATTGTGTTTAATTTCGGATCGAAAGTCTGTCAGTTGTATAGTCGTGAGTCGTATAGTGTGCGGCGGGCTCAATGGGCCAGTCACAAATCAGTTGCGATGCGTCGGCGATGGGGAAAAGCCGGGAAATTTTAACAAAATCTTCAGACAGATCTCACGATTCTGCGCCCGTCGGAGGCGCTCTCCGGACGCCTGTGGCTTGTCGCAGATTTTTTAGGCATCGCCACACCCGTCGCGGTCCCTAACTTTGAACTTAAGATTGCAAGATTGCTCGCAAGATTTTAAACCCATTTTTGGCATCCCAGACACAATATCCGATGACCTACGATGCCCTCCGATTAATCGGAGGCGTCCTCCGAAAAATCTGAGACTAGTCGCAAGATTCTGTGTGGGATTGGAAATTCAGGTTGAGATTCAATGTCTGCGAGTAGTCTCCGGCGTCCTCCGACTGAATCGGAGGCGCCCTGCGACGATTCGTACGCTTTCTGTGATCGTCTCCGACGATTCGTACGGTGGAATCGTAGTAAATCGCCGTGTATATAAGGGCGCCTCCGACCGGATCGCTAAAAGTTTGAGACGCTCTTGCTGCAGGAGGCTGTGACAGAAGATTTTGAAGATGTCAAGGGGAGCACCAAAAGAAGATCGCAGATATCGTCTCCGATCGCGTCCGATGCAATCGGAGGCGATCGGAGGCTAATCCCACGATTTTTCGACAAAACCGGATCAAAATCCTTGAAAAAAAATGAGACAATGTGACTGCTCCACTTTTATTAGGATTGTTGCTAGGATTGTTCAAGGATTCTTTATTTTCTACGGCGACCCCCGGCCAAAACTAATCCCCGACAGATCGCCGAAATTGTGACTGGGCCATAACTCTTCCCAGTGACGAGTTAAAATCTAGTTGCCTCGTGTCTGGCTCGTGGACCTGCTTTACTTGGTGTCTGTGTGACGCGTCGGCTGTATGACTCGTGGGTGCAAATCTCACGAACCTTTTCTTCAATGTCCAGCTCGTGGGATGACTCTATTAAAATCCATGTTACATTTACTTAGACCGTCCAATCAAATTTGTCTTCAATGTTTTTTAAAGTTTTGAATGTTTTTTAGTAAGTTACTCCCAATGAGAGGAGACTCTTAAATAAGGAAAATTCCGGAACAGATAAACGTTAGTTTGAACATTTTAGGAACCCCAGGTACAATCTTACAAGCACAAAGGCGAAACTTTGATCAAAGTCGAATACAAATCACAGAAGTTATGAAATTATATGAAGTTTCGCTGATTTTCGCCGAGCAGTTTTTGAGATAGAAAGATATGAATATGTTAATGAGTGAGTTCATGCATGATGTCATCGCCTCATACAGTAATTTGTATACGTATAATTGAAATCCACTTTCTTTTGTTCAAACAACTATGCCATTAGAAGTCTCAAATCTTGTCTCTTCTGACTAATTTATTTAATAACTTCAAAGTAAAGTTGAACCTACATGTCATGAAGCCCAGAGAAGTTGCCAGGGATAGGATGAATCCGATGGTCCCGTACTTTGTCCCGAAGAGAGCGGCAAGGTGAGGGACCAAAACGCCGTAAGCTTTCTGCATGCCGAGGTTCAGAAAGTCTCCTCCTCCTTTTCCCGCCAGAACCAAGTACCGCCACCTGTCTCGAGACACTCCCCGACGTGATCTTACGGACGCTGCCATCATTTCATTCGGTTAGACAAACTTAATATAAGAACGAGAGAACGAGACATGAAGCCTAAGAAAAGAGAAAGAAATGAGATATATGCATGAAAGTGACCGAGTTTCAAATTCAAAAACGGGACAATGTACTACTTCTACTCTCACATGACACATACAGGAAGGGAAAAAAAACATAAGAAAGAAAGAGAAAGGGGGAGGGAGGTGATAACAATGGTAATCTAAACAGAGCAACATAAGAACAAAAGTATTGTGCGCTTGTTTCGTGTCCGCTCCGAAATTTGTCCCATTTTATACAGGAATAAATGGATGTTTGTTTAAAGGAAACCAAAACCCAAAGAGAAAAGTGGATTGAGTGAAAGCAGCAATATTGGTAGAACACGTCATAAAAAGTTTGAGGAAAATCGGACAATCGATGCAAAAGTTATGATTTTTTAAAGTTTGGTGTTGGAACCACGGATAAGAAGACTACTAAGGTTCATGACATCATGTGTGGACAAAGAAATAAAGAAAATAATTCATCAAACTTTCACTTTTCTAGCGTAATGAAAGAGTACTTGACTAACCGCTTTCAAAAGCAGGGGGAATATACTACCCTCAACATAATATGTCAGTATCAAGTTGATGGAATGTGTAATTTTCACGAAAAATGAATTTTTGTGGAATTCTCTTTACATTTCATTGTTGTCCACACATGACGTCATGAACTCTATTAGTCTCCTTATCCAGTCACTACAACACCAAAACTTTAAAAATTCATAACTTTTGAGTCGACTGTCCGATTTTCTTCAAACTTTGAATGATGTGTTCTACTAATGTTGCTGCTTTCATCCAATCCACGTTGCTCTTTGAGTTTTGACTTCCTTCAAGATTGTGACCCCGATTATTGTTCGTATTACGCGCGAAGGCACGGTTCAGCGCTGTACAATGCTCTCAGAGCATTCATATGGCTTGAGAAAAACTAGTGTTCAAACGCAACTCTCACCCCCTCCCAATGCACTACCAGGACGGCATCACAACCACCACTGACATCGGAGTCAAAGTGAAATTTGAAGTGAAAAAAGTTCTTGTATGGCTATGATAGAACTGTTGATTTTCACTCAGAGATATACACAAGACGTAAGTGCATAAGAAAATGTGTAAAATAATGCTGTAATATCACGATTCCCCTTATAATCGGGTAATGAAGAAATTGCTAAATATTAGCCCCAAAAGCTTCGTCGGAAGTCCTGCTATCTCAGAGGTTGCGCAATCATGGTTGCTATTGAGTTTCATAATGCTTGGACGCGATTCGATCATTAGTATTGGGCAGCGTTCTGGGTGTCCACTTAGATTTTATACTGGCAGGGAGGGCGCGTTCTGTATGGGAGAGAGCTCCAGGATTAAAAGTCCGTATACCGAATTGTTGACATTGGAAACACCTTGTGAGGGGAGCTACCGGGTTCATAATTATTCATAAACTCTTTATTTCTGATAATTATTCATAAACTCTTTATTTCTGATACAGAAATGTGACAGATACAGGTACATAGGCATCTGTTGTGAGTCAAAATAGGCTCGAAGGGGTGGGACATAGTACTCCATGTATCTATTTCTTTTTTTTTTTAATCATTGCTTCACCTGAATGACTTCTTTCAACAATTCTTAGTTATTCTTCGGTGATCCGACCATGAACTCTGTGCGTATGGCTCGCTTGCATTCACTACCTTTGATCGTATTCTCTCTACTTTGACGGAGATCCCTGGGGCCAGCTCACTGATATAATAATACCTATTTTTTCCTCCTGTTTTCGTCTTTACACGCTATTTTCAACAGCTTTTTCTCATTCACTTTGAACAGCTCACTGATATAATAATACCTATTTTTTTTTCCTCCTGTTTTTCGTCTTTACACGCTATTTTCAACAGCTTTTTCTCATTCACTTTGAACATATTATTTTCCACTTCCCCAATTGCTCTGTGTAAATGCTGCACTAATTTGACCGACTAATCTGACACCGACATTTTTCCCTTTACGGCCATCGTCATACTTGCTCTTTGCTTCTAACTCGTTTTGGAGAGGATTTAGTTGATATATCTGTCTCATTACGGACACTACCTTTTCTCATTTTTTTTCTTCCTGACTGTCAACTGTAGATTTAGATCGAGGTCTAACCTTTCTCTTTTTCTTTTTTACTCTCCAACCAGTCTTCATCTTCTGATGCCATCTTCTAATCCTTTCCTTTTCAAACATATACTTACATATAGGTGAGTTTGAATTTATAAACGCACATCCATGGCAGCCTGAGGTATAGGTCTCTTAGGCAGATGTATGATGAAGCTTCGTCTGTAAACATACTCAAGCATTCATTTGGCTCTTCTTTTAACAAAGAATATTGCTTATACACTGTCAGTATTGGTATTGATAAAATTGTGCTGAAAGTTGTTACCAACAGGCTTACCTTGACCTTTCCAGAAATTCCAGTAACGGACCAAACCATAACTGCCAGTCCGTCCACTAGCCTACATCTCTCCACAAGTGTATCAACAGAATCAACAGAAATATCCACTTCATTATTTTATGAAGTTCACTCCGATGGTACTCATTCATCCATTCAAGTATAGTGTACGGCACAATAATGTGCTAATATGGTTGATACCGTTCAAACCTCGAGGGGTATATTAGGCACCATGCGCTTGTTTTCTTGTGTGGGTTGTGGGTGAGAGGGAACACTAGTTCGCTCGGTTCGCACCATGCTTTTTTGCGATGTCAATTGGCTATCATCATCGTCCATGGGCCCCTCATGGGCGAGTTGTCGACCAATACTGAAGTAAACGCAATGCACTTCCAATAACATTAAAAGACTTAAACCTTTGGGAAGGTCACTAATCGAACTTCATGCCGTTAAAAACAACAATAAATAAGTAAATAATTCACCGAGACATCCAGTGTATATAGTACCGAGTCTATTCAGCATTGTTCAGTCTGCACTGCGTTTGCTCAAGTCATCAAAACTTGCAAAGGTCATTTTTAGTGTGCTTTTATCGTGGTGTTATAAAAAGAAACATAAATAATGTGTCAACAATACCTCCTCCATGATAATAATGTCAGTCGCACGTCCTTGTCAATTCAATCTCATCTCTTGCTTGAAAGCTTTTGTGGAAGTGTCCACTAGCGTCTGATGTATACAGTCATCCAGTGATATTATGGACGGTCAAGGGCACAACACGCCGACTCAGACCATCTCATTATATAGCAAAATGGGTAATGATCATCAAACTCAATCTGAATTGCTCATCCGCTCAAACTATCTCATGATGAAATCAATCACTTGAATTTACCTGTATCAGTAGTCCGCAGTGATTTCGACAAGACTAGCAATTCCATTGACAGCACGTTCGGGGAACATACCAGTACTGATCACGAAGTCGAGACAGCACATTGATATACACACAAGTACGTATACGTTCATGAGCGGGTTGGCCTATTTAACACCAACTTGCGGTCAAGACCCTGCTATTGACCCCATCTACCTCCGGTGTTTTCTGTTGGACTTTGTAACCTCGTACACTTTTCCCAACCTCACATACTTCAGTAACTTAATCCTGTAGAGAAGTGCCGCGACATCCACAATGGCACATTGACGTATTATTATGAAGATGCAACGGAGCATGCATCACTGAGCATCACATTGTGTTCTTGTTGAAAGCTTTGAACCTTGAGATGAGGACCTCCCAATTAGCCTAGATGATAGGCTATACCTAAGGTATATGGAAAAACAACAAATAAACACTCGAAGACTCTCCCCTCCCCAACACGTAGGGCTACATATACCGGATTGAATGAAATCAGACATTTCCTTGAAGAGTGTAAATCAACGCCATATTCAAGTTGACTTTTTTTTTTTAATAGGCCTACATACAGTAAAACCAGACAAACAGAAGTGTAAGTGTTTTATTAAAATCTTGTGCGAAGTGTATGGCATTATCTAATGAAAATTCCAAGATTTAGATTTTTTCCCCCAATATGATGACATTGTTCGGTTGCAACCACGTAGGCCTATATATTTATACGTAAGAACACTACTGCAGGTTCTGACGTTATATTTTAATAAAGTCACTAAGACACTCCCATTTAGTGTGGTTATGGGCACTGATCATTGGAATTTCGGGGGTTGCTCCATTGACACAAGCTTGATAAAACTCGTGCATGCATTCCTTTTAGAATCTATGTCAAAATTTCGCGAAAACTCTGGTGTCCATAAAGTGAAAGTCAATGGGAGGTTTTATGAGGCCATCATCTCATCATTGTTGTCTAATATTCTGGTCGCTGCCATCTCTTCGTCAAAACTTGATGCGACTTTTTTGTTGTTGTTGTTGCTAAATTGTCTTTGTACGGTCAAAATAAAGATGAAAAGTTTACAATTCTGCTTGTTTTACTTCATTCCCAACTCAGACATAACAAAATCATGGTGAGGAATTTGCACTTTGATCAGACACCTTTCGTAAACTAATGATATAATGATATAATTATTATAGAATAAAGTTGGTGATGAGGAAATTTCGGCATCCATCAACACGTTGCACAACACAATGTTACACACATGCATGCCTATACAATGCTGTAGGGTAATAGTAATATTATCCATTATTTTGATGTATTATGCCACTAAAGATTGATGAACAAATGTTAGAGGTATACATATAAGACACACATTCATGATACTATACTCACATACGTAATTATCATTTTATATTCACCTAGGTCGACATTAATTTACATATAGGGCCTACATATATTTTATGCATGCAAAAAATACGTAATACATACATTAATACAGATGCATACATACAATGTAGGCTACATGATATAACACAGTCATTACCGATCCATTTTATGTGACTCTGACTAAAACTGCTCCGGGGAAATTTGTGAAACTCTTCAGTCCCATAACTTTCTTATGCGTATCTAAATTAAAGGAAACTTCCATATAGTTTTGTTTTGTTTTGTTATATTCTCGTCAAAATCAACTCTGGATGTTTCTTTTTGCAAACATGTAAATGCAGTGAATGCAGAACAATGAAACATTCATTAAAAGTGTAAGGGTGTAAGAAAATTCAATAATCTGTGGAGAATTACATGTCCGAAAACTTTAGGTATCATAACAGTGAGGAGTTTTTTCTTTTCTGAAGGCAAAACAACCATACTTGATACTTGAAATGGTCTGCTTCACATCCAAGACTTAGTGGACCCCACCATGGAAGACGAGGTATAGTGCAGCTGAATATGGACTACCAGCCAAATTTCTCAAATGAAAATGAATAACAAATAAACTATTCCAAAGTAAACGTCAGAGGGCGTAGTACCGCCTCTCTGGCAGCGTTTCATGAAACTTGTCAGTGACAGGTCAAACGACTGAGTAGTTTTAAGCTGTACTGAATCCTTACTTCTGATTGTCTGAGAGCAAAAATATTGTCAGTGAAAGTCACGGACGAAACACTTGATGAAATTCCCCGAGGGCTTTATCATTCATTAAAGTAAAAGGATATTTACTGCAAAAAAAAGGAAAAAAAAAGAAGAAAAGATGTCCATTTTGCGTGTGCTTGAATTTAGGTTTAAAAAAAAAAATGTCTTTCCCACGAATTATGTTTCATTAAAATTTAGACACTTGCGCTAAAATACGCATATTTCAAAGCAAAAACCATTGCTAATTGTAGTCTAAGAACAGATTATAATTATGCATGTATGATAATTGCATACATACATACATACGAAGAGTTTGTTTGCAAAAACCGATAAGTCCATATTTGCCAAATGGAGATATTTGCGATTAAAGGTCAAGAAAAATAAAGAGAAGTATAAGAAAATTTTTGCTTCTTTTGACCATAACTTAAAAAATTTACCTTCTGTATAAGTAGTGACCAATATATAATTTAAAAGGTATTATTTTGTACTTTATGACAGAGACCGTACTTCAAAATCTTCAAAATGGACTTATCGGTTTTTGCGAACAAAGTCTTCATCACATGCATGCATGTTATCTGTTATAAAGTGTTGTAGAAGAAGTTGGTCTTGGCGCAAAGAGCTTATAATGTGTAGTGAGAAAAATCTCTTTGACTTGGCGCTTTATCGAGCACAGCTCGTAAGTTATCTCCAATGGTGAAGTCTCGAATGTTCCGCCCTCTTTAGACGGAACCCGGCAACACCAACTGTCTATTCCTTCACAGAAATCAGGAGATTCAAGGAGGTTCAGGGGGGCATTTCATGAAGGAACTTGTCGGATAAAATATCTGACAAGTCAATTATATCCGACAAGTTCAGAGAAATCAGCCAATCAGACAAAAGAATTTTTCAAAACTTGTCGGATATAATTGACTTGTCAGATATTTTATCCGACAAGTTCCTTCATGAAATGCCCCCCTGCAGGAGTTGGAGTCTGGGGTTCCAACTGGCTGTTAGGACCTACTAAAACAACATCAGTTCGCTATGACTGCACACACACACACACACACACACACACACACACACACACACACAAACACACACACACACACACACACACACACACACACACACACACACACACACAATCCACTGGTGCATGCGTGCCTTTGATCTTGGCATTATTTTGATGTCTCCTTCTTTCTGAGCAATCTGAAAATCATCTTGATTCTTGAACTCTAATAAAATCGGGTATATTTTGCTTGTTTATTCACAAAGTGAAATGAAATTTCCGAGGATAATGTTAGATTATAATTATATGAGACAGAGGTCGATAACGTCCAGAAAATCTATGCAAAAGTGTAAATCAGTGCTGTATGTTGTGAAAGTGTTTGAAACTGTACCCTTCTGGGAAAGAGCTCCTATAGACAGCCGATTTTTATGACTTTTCCGCTTAATTCCGACAATAATATTGATATGGTAATCAATCTTCGAGTATTAACATCGATTCGAGTATTCGAGTTCTTGATAAATCAATGTGTCAGATTAGTGAGTTGTCGAGTAACTATAATTCTTATTTCATCAATATTAAGCTGTAAACATTATATTTCGGGCATCATAGTCTCTTTACGATTGAGCACATCTCTTAAAGGTATATAGGGATAGCGAAAAGTAGGCCTAATTATACATCACAAAAACACCTTCCTTTGAGAGTGGCTGGTCATTAGGCGATGATGAATCAATCGTCTTCTTATCTGCGTTGTGCAGACCCAGTGTGGCACTTTTTTTACTGTACTTCAAATATTTTGAGTAGTGGCATCGAACATGGGTGCAACGTGGAATGAGTCAGTTGTAAGTCCAATCTCCTCGGTCATACTGTAAATGGTCATGAAAGATCGTAGATGATGGCAATATTTTGAGGATCGAACTAAAGCTGTATCATCTGAACTATTCATTGGTCATATAAAAGTAACAGAGAAAACACGTGCGTGGTTTTTTTTTTTTCATCTTTTTTTTTTTTTTGGTCAATCCATATAATTGTGCATCTCGTACAAATTCCAATAACTTGACACGCAAAGGATAGCCTATCACTGATTCTGAGGTGTTTTTTTTTTCTATAAACAACAATAGCACGTCCATTTACACTATTCTACCTCTTCCATTAATCTGTCTATGGTAAACTGATTATTACAAACTCGACATTTATTCCTACCCCTGTCCTACTCAATACACAGTAGCACAGGTATTTCGTGCATGTACCTAAGATAATGACTGTCGAGGGAGTTGTGTCATCTCCCTTGGTTATCGAACTCGGTGCAAAGGAACGATTCATGTATGTACAGACGAAAGACTACATCTTAAGTAGCACTTTTAGTTGCAACTAAAATGGTTTACAGTGGTTACGCAGTGCAGTTAGTTCGTGTTGCAGGCGACGTTTCGTACTTTCTGCAATCCTGAAGTATTATAAATCTCGATTGAGTGAGTGGGTTCTCTCCTAATTGATCGTGGCGCAAAGAGGAGGATCAATGGGCACAACTATGGTATAAAGGAGTACATTTACCAAATGTAAGTAATTGCCTGAAGTGACTCTTTTAACACGATCCGTTTCAAGACGGACGTTCGCGTTAGCGTCTGTTTGCTATACCCGACGATCCTATTCCTATGCATGCTATGGCTTCCTGGCGGGCGTAGGCCGGCTGGCTGGCTCCTTAGCGGTGCAGTGAACACTCGCACACCTCCACACACGGAACTCATAACAAACGTTTTTTTTTTTTTTTTTTTTTTTTTTAATGCGGTTTTATATTGATATACCAGCTAATTTTGAGCGCGTCTGCTTCACAATCTTACCATAAACATTACTTTGTACTAAAGATTGTAGTAATAGTAAAGACTAGGGGTTCTAGTATGGCCATGATGATGGTGGCCTGAGAATGGTAAAGCCGTAGAATTTTCAAAAATGACAATAATTAACATTTTGATGTGCAACAACAGAACACATATCCACACTCCACAGTTTTAATGTCACATAACTAAAGTCATAGCCATATACTATAGACTATTAGGCCTAATCATCGTTTATCATAATTACACATTCTGAAAGCCTGTACAAGAATACTTACTAAAGGACAAGTTCACCTTCATAAACATAAGGATTGAGAGAATGTAGCAATATTAGTAGAACACATCAGTTATGAATTTTTGAAGTTTTTGTGCAGTAACCGCTGGATGAGAAGACTACTGCAGTGTATGAATAACTTAGATGTCACATGCGTACAACAATATAAGGAAAATATAAAGAGAATTTCACAAAATTCCATCTTTTGAAAAAAATACACATTCCCCTGACTCGTTACCGACAAATGTTATAGGTAATATTATTCCCCCTGCCTTTAGAAAGAGGCAAGTCAAGAGCTCCTTTATTATGCGAGAAAAGTGAAAATATGTTGAATTTTCTTTTACATTTTCTTTATACTGTTATACGCATAAATATGACTCACAAGCTGTAGTAGTCTCCTCATCCAGCGGTTCCAACACAAAAATTTAAAAAATTCATAACTTTTGCATCGATTGTCCAATTTTCGTCAAAATTTCACTGATGTGTTCTACTATTATTGTTGCATTCTCTCAATCCTTATGTTTATGAAGGTGAACTTGTCCTTTGAGTGTTGTCGAGATGAAGCCTAGATATTAACTAGACTTATGTTTAGTAACAATAACATACAGTGTAAGACTAAGTGTATCATTGTTCTTATTTTTTTTCTTAATCATGTTAATCAAAATCAAACATTTGTCGTAATGTAAGAAACCCACTCCAAATAAACTTCAAAGTTTGACCTCCTGTGCTAAAAATTTAACCACTTGCAAAAGCATAGATTTCTACATGTAGCAGGTGTTCAAATTTTGGACGGCGTTATGGTCAAATTATGGGCGGTTTTCTTTTGATTTGGGGGGGCCCATCTGGGCCAGTAAAGATTTATAAGTGTGTACTGTACTGTAGGGCCTTACTGTTTGTATTGTTTTATGTGTTGTTTTCATCCAGAAAAGGAGAGAATAAATTGCTGCTCATGTATGTATGTTTTTCTCTTTCTTCTTCATGGTACATGCATCATTGGTAGTTCAGCTTCAAGCACTTTGTCTTCATTGTACCTGTTGTACCAGTTTCACATGTACATGTAGGCCTATGCATTATTATCATGATTCTATCATTTTATCTGGTATATGGATGTTTTATGAGATTACTTTATTTTGTTATCATGGTTATATTTTTAATTCCTTCCGATCACTAAATCCCTTGTCGGCCCCCCCCCCCCCCCCAAAAAAAAAAAATAATAAAATAAATAAATAAATAAATAAATAAATAAATAAATTTGATGATTTAGGTGGCCCAAATGGGTCACACTCACACACACATACCAAAAAAGTTATTGTGGAGCCTTGGTATAGCAAGTCATGAAGAGTAACTAACAGGGGACATTTCCATTAATTAAGAAAATTCCATGAACCATTCAATGTCTTAGTTTATGATCCACAATGTATCTGTTCCTCTCCTTCACCAGAGAGGAGGAGTGGGCATAGAGATCATGGCCTCTGTTGGATCTGGCCAGGGGGCCAGCCATTTTGAGAAGGGGCGGATACAGGCACTACAGGAGGAGCGCATCACCATCCAGAAGAAGACCTTCACCAAGTGGATCAACTCACACTTGTCCAAGGTACTCCTGCAATTGAATGTCTTGCTGTGTTTCTTGAAGAATTTACCCAAAGCGATAAGGAGAGAAAGCTGTTTTGGATTGCAGTGGCATGATGGCATTAAAGCAGCAGATATGTGAAAGTCTTGGCGAAGCCGAGAAACATCATTGGTTTATCAGCTTAACTACCGTCAGCCTGTTCAGATCCACTGTGGCAAAATGAAGCTTAATGGCAGAGGTGTTACTTTGTATTTTATTATTGCTGTTACTTTTACAATAGTGCAACAAAACATTGTCTTGATTTAGATATCAATGCTGTAGTATGAATGTTTCTGCTCATAACATATCAAAATGACTATGTTGATCATGTGACTGACATCTCTTGCATGATTTTATATCATATTCATGATTGTATGTTTCTGTCATTTGTTTTGCACACAAAATTACCTGCTGAGTTTGTTTGAAATCCCATGACTTTTCGTAAAGAGTCTTGCCTTTCTGGTTTTAGAAGATACAAAAGAATGCAACATCCTAGATGTATGCTGTATCTTAGCAGAGTGGGGAGAAGATTGATGATGCTGTGGAGAAAGTGTAGTGAAATACAAACAGTTTGTCAATGAAATGAGGAGTCATGGTGCAATGGTTTTACAACGGTGACATCAGGACTTTTTTTTTTCACAATTACTGGCTTGGAGTTTGCCCAGTTTCTCTTATCTGCAGTTTTGTACTGTCCACTAAACAAGCAGACCATTAGGTGTTCATGCAAAGAAGGTTTTGCCAAGTTGAAATGTTCAGCTGCTTTAGAAGCCTGTACAGCCTTGTCTGATCGAACACTTGTGGTTACTGAATCAGGACCGAAATCTTGTGGTACAGGCTTTGCCAATATAGGAGTCATTAGGGCATTATATACATGTACATACGAATGTATCTCATATCAAAATATGATTTGTAGCTCGAGAGGATTTGAATGAGTGGGAACGGACTGGTGTGGTTAAATAGTTACATACTAATATTCATCTCTCACAAAGTTTCATTTACCCTTGGGAGATTTTTTTTTTCCACTTCCATCTGAGAAGATGGCTGGATAGCCCATGTTCAGCTGCAATACCCTTCCGTGGGGTCCAGTTGGTCCAGGCGTAGTCTCTTCAATGGTATAAAAAAATATGCACATTGTTCTATTCTTCCCTTGCTTACCCAGGCAAACCTCCACATCAGTAATCTGTTTGAAGATCTCCATGATGGCAAGATCCTGATGAGACTCCTAGAGGTGCTGTCCGGGGAGTCGGTCGGTAGACCCAACCATGGCAAGCTGAGGGTGCAGAAGATGGAAAACATCAACAAGGCACTCAAGTTTTTGTCATCCAAGGTAAATGATCAAGTCACAAGACTTTTTCTTTATCCCACAAGTCCCAGAGACCACATTTTTCTGGTTTGCTGTTCTATCTTTCTATTTTTTTTAAAAATCTTTGTTATAAGTGTTTTAAAAGTTTATTGAGAATTAATTTTTCATTTTTAGGCATATCTTGGTGATATGCCATCATTCAGTTTGATTTGCAGAATTATCAAAAGCCTCTGCACTACTAGATTTAAGTGACCCTTAAATTGGCTACAAAAGAGTGAACTCACCGGAATGATTGGCATGTTTTGTTTTTGAATTATGATTTGTTCAGATTTAAGTAGTTTTTATCAATCAAAAAATAACTCTGAAATCAAGAGATGCAACAGAATTAGGAGGTGCCAGTTATGTATATATATATATATATATATATTCAAGTTCAAGTTTATTTATTTCACTTCCAACAAACAAATAATAAGAAATACAAAGAAACGCTCATAAACACAGACGTCATGAAGTCAGTACCACAATGCGATGAACAGAATAACATTGTAAAAGAGATACAGGTAAATTATCAACAGAGATACAAATAACTGTTATGTCACTGTGGTAAATGCATAAACAATATTGCTGGAAATGGAGGGGACTGCTAAAAAGCAGAGCTTGTAGAATGCAGTCCCCTCATAGAGAAAAAAATATACAATTGCAAACAACAACAACAACAACAAATCTATATATATATATATATATATATATATATATGGGCCGTGACGCGAGAAAAGGGCCCTTAGGGCATTAAATACCGAAAATGAGTTTTCACCTCCACATTGTAGAAGGAACTCTGACGTATTTAAATATGAAAACCTTTTTCTGAAATTCCAATCCTAAATGACCCCATTACGACATTCAAAAAAAAAGCATGTTTTGTCCAAATCCTGTCACTTTTTAGATGCGTCTATGGATGTGCGCGCAGTTAGCAGGTTGATCTTTTTTGCGCGTATTGCTTTGTCAAACTTCCGCGCCGTTTTCTGGCGTTTGCGCGCAGCGGCGCTAAGGGCCCTTTTCTCGCGTCACGGCCCATATATATATATATATATATATATTTTTTTTTTTTTTATTAATTTATTTTTTTAAAGCAAAATTCCTCCATTATTGATGGATGAGCAGATTTCTGCATTGCATGAATGCATTGATTGTGTGTGTAAATCTCTTAGGGTATTTGCTAATTCATACACTATGTTTAGCATACCAGGTACTTATATATAAGGAATGGCAAGTCATATCTAGTCTCAATGTAACATTTACAATATGGTGTTACACTAAAGATTGTTGTTAGTGCTATTACAGATACTGTGCTTTCTGCTGTATGCGATATAATCCTTCCATTATTCATGACCATCTTTCTAAAATTCGGTAGCCAGCAGACTGTATCTTTTCTACTATTACCTGTGTGTCACTGGGAGTATGTTCTGTATTTTTCATTTTATTGGCAGCTTTTCTGGAATATTTTGTAAAAGCTTAACCTACTGTTTTGAACTATAAGATTGTATAAACAGTAAATGTATGCCACAGGGTATGCTGTAATCTGTTTGATTGAAATTTCATAAAATTTAGATCGCTAGATGCATTTCAAATCTGAAATGTTCAGGATGTATGCATTAATGAGATCAATGGACATTGTATTCCCCTATTTTATTCACAAGTACACATACTGGACAATTCATGTTTCAAATGAGTTGACATTAAGAGAGTGGTAGTACAGTAAATGTCTCTTCTCGACCTAATGATCTACGTAAATGTAGAATGACACTTAGACATGTAAAACTTTCGCCCCTAAACTCTGTTTGCATGTAGTTCACTGCAATGAATAAACCATCATGATTTGTTGGTACATGTATGTTCTGCTTACAGTACACTTGTACAGGTACATCATAAATTTTTCTACCAGCTGCAGTTTTCCTCAGAGCAGTGCCAGGTGTACATGCATGTTACATTTTCTAGTGCCATTATAATGCACTAGGATAGTTCAGAGTCCACTTTGAGTCACTAGCAGTCTAGTATTGTGGCTGAATCATATTGTAGAACTCATCATTATCTATATTTTATTGGACCTTATCATCCTCTGAAGATTGTGATGCACATTTTATTTGTTCTGGTGCACTGCAGTTTGATTGGGGCAAGAGGTCATAGTTGCGGAAACAATTGATCTCTTCCAAGAGTATTATACTTTAAGTGTATTGTATAGCCTGTTCCTTAAAGGGATCGTATAGTTTTGGATGAGACCTAATGTCAGGTTTCTAACATTTTTTGGTGAGATAATGAGAAACCTCTTGTGAAATATGAAAGAGCGTGTAATTCCACGAGGAATTCCACGTTTATTTGATGAAAATTGGTTTTGAAATGGGTGAGATATCCAAAACAGAGCAATTCTAGTAAAGTGTGGGACCCACACTTTATTACGATCGCTTTGTTTTACTTTGTTTTTTAATGTTTCAGTCATTCCAAACTCGATTTTCATCGAATAAACTTTGAATTCCTCCTAAAATGGTATGCGCTGTACTATTTCGTAAGTGTTTTCTTGGTATCTTGCTAAAAGTTAAAAGCCCAATTCTCATCTCCACCAATACTGTACTATCCCTTTAACTCATTAAGTCCAGTGGTAATTTTGTCACAGAATTTTGTTGCACTGAACTGTATATTCATGCTGCTCTTCTTTGGATATTTCTTGTGTCTCTATTTATTCATTTATCAAAAAAAAAAAATAATAATACCGAATGGGATTGTTCGGGTATGTGAGTATCATCTTGACCAATACTCTACATATAATGAAAAATAAGTTGATGACAAACTGTTTTTGTTATGTTTTGTTTTTGTTTTTATTTTGTTTTGCTTTTTGCCATTGGAAAAGCTAAGAATGAAGTTGAATTCAGTAGAAAAGAAACCCAACAGAAATATTAACACAATTCAGGCATGCTTGGAGGTCTGCTTATGTGTCGATTGCAAAGTAACAACTGCTGAAAATGTATTCTCTCATTTGGGAAAAAAAATATCTGTGCTAAAAAATGTTGCCATAGAAAATAACAGTGTGATTCTCAAGACGAAATAGAGACAGTGTACATTTGAAAAGCTACAAGCTACATGTAGCAGTCTGTGGTTGTACAGGCCAGTGTGCCATACATGTACATAATGTGTGTCCATGGTTGGAAAGATCAATGACCATGATCACTCAAACTGTGGGAACCTTTTAGAGATGAAGTGAGAAGTTATCTTGTGTGTGCAAACAAGACAACAGTGTTAGCTGGGAAATGTCTGTGTTTTAATTTCACCTCAGTGATTTTCCCTGGCAAATCCAACTCTCTTTCCCTGAGGCAGACTTATACAACAGATGCAAGTGGTTGATTTTAATTGCCATGGCATTGCATCTTTATTGATGTTTGAGTGTGTGTGTGTGTTTTTTTTTTTTTTTTGGGGGGGGGGGGGGCTGGTTGTGAAGAGAACTATGCAACAGCTTGTGTGGCAGGGTAAACAGAAAAAAAAGTGTTGAAATAAGCCATTAGATTAGGTGTACAGCTTGCTCTGTCAGTAGACATGAATTACAGTACTTTGTATTGTGATGCTGACTTTACTCTCAGGGCGCTGTACTCTTTATAAATTATAGACATATTTAATAGTGATATTGGTCACAGAATTGCAGTGGTACGTGAAGACATTTGTGATGTCATCTTGTAAAATGTGAAGTGACATCGTGCCTCTATGGATTAAAAAAAAGTGGGATATGCATGAGTGCATTTTCTTCTTCCAGACATGCCTTTTGAAGAAGTGTATTATTTTTAATTGTCTGTATTCACACCACACATCTCTCAAGAAGATACACTGAACACCTTGATATAGCTTACAGCAAATGATGTAAACATGCAAATTTGTATCAGGCAAGCTGTCAGTTATATAACCGGATTTTTACAATATGAGGCAGTACATACAGTTTTCTGTCCTTGAAAAAATATAGTTATGAGCTGCCTTAAAATCAAATATTTTATTAGATTATGATGGAATGATGAAAATGATTTGTACATAACATTGTATATGTTATTATGTGTGCTGCTTTAGGATCATGCAAATACTAGATAACTTTTTTCCATAATTCAAGTGAAGTACATGTACACCAGTTTAGGGAAAACTGAATGTTAATTTTTACTCTCTGTGGGAAAAGAAAGCATACATGTGCATGGATATTGTACATGTTCAAGTTCCTAAAAAACAAACGAACACACATTAAAGGGTGTGTACAGTTCTGGTGGAGGTGAAGATTTAGCTTTTAAAGTTTTGTGAGATATTCAGAAACCACTCTATGAGATGTCAAAAGGCATGCGGTTCTAAGGGGTGTCAAAAGTTTATTCGATGAAAATCGGTTTTGAAATGGCTGAGATATCCAAAAACAAGGTGAAACAAAGAGATACTAATAAAGTTGGGGCATGTCGCCTTTTATTATTAGCACTTTTTTGGATATCTCAGCCATTTGAAAACCAATTTTCATCAAATAAATGCTGAATCCTTCTTAAAATTACATGCTCTTACATATTTCATAAGAGGCTTTTCATTATCTCACTTAGGAATGTTCAAAACATGAATCCCTACCTCAACCAGTACTGTACAGTCCCTTTAAGGTGTAATGTAGGCTTCAACTGAGTTGTGTGAAGTATTGGGTTTTTCAATTCAGTGTAGATCAAATTTTCTCCAATGTGACATGACACAAGCTGAGGCATACATCATGAAACATGCTGTGTGTAAATGAGCAGTGTAACACATAGATTTAGATGTTAGGAACAAAGGAAAATGTGTGGAAATGCATATATGCTCTCTGTAAAAGCATATCACAAATGTGTCTATACTTTGACCTTTGACCTGCGCAGAAGGTACGCCTGGAGAGCATAGGAGCAGAGGATGTGTGTGATGGCAATCCTCGCCTTATTCTGGGTCTTATCTGGACTGTCATTCTCAGGTTTCAGATCCAGGACATTCAAGTTGAGGTAAGTGTACGTACACTTGTACATGATTTGAAGTTGGAACGTTGAACAACAGATTTACTCAATTGCAATTTTACCATGTATTGAAAAAGCATGCCAGGAGATGTAAAAATTGTACTTGAGTGACAGGAAAATATATTAATTACAATTCTTGCTTTATTGTACACCATTATGTATCAGAAAGAGTTTTTTGCACTAATTGATAGATGACACACATAGACAGTTGTACATGCTCTGCACTGATGCATACCCTTACACATATACTGATGCACACACATAATACAATTACTAGATAGTTACCTTGTTTATGTAATTCACAGTCATCTGCTTTCATCATACAAAGTATTGTTAACATGTTCATTAGGTATATATCTGTCCGGTGTTGTGATGGATCCTGGCTTTGAGAGTCGGTGTGTGATCATATGGCATGTGATTATGAAAACAATGTGATATAAGTGAATTCTGATATTTTCAGGATGATGGGACATCTGAAACAAAGTCTGCAAAGGAAGCACTGCTGCTCTGGTGTCAGAGGAAAACAGCAGGGTGAGTTTTATATGTGTTCGTCTTTGTTAAATTTTCAAATCATAAATGATGATAATATTCAATTTGTAGAGACGCTTGCCTGGTAATACTGTCATATAGTCTACAGTAAGGTCATTTAACATCTTTTTTACTTGAAGGTTTGGATGTTGTTAAAACATAAGTGTACGAATAACGTATACTGTAAACATATGATATAGTATTTCAGAGATGATAATTTTGGTAGTTTTGACTTTGAACATAGATTACGTTCAGTCTTATATGGCTCTGTATAATTCCCTACGGTAGGCAGAGGCATTTCCATGGATCGTAGGCATTTAGTTGAAACTTAATAAAAACTCTTATCAGCAACCAATGTACTGTATGCAGGAAAGGAGTTACGTGTTCAGATTTGCTTTTGCATGTTGCAAGCATTGCAGCTGAATTCTGTTAGCATTGCAATCCTTTGAGAAGAGAATTGGGCACTCCTATCAGCAGAGCATCATTGTTATCTACATGTAAGTGACAACTAGAATAAATGCATGTACCAGCTTCTCTACTTGATCTATCCAGAAAGTTTTGTAATTTGTCCATTCATGTGTGTACTCGGGGCTGACGATTTATTCATATTATTAATGTGAGTTTCTATACTGAGGTCATCGTGAACAATCACCCCAAAATCACATGACTTCATGAGGAACTGTCAGAATGGCATTTATCTGAAACTTGAACATACAGAGATTATAGTGATTTGTCTCGAGATCTCATATATGCAAAACTCCAGTATTCCCCAAGATTCAATTTTAGGCTGTTTTTGCAATGACCATTCCTGGATTTTATGTGAGTATGAGTTGATTTGAGCAATCACTGTAGCATGATTTGTACTGCTCTTTGGCAGTGAAACATGAATCTGAGTGAAATTGGTGTTTCAGCATCATATGTCTGAGAGTGTAAGTGGTTCATATGTCAGTATGTGAAGAATGTCATGATTTGCTGGCACTAGATGACACTTTTTGTTCTGCTGAAGTAGGTACTTGATCGAACACACAACCATGCACAAAATTTCTCATTCTTTAACTGATGGCATCAATGTCATATTTTCTCATCAGATACCAAGGAGTGGACGTCCACAATTTCACATCGAGTTGGCGATCGGGTCTGGCTTTCAATGCCTTGATCCATGCTCACAGGTATTGTTCAAACTCTCTGGAAAACGTCTTTCTCTGTCACAGTTGAAGACTTGTTTGTAGTTGTTCATAAGTTTGATATATATGATATTTTCAGTTTTGATCGTATAAGTGTTTTTTGTCACAAGTCATCTTGTTACGAACTGTTATTTTTGCTCAATTTCTTTATTTGGGATTTTATATGTCCCTCGTGGGCTTTGATTCTCTGACAATCTTTGAATATGTAACTGCCATAGCATCTGTGTCAGAAGTGCAATAGTCCTTCTTTGTCTTTCAAATAGAAGTATAAAATCAAATGACGGTACATGTTTTGGGTACATTGATTGTTCAGTATTTGTCTTGTGAATTTCTGTGTATTGCAATCAGTAAGAGGCTTTGTGTAATTAGTATACTTTTATTGTTTTTACCTGTTTGTTTTGTCCACATACCTCATTTGTCATTATCTCACATGATTTATTGGCTATCATGCTTCAAAATATATCTAGGTAATTATTAGTACTTTTCTCCAATATGATATTATCAGCCAATGCAAGGAAATTTACACCGTAAACATGTTATTTAATGCATCAATCGATGTTGATGTGTTTTGCTTGTACTTTCTCGCTTTTCAGGCCTGAGCTGATCAAATACGAGCTACTCAAGCATCGCACCAATGAGCAGAACTTGAACAATGCATTCAACATCGCCTTTGACAAGCTTGGCATTGCTAAACTCTTGGATGCTGAAGGTAAGTCACCAATTTCCTTCCCAGTGCACCATTATCATCTTGTATTTCAATGTTTAAGATTTGCAATGTGCATATGATTTCATTTCTATTCAATGACTTTACGGTACATTCTATTTTGACAAACCTCTGGCTTTCACTGATTTGTACCTGTTACACTTTGTAAACATTTTATACTGTCTATCCAAACAACTTTATTTCTGAATTCAACCTTCAAGTCCAGTGCTTAACACTTTTTGTTAGTAATGTTTACTACAATGCATTCCTGTTTACTGTTACTGCTAGATCATCAGCCAGATATGGGAGATATATAGCATTCAAATCATTTATTTCTGCATTGATAGAGCAGTTTCTTCTGTATTTCTGCTAATAATTCAAGCATTTCTCTCTCAGGGATGTAATCTCCATAGAGTTTATTGCTTTTTTCAGTGATTAATGTCTTGTGTATGTTCAATTGCTTCCAGAGTTAATTGTCGTGACAAGTACTGTCTTGTTTTTAATGTACAGATGTCGATGTTGATCGACCAGATGAGAAATCTGTAATGACCTATGTGTCGGCTTACTACCATTATTTTGCCAAGATGAAGTCAGAGAAGACGGGTGGCAAGAGGATCGCAAAGGTAATCAACTGTCAGTCCATTTCTTTGTGTTGCTGTTGTTTTGTAAAGAAATGTTTGAAATACCTGAGTAATTTCAACTTAAAGTATGTAGATGTGTTATATTTGACTAATGGTTGATTTTGTAGTCAAGGATCAGATGCATATCTTATAGAAGATTCACATTGATACTAGGTCTTCCATAGCTACAGCCATTCGGCTTTTTATTGCTTGACAGTTGCAGCTGCAGTACGTTGGGGTGCTGTTAAAGAAAACCTTGTTAATACCTGGCCTAGACACATTTAGTACACAGATGGATTTGCAATTGCACAAAAAACAACAACTGCATAATGGAACAACAGTTGGTGCCCCATGTGAATTTCATGAGGTGATGGGGCACAGCTAGTACTCTAATCCATTCCAAGTTTGTCAGTTTAAGTTCATCCATGTTAAATTTATTAGCATGACATTTGATGCTGTGAATGCGGCCACACTAGCGACATTTGGTCACCTATTCTATCCACCTCAATCATTCTCCCTTCCCCCTTCCAGATCATCAGCCAGATACGAGAGATTGACAACCTGCAGGAGGAGTACGAGCGGCTGGTCACCGACCTCCTGGAGTGGATCCACAGCACCACCAGGAAGCTGAGTGACATGGACCTGCCCAACTCACTGGCAGGCATCCAGGCAGAGATGGCACGATTCAAGCAGTACAGGATGGTGGAGAAACCACCCAAGTGAGTGTCATTAGACCCAACCTACTTGTCAATATGTAATACATTTTTTTTTTTCAGAGGGGAAAGAAGATAATGTGAGGGCCTTCAGACATTTACAGGAAGAAAGTTTGGTCCTTATTACCAATTGCTTTCTCAAACTGATATCTTTTTCTCTCATCCCCTGTTATGCAAAGTAAAGGATGACATTGCAAGTATGTTGAATTCAAATGCCCCCGAGTGTGATCGAACCTGAATGTGCTTTAACAGTCATTTTAATTTGTATATTGCCTTCCTTACCTATGTATTATAATTCACTGTTGGGGCAACAGATCCTTGTATCTCAACAGTGTCAATTGTTTAGGTGATAAAACGTGGCAGCCAAGGCATTATAATAAATGGGATTGCCTTTCTGTTGACAATCCGCGTTGGCCTCATTTTGGGGGGTTAGACAGCTAATATTTGGACATTACATCACGTAACTGATTATCTGACAATTCACCCCGCCCCGAAAAAGAAAAAAAAAATTATTTTCCCCAAAATTTGAGATACAGGGTCTTGTACCTCAGTGATGACATGTACTTTCTACTATGGTATTTCATTGACTGAGTGTGCATGTGTGTCTGCGTGAAAGTTTGTAAGAGAATGGTTATGCCTAAGTTTCTATATCGTCTTTATCCTTGCTGATTGAACTACAAATACACTTTGTGTGATATGACAAAGGATTTCAGTGTGACTCTGGCTCATACAGTGCTAAAGTGATTGCCCATTTGCCCACATAGGTACGTTGAGCGCGGTAACATCGAAGCCACCTTGTTCAGCATACAGACAAAGGCGAGAGTGTGCCGCAGGAAAATGTACACTCCGCCTGAGGGCAAACTGGTCCACGACATCGAGAAGAACTGGGACCTCCTGGAGAAGGCTGAGCACAAGAGGGAGACTGCTTTGCGCAATGAACTCGCCAGGCAGGAGAAGTTGGAGCGGCTGGCAGAAAAGTTTGAGAGGAAGGTACATCAACACTTGTCAGTGAGATGCTGCGAGTGAGAAAGTGGACAATTTCTTCTCTGCCTAAACATCTGTGTCAAAGATTTGTGAAAACACTCGATTTTGATGCAGATATTGTTCTTGGTTCATTTTCAGATATAGAACTACAGTACTACATGATGCATGTTTGCTGCTATGGGAAGACGTGTATAATGCTTTTTGAAATTGAAGTTTTGATAATCATATTATAAATATGGTGTGTCTCATCAATGGAAAAAAAAGAGAGAATAAGTCTGTATGTGCATCTGCCCCCTCACCTCTACTTGCGCGGTATATTTCATGATTGTGTAAAGTCTCATACACATAGTTGTAATATTGTACACTCTTGGGCAGGTACTACTACACAAGAATTTAGACATGCTGCTCAGAGTAAACCTCAGTAAGAAATTCACACAGGTTCTCTGTATAAATCATTACTGCAAGTACCAACTTTTCAACAGCATTTGAACATATGCACAGAATGGCACAAAACGTATGCGTATGTGAGCAGCCGGGGTGTAGCTTCATAAGTTTTAGTCATATTTCGGCAAAGTCACAGAGATTTTATGCCAGACAAAGATGCTATAGTTATTAAGCCCAGCATCTTGTGAGGGGAATCTCAGTATTGTCAGACAGTGAGTTGTGACATGTTGTCAAAGGACCCCTGGAGGTAAGCAGCTTTATGCTATGCTCCGCTGGACCAGAAATAAAAACTTCAATGCCAACACTTGTTACAATGGGATTATAAAGCTTGTTCTCTAAGATGAACATGATTCTTTTCAATCTCATGTTTACATTAAATAGTAAGGATGCCAAAGCCACTGTATTACAAAGTTCTGTTGCTAGCTTTTGTCTCTTATGTACTGCTGTATCTGCTGGAATGACTGACCGTATATGTTTTATGTTTACTGTAGGCCCTGCTGCGAGAGTCCTGGCTAGTGGACATGACCAGCGTCCTGAAGGACAGTGTGACGCCCAGCAGCGATGTCCACGCTGTGGATGCAGCCACCAAGAGGCATGAGGCTATCACAGCTGACGTCATGGCAAGGGTGGGTCCAGGAATATACTTCAAAATCCCTCGAAAAACTCTCTGGTGTTTGCATTTGTGTCAGTGATCGTGGTATATGCAACATTCTGTGACAATGTTCACGTTGTTAGTATTACCTTAAAGGACAAGTCCACCTTAATATACATAAGGATTGAGAGAATGCAGCAATATTAGTAGAACACATCAGTGAAAGTTTGAGGAAAATTGACCAATCCGTTCAAAAGTTACGAATTAATATTTTAAGTATCTGCGCAGTCACTGCTGGAAGAGAAGACTACTACAGTGTATGATGTCACATGCGTACAACTATATAAGGAAAATAAAAAGAGAATTTCACAAAACTTTACTTTTTGAATAAAGTGCACATTTCTTCGACTTGCTACTGACGTATGTTAAGGGTAATATTATTCCCCCTGCCTTCTGAAAGAGAGAAATCGAGTGTTCTTTTGTTATGCAAGAAAAATGGAAATATGTTGAATTTTCTTTATTCTTTCTTTATATCGTTATACTCACGTGACATCACAAGCTATAGTAGTCTTTTCATCCAGCCGTGACCGAGCAGAAACTTCAAAAATTCATAACTTTTTAACGGATTATCCGGTTTTGCTCAAACTCTCACTGATGTGTTCTACTAATATTGCTGCATTCACTCAATCCACATGTCTATGAAGGTGAACTTGTCCTTTAATATGGACAACTGCAGGAAAATAGTTCATTCTATTTCTATCATGTAAGAAACTTACAAATGAATCAATCTGTAAAATTGGCGTTAAGTGTTTTTCTTTGAAGTTTCGTATCACACTTATCCCGTCAGCCAAGATTTGAATAGACTGAGGGCACACCCTAATGGTATTACTGTTGCGAATAGATCTCCTTGTGTGGTTGTCTTGATTGTAAGATGCAAGTGTAATGAAATGTGAGACATGCCAACTGTGGCATATGGTATCTCACAAAGTTGTGGCATCGATATGTGAGTTCATTCATGTTACTATTGCGGAGCTGCCAAGTCTACCCCATTCTGCAGGAGGCTTCCAGAAAACTTCAATATCTCTTCATGTCTGGACAAGAGAATACAAGAATCGTCCAGATTTGAGAATCATATTTTTGCCAAGTGAGATACATGTAACATATAAGCATCTCCCTGAATGCTCTGTGGAATCTCCTTGTATTATGTTGGGTGAATGTTGGTAGCCCTGCTTGTGTAGATGGCATTATGTAAAACTTATGTCTGAAATGTCACTCAGACACTGCAGTGTTGTTTGACCTCAGAATGGAATGAAGGAAACCACACTATAC
Organism: Diadema antillarum; assembly: GCF_040938485.1. Lineage (NCBI taxonomy): Eukaryota > Metazoa > Echinodermata > Echinoidea > Diadematoida > Diadematidae > Diadema > Diadema antillarum. The sequence goes on along the minus strand of NW_027272571.1, from coordinate 429,978 downwards.
ATATGTGTGTTTTCTCCCTCACTCCTTTGCTATCGATCTATTCACTTCCTCTCTGTCTGTCCGTGATGTATGATAACTGCAGAAAGAGCGATTTGCTGACCTGGAGTCCATGGCTAGGGAGCTGGCGTCGGAAGGGTACCACAGGGAACCGGAGATCTCGCTGCGGTCGCGGAAGGTGAGCCAGAAGTGGACAGAACTCCTGCGTCTCCTGGACAAGAGGCAGATCGTGCTGAGAGGGGTCAACGAACTCATGGGCATGTTTCGCGAGTCGGACGGCATCATGGCAGAACTGAAGGAAATACAGGTGGGTGTAATTGCCTAGCATGCAAACTCTATCGTACAGTAGTCACATCGTCTTCTAACACTTCAAAGCATACCCGTTTGACTCCCATATTGCTCTTTCCTGTCTATGCCTGTGATGCTATGCCTGTTTTCCTGCGAATTTATACATTCATTTTCTGTCTCATTCTCCTTTTCTTCCTTCCAACTATCATTTTTTTTTTCTCACCACATCACTGTGTTTACATTTATACAGTGTTGATTTCTTAGATTTTGATATTTTCTCACTAAGGACTGTTTGTTCGAGATACACCATTGTCTATAACTGTATCTCTATTTGATACATCCATGCTGTCCTTCATACTTCATTCATTTGCACATATGATAGATTTACAGTGATCTTCAGAATCTTCTCTTTTTGTGCTCTAAATCATACTGTACCAACATAAAATCACCATGAGCCGTGTTAAAAAAACAAAAAACAAAAAACAAAAAACAACCAACCCAAAACAGCTTTGGACACAATCAGTTACTCGATACGTAAAGCATGAAAGCATTCATTTACAGATGTCCTGTTCACTGGCAACATCTTGAAGATCCCAACATCTCTCCCCTCAACACAGGTCAGCCTACAGTCGGATGAGAGGGGGAAGCACCTGCAGGCCGTTGAGGCCCTACTCCAGAAACAGAGCCTGGTGGAGACCCAGATCTTGACCCAGGGGGAGCGCATCAACCAGGTCAACCAGATTGCCGACCGCTGCCTCCGCCAGGAGCACGCCGAGAGTGCCTCCATCAAGAAGAGAACAGTGGAGCTCAACATCACTTTCAATGCGTGAGCCAAATCTCCGACCTTTTTTTCCCTCTCACTCCTGCTTTGGTGTCATTTTAGATAATTAACGATAATGATATGGTATAATATGCTCAGGTGAACTCAAGACCCCCGGGCTTCTTGTTAGCACAACTCCACGATATTTACCAGTGAACTTGGTTTGTTTTGCATGTGAGATAAGAGTGAATTTTTTTGACCCTGTGATGTGTATATCAAGCCATTTTCTTCTGCAAATAGAACAAAAAGATTATTCATACTCGGCAAACCCATCACACCTTACTTGCAGGATAAAGGAGACAAGCAACCTGAGGAAGACGTGCCTTGAGGACTCCCTCAAGTTCTTCCAGTTCATGCGAGACAGCGAGGAGGAGGAGTCCTGGCTGCTGGAGAAGCAGCGCATCGCCAAATCGGCTGTTACTGGGCGAGACCTGCGCAGCGTCATCAGCATGAAGCAGAAACATGCTGTAAGTGAGGGATTCTATGGCTGTGCTTGTTGTGCTGGTATCCCCAAGTTGCGTTTGTGGAGTGCAAGTTTTGACATTTATTTACCAGGCATCATCCAACCTAATAGTAAAAACTTTTTGCACCCACAAGGGGAGTGATCAAGTATTTTTCGTATCCATTCTACTAGTATGAATGAGAATTCTTCTTGTGGCACAACAAATCTAATTGGTTATACAGGCAGCCAATATTTCACACAGCAAAGTAAACCGTAAAAGGTTTTCATGTCTTCTTTATTAGAATGCATACATTTCTAGTGCGGTCATTTGTTTTATAGTCATTATGATAAGATTCCTTTCATATGTCATTTTAGTTTCCTGGTGTATAAACCTATTATATGCCAGTCTTCAGCGCTGTTGAAGAAATATGAAAAAAAAAAGAATGACAGTAGTACTTCATTGTCCTGGAAGTGTTTGCTAGATGCAAAAAGTAAGAAATCTTAATCATGCATGAGTAAATTAGTTCATCTGAACAGAAATGAGTTTTGAGAATGTGATGTCATCAGCAAACAAAAAGAAATGGAGCATGTTTCTATCCGCATAGGTTCTGGAAGCAGAGGTGAATGCCCGGCAGCAGACTGTCCAGGGGGTGGTGGACACCGGTCAGGAGCTGATTGACACCGGTCACCCGTCCAAGAGGAAGATTCAGACCAGGATGGGGAGCCTGAGGGAGAAACTGGAGCAGCTGAAGGAGTACGTGGACATCAGGAGATGGCGGCTCCAGGTGGCTGCCGAGTCTCACCAGGTACAGCATAAACAAACAAACAAACAAACAAAAAGACAGACAAACTAACAAGGAAAGAAATGCGCAAACAGACCACCTTTTGATCTTTTTTCTTCATTTTCTTGCCAACTATCATCTGCCTTTGGGTAGCCTCTTCCATATTACCCCATTCCAGAGAGATTTTGTTATCATCAGTCACTCATTAGAGGCTAAGTTTATCACTTCCTGCCACCCACCGAAGTGTATCGAATCGAAATTTGATGAATCCGATGAGGATCATGCGCGACATGTCTGACACTCACTGGATATTTGACCAACCAAGTCGGATTCATCAGACTGTGATCCGATACACTTCGATGGGTGACCAGAACCAACAATCTTTGTTTCTGATGAGTGACCAATAAGAAAAAAATCGCTGTGGAATGGGGGTATATGACAAACTGCTCTTGCAGAAGGCTTCCCTGCTGTCGTTATCACAGAAATCGCCAGATGCCCCTGTACAGATGTGGGTAATGAAAGACAGACATTGTTGATGAAATATCTTGTCCAGATCTTCATAGATGTTTGCACTTGCCAAGATTTGAACTTGGTATTTCAGTTATAAGAGTTTAAATCTGTGTTCACTGTAGCACAGTCTTCACACTGTGCTAGATAATGTTTATGTCTAGTCTATGTGAAATGCAAATAGCATGTTACCTGGTCTTGTCAGTGTGGTTGCTAATGCAGGCCCACTAATCTGGTGTAGGTCGTATATAAAAAAGTTGTCTAAGGCTGTGAAAACTTGCAACCGATGCTACCATGAAACAGTTTTCAATATCTTTCCTTTTGCTTTTTTTTACCCTCTAGAAGCTCTTATCATAGGGTATTAGACTGGACTTTAATTGTGAAGCACTTTACCTCTGAATGTAAACTGAATTTATTGAAGAAGAAACAGTGGCATATATGCACCTCAGCATTAAGTGAGATGGTCATATGTGTTTTGTTCATGAGTTGGCCACCAATATTATCAGAACTACCATATTTCTTTCCATCAGTACTACATTGATGCCAACGAGGCGGAGTCTTGGATGCGGGAGAAGATGCCCCTGGTGTGCAGTGATGACTACGGAAGGGATGCAGACTCCGCCAAGAGCCTCCTCCAGAAACACACTGTCCTCCATGAGGAGATCAATGCCTACGAGAGCGAGGTCATCCAGCTCCGTGACAACGGGATGAAGATGATGACTACTATCAAGTCCAACCAGGTATAAATGAGGAGAGAGCGTAAATAAGGGAATTACCTTGACACAGCGGTTTTAGTGACCTACCTTTATCATTATGTTTTATAGTATTGGCAGAAAAATTGAATGCACAACTGGAAATGTGAATAATACATGTGTTGTAGTCTTATTTGGTACCCGCAGGGTAGCCTCTACATCATGAACACTGCTTTTTTTAGAGAGGCCTTGCTAAGATAATTAGTGAGCTTTTGATCAAAGGACGGTAGACAAAGAGGATGGTAAGTAGAGCATTAAAGTGATCTGCGCGTGCACAAAAGTGAACGTCTCTCCATCCTGTTGATTTTCAGGACAGTTGTGAGTAGAAATAGCACTCAGTGTGTTTTTATGCCTCCGTAACGAAGTGGCCGGAGGCATTATGTTTTCGGGTCGTCCGTCCGTCCGTCCGTCCGTCCGTCCGTACGTCCGTCCGTCCCGTTTTGTTTTTGTCGATATCTCAAGAACCGTGAGGTGGTTTTACATCGAACTTGGTATGAGGGTATATCCTTGGGGGATAATACTTTGTGTGGATTTTAGGGTCACAGGGTCAAAGGTCAAAGGTCACAGGTTATTTTGTGAAAAAAAGATTTGAAATTTCATGTTTTTCTCCATATCTCGCAAATGGTTCAAGGTATCTTCATGGAACTTAGTATATATGCTTGTACCGATGGGCAGTGATTATCTAGGGAAGTTGGGGGTCATGGGTCAAAGGTCAGGGGGTCAAAGGTCAAGGTCAGCTCCTCAAAATATCACTACTTCCCTTAAAATGCAATATGCCTGAAGGTTTTTTTAAAAAAAAAACTTGATGTATGGCATGTATTACCCAATATATATTTTGGGGAAGTTTCTTGCCAAAAGGTCAAAGGTCAAAAGGTCAAAGGTCAAGTGAAAGTGCTAAATTGCACTTTTTCCTCCATATCTCGAAAGTAACTCAAGGTATCATCATGAAACTTACATATTTATGCATGTTCTACCTAACAGTGATTCTCTGTGGAACTGTGAGGTCAAAGGTCAAACGAAAGGTTTAGATAATGCTATTTTCCCATTTGATACTGAAATTATACTTTTTCTCAATACCTTGAAAATTACTCAATGCATAAACTTATAAAAGGGTCAAAAGTCAAGTAAAAATCATCAGTTCCCCAAATACCTGCACTCTGACATTTTAATCATTCATCCAATTGAACCTAGTTCTAGGAAAGTGAACATTAAGCACAATTGTGTCAAACCTGTCATTTTAATATTTTGCCAATTGTGTGAAACTGTCATCACACATTGTCAAGACATTGTACTATACACCTATTAGGAGAACCGTGCATTATGGCGGAGGCATATCAGTCGCCGTAGCGATATATCTAGTTTACTCAAAGTTCTTGTTATTGTGTATCAAGTTCCCATGCATCTATCTTCTGCCATGTCCATGCCACCAGGCAAAGATGCAGGACCGGTCATCGCCTCCCACAGATGAGGAGGAATACACGGAGGAGGTGGTGGACGTGCCCTACGAAGTGGAGGAGGAGGAGATCGTGGAACGCGTGGTCGTCAAGGAGATGATCGAGGAGAGGAAGTATCCTCAGGTCAGAGCCATGTACAACTACAAAGGTCAAGACATGAAAGTGGCCAAGGGAGAGGTAAGCTGTAGGTTAATAGACCAAGTGATGAGTATGATCGCAGAAGTGCCATCCGTAAACATTTTAAAGTAAGTCCATCATCAGAGCAAAATAGCACCTTTCCAATAATACATTTGTTGTTAGATAACAATGAATATTCTTGGAGTTATGATTGAAAATATCCCATATTTTTGTATTTTTACCAAGTTTTCAATAGGTTTAATTGCAAGTATCTCCAATTGAGAAGAAAGCTGGTAGAAAGCCTAACCCTCACACTACTATTGCTAAAGAGTTCAGTATTGCATAATTTAGTTAGTCGCTGCATGGGACCAATGCAATGATTAGATACTCCCAGCGGCCATCATGTTTAGCTTGACCTGCTTGGAATAGAGCTTTACTGATTGGTTGTGATTTTTGCTTCCTTATTCTGGTAGCAATAGAGAGATAAGTAAACACCACACATTCTTTTGCTATCACATTACTTAAAAATTGTGAGCTTGGGAATATCAGACTTCTTAAATGTTTGATATGCCACTGTTTTTGTTTTGTTTTTTTTTGCAGCTGATGATTCTCATCGGAAAGACCAACAGTGATTGGTGGAGTGTGAGGCGTGCCAACGCCCAGGAGGGTTTCGTCCCCGCAAACTACGTTAAGGAGGTTGACCCGAAGATTGTCAAGAAGAAGGTCAGAAGGAAGGTCAAGGTTCCTGAGAAGGTCATGGTCAAGAAGACAAAGGTCAAGCAGGAGGTGGTCAAGAAGAGGAAGGACAAAAGTCGGAAGGGAGTACTGTCCAGATCTGGAAGCGGTGAGATTTGAAAGTTTGATGTACCTGTAAAGAAAACATTTTTTCATTTGAAGGAAAACCATTCTTTTTTTTTTTTCTGGATTCAACTCTCTGGCTTAGTGCAGTCATGTGATTTTATTTTGTACTTTTTATGACTGCCATGATGGCGGTTGATACCTGCTTATCATCATCTACACAATTTTTTTTTTTGTAATCTGCTAGTTTACAAATATGTTACTGCATATTTTAATGCATATGTATCACCAGTGCCAAATTATCAGAAAGGGATACATATGCAACCAGGAAATATCTTAATGAAAGAAAGATATTTTTCAGGGGTGAGTTTCTTCAGTTTGTCTCCCTCTACAAATTAAATCTGTTAGATATTTTGCAGGCCAGTTATCGGGACATTTTACAGAAGCCTATGCCATCTAAAATCAGTCCATCCATACTCTGTCACTGTGTATCACATGAAGTTAAGTGAGAAATAAAGAGTCATTTCTTGTATTACAATGTGTTAAAAATGTCAGCATATCTGTGAAAAGGCGAGTTTGGCATTATATTATCTTTTGTGGTTGATCTGTTTCCTACTTTAGCCATACTCTGTATTTCTTTTTTTTTTTCAGTGAGGAGACAGAGTCATCACTTTGATGAAGACAACATAGAGATGCGGCTAGCCAGCATCAACAGCACCTACAAGAGGTTGCGGAAGCTGAGTGAGGCTCGCTGTAGGTACCTGGAAGATGCCATCAAGCTCTTCACCTTCTACCACGACTGCGATGAATTCCAGGACTGGATGAGAGAAAAGGTTACTCTTTTTTCCTTCCCCTTCTTTTTTTTTCCTTGTATGTTAATCAAGCACTGAATGGATGCACACCGTGCTTTCCAATTGCTGTTTTGAAATTCGTACTTTTCAGATGTACGCAAAAGATCAGCTGGTGTGATCCAAATAAATCTTGAAGATGAATTACTTATGGAATATTGCAGTGTCTGAGCAGACTTTGTGTGCTTACATTTTGGAATGGTGAATGAAGAGCTATTTTTTACTGACATCAAATATACAAAGCCAAACAAAAACAACAAAAATTTAGCAACCTGCTTATGGTAAAGTAATCTCCACAGCTGTATTCAAGGTGTTTTACACTGTAGGTGTTGCTTTGTTTGTTTGTTTATTTGTTTTGTTTTGTTTTTTTTAAGAGATGTATTTCAGAGGTTTGTTGTAACATTATCTTTATTCTGCTCATGCAACTGCTAACTGGTTGACAGGCATGGATGCAGTCATGGAATCAATGACAGTTTAAATTAAGTTCTTGTTTATCTCAAATGTACATACACAGTAGATTCCATTGTCCCAATCTTAAGTTGTAATAATTTGTATGTATAAATGTGTCTCTGTGTATTTGATTGTATGGTTAGATGACTTGCTTTAATGGGAATGTTACAAAATCTACTTACACCCAATTTGTTTTATTATGTTAGATAATTGATTAATTTGATCATTGATCATTGCATCATTTTAAGAACATGGTGAGGAAAATAAGATATTACTTTTTGATTAACAGGAAAAAGTCCTCAAGAAGAAAGAGAGCTTCTCTGAGAATGTGGAGGCCACGAGGAGGAAGTTTGAAAACCTACTAACTGACCTGGTGGCTAACCAGGGTCGCGTGGAGCGCATCAACAAGCTGGCAGATCGGTTCGTGGAGACGGGCCACAGCAAGCAGGCGGACGTCCGGAGCAGACAGAAGGAGATCAACGACCAGTGGAAGAGGCTGCTGGAGCTGAAGGCAGAGAAGGAGAAAATGCTGGAAGGAGCATCTAGGTAGGATGGAGGATAGTGATGATGGAATGACCTATACCATTGATGTTGAAGACAGTGATGATGATGATGGTGATGATGGTGATGATGATGATGGTGATGATAGTGATGATGATGGTGATGATGATGATGTCAAATGATGATGATGATAATGATGATAACGATGATGGAATGACTGATAGAATTGATGTTGAAGACAGTGATTGTGATGATTATGGTGATGGTGATAATGATCTGATATAAAGATTATGGTGTGTCAGTGAACTTGATGAAGACAGTGATTTTGAGGATTGTGATGACAATGACAATGATGATGATGATGATGATGATGATGATGGTGATGATGGTGATGATGATGATAAGGATGATGGAGTAACAGATGAGTAATGAGTAGAAAAGTGATATTGATACTGCCGAGGATGCTCCAATACAATGATAAGCAATTTAGTAGGTTCTCATGTACACAATGATGATGTGAATGTTGATGACGATGACAATGATGGTAATAATGTATGATGAACCAGTTGATAAGAGAACTTTGAAAACCCTTTGTGCCTATGTTACCAATTCAACCCGGCCTGATGTGCATGTGTCTCCAATCCACACAGTATTGAGCTGTACAACCACTCTTGGGGGGAGACCAAGGAGTGGATCATGGATAAGTTCAAGGCCCTGACGGCCGATGACCCCGGCAAGCAAGCCCTGCCCGCTGAAGCCCTGCAGAGGAAGTATGAAAACCTGGAGAGGGAACTCACACCTGTCATGGACAAGCTCAGGAAACTAGGACTCCTCGCCAAGGCGTAAGTCAATGAACCAAAAAACAACAACAGCAGAAGCACAAAGAAACTGCTCAATACTAAAGACAGGATGAAAAACAAAGAAAAAAAAAGTGTCTACTGATGTTCATTTCACTTTGGCAGTTACAACAGCAGGGCCCCGCTTAATCAAAAGATAAAATCGATTTTAAATTTCCTTACCACACAGGCTGCCATAGACTTACAGTTGAAATCAACTTTAAAATCAATTTTAACTCTTCATAAAACAGGGCCCTGCACAACTATGCAGCTGATTGACAAATTGCCTTTCATTCACGCAAATAAGCCCCAGTGCTAGTTCTGATCCCTTATAGTTGCGGGTACTGTGTACAAAATCAAACTAATGAAATCTTATGTCCAGATGTTTTTGTTGCAACTGATTAACAAATTGCCCTTCATCAACAGCTTTTCAAAGTTTGACAATTCTTTTTTTACGAATTGAACAGTGGTATTGCAGTTGTAATCACATTTTAGTCCAGAAAATAATGATGTGTCTTTAACATATTGCAGGTACGAACATGGCATCATGAACCAATGTTGAATATGTTTCGATAAATCAATGATCACAGCGTGCCAAGTGATGCTGCACTGTAGTCAGATGAATCCTGCCATGTGTGTCTTTTGTTTTGCTGGCACAGAGTGAAGACGTCCTATCCGGACGAGGGGGACCATATCAGCGGTAGACAGGATGAGATCCAGAAGCTCTGGGACAGCCTGGAAGACAAAGCCTCTGAGAGGAGAGACCAGCTGGCTCAGTCCAGGGACATTACCACGTTCCACAACGACTCCAAGGAACTGGTAGGCACACTGGGAACAGACAAACCCTAGCCCTGTTGCATACGTAAGTCAGAAAATCAAACCTAAGTCAGATATCAGCAAATTGAAATTGAGTGTTCACAGACTTATGTTTGATTTCTGACTTACATTTAATGTCAGCTTTTATGCAACAGGGCCCTGAGGACCTAAAGGGTTCCTACAGGTTAAAGTCAATATCAGCAAAGGTTACTTAGGATTTGATTCATGAAAATTTTTTCAGACACGGTGTGTATAGTGGATGGAGAATCTCTCCGGTAGCACCATGTGGTCTAATCCTTCAAAGGACTTAAGGACTCATGGATATCAAACTCACCTAACCTTTGTCACCGAAAACTTCTGATCTAAATTTACTCATAGTGTTTGGGAAGCATGAATTTCATTACCTTTGTGTCGTGTCGACAGTGACTAATGTCAAAGATTCTAATTATGCTTTGATGAAAACAAAGTAAAATAAACACTGTGCAGTGCTGCACATTTTAGAAAGATGAAAGCATTTGATGATTATGCATGAAATGATAATAATGATGGTTATAACAATAATGGTGATGATCATGATGATGATAGTATCAATAATAACACATTAATGATGTGTGGCTTATACCCACTAACACACATTCTAACTCGTGAGCATGCTGCTCTTATCTTGATATGCTGTGTCTGCAGTTGGCATGGTGCAATGAGATGAATGGCAAGCTCCTGGACACAGAGCAAGCAAAGGATGTAGCAGGATCTGAGGACTTGCAGAAAAGGCATCAGGACCTCTTACAGGACATCCATGCACACAATGAGAAGTAAGGATTGATGTAGTCCCCCCCCCCCCCTTTTTTTTAACCAGTAGTTTGTGACATACACAGGCATGCAATTTTCAGCTTGCAGTGCTTCATATACTGTACTTCTCATTTTTGTCATCGATGCCTTCAATTGTGTCAGTATTATGTGTTTCTCTTCTTTTTTCCAATCAAGTAAACTTAATAAGTTGTTGCCTTTTTTGTCAGTTGAAAGCTTTACAGCAAGGGTTTTTTTGTTTGTTTGGTTTTTTTTAGCTGAAGAGGGGTTAAAAATTAAGGTTTTTCCTTCTCTGCTCATGTCACATGAGCAGAGAAGGATTCCCTGATCTGTGAGAATGTAAATATACACAGGTACTAGACAGGTCGATTCATTGCATCTGATTTACAGCATGCAATTTAAATATTTACCCTTTAAAACTTATTTCTGCTTTTCAGACAACCCCATTGGACACAATCTTGATCAAATTTCTTGCAACAATGTAGATACCAGATTCATGTAGCTCTTGGAAGTGTGCAGACTGAATGAGATAGAACTCTGATCAAATTTCTTTGTGACAATTCCCAGGTTCACAACTCTGATAGCACTTGGTGAGAAGCTGCTGAGGACGCTGCCGGAGTCTGTGACCATCGCACACAAGGTGGAGAAGTTGGCCTCCATGAAGGAGAGTCTGGTCAGCCGTTGGGACAAGAGGAACAAGCAGCTGGAGGATGCCCTAGATCTAGCCGTGAGTAAATCTCTAATATACAAATGATCATACACTGGTAAGAGGGCGTTCAGTGAAGATGCTGAGCACTTGGAGGTTTTTGCAAAGATGCATGCAACATGCATGACATCTTGAAATATACCTTAGAGTGTGCTGCATCTCCACTGACATCACAAATGTAAACCTGTGCATTATTTGTTTTATAAAATGGGTCTATGAACTATGATATCAGCTAGTAAGGCTTTGTATTGCAATACTCTAGGGGCTGCTCTTCGTTCGGCCATGCAGAGGACCATTTGAATCAAAGCATTATGGTTTTGGTTCGTTCTGCATTTACAGCTGCACAGAGCAATTGGTGGTATGCCGCAAGATAACATGCAGTGTTGTTATACTTTTTTTGCTGTGAATTTTTTCCATTCCTGTGCAGCTTTTGAACTCCTGTACATTCACAGAAAAACAAATTAAGAGAGCACACGTTACTCATTTCAGCACTTCTGACTGGCTTCATTCTTAAAAACCCATTTTATAAAATCCTCTTTTAGTCAGAGAAAGGAGTAGATGTCACACTAATCTACATCAGTTTAGATGAATGGATTGCTTCATTCATGGGGATCAAAGTGCAGGTTAGGCTGATGAAATGGGAATGATGTGAACCAGGCCCTGAAACACGCACATTCTCACACACAAAACATACACACATAGAAGGATGGCTACTGGCAGTTCAGTGATTTCCGAGTGTGTTATTGTACTGATTTTCAGCTTGATTTGAATGCACACAGATGTTCAACAGGGAGGCAGATCAGATTGATGCAACTACAAGTGGTCACGAGGACTTCTTGGATTTTGAAGCCCTTGGGGTAAGTTGGACAGCATGAAGTTTTGGTTGAATCTTATGCCTCTGTGCTGTAGCAGAATGTATGTCAGTTGGGCGTGTATAGTGATTATTCTGTGGAGATCTCAAAAGTGCCATCTTTGTCATTTGACTGTAATGTTTTTTTAAAATACCTTCAATTATTTGTGACAGAAAGTTCCACAAAATTTGACTTGTCTTGACCACTTAAATAAAAAAATGATGATGTGTGTCATTGCTGGATGTTGGAGAACATATAATGTCCTTGATAACATTTTAGCGTAGTCACAATAAAAAAGAGGGAGATACATCTCTCATTGTTTACAAAATGAGAAATCAGTTCCATTTCACAAAAAAAAAAAACAAACAAACAAAAAAAGAACAAGCGGAGTCATGGAATGCTGTGAATGATGACAATTTGTTTGTTGCACTGTGTTGTAAAGCATTTCCTAGGACATGAAGGATACTTACAGTGTTACTAGTTGCTAGATGTTGGACATATCGCACACTGATCAAAGCATAGGACACATTAAAGTTATTTTCACTAAGGTTGGGAAAGGGATAACCTCGCCATGGTCGTGGCACGCAAAAAATGTATGCACTTGCAGTCAGTCACGTTTTTAATTGAACAGTCTCGCTTCGTCACTGCAAGTGCTGTAGCGAGAATGAATTTGACAGACCCACTTCGGTGCAGTTTTATGTATATGTGCATGTGTAATGATGGACTACAATGTTAGATAACTTTGGACAGTATGCATATTGATAAGGTGGTATATTTTTGCAGAATGTAATATTATATATCGTTCTTTGGATTGCCATCTCCCATCCTGCAATCTCTTCCTGTAGAGTACTGTGGAGAGTGTCCTCTCCCTGCTGAAGAGGCACGAAGACTTCACCAAGAAGCTGCATCTACAAGAGGAGAAAATTCAGGGACTGAGAGATATGGCTGCAGCTCTCCTGGCTAAGCAGCACCATGCTAAGAATTTGTGAGCCCTTCCCTGAAATAATATCAGATAATGACGCTCGATAGTAACCTTTTTGTCGCCTAAGCAGAGAATGCAGTGACCAAGGGCCACTTAGCACTCTTTATGCAACACCTACAAAGATTCTTGCTATCCATTTGATCAATTGCTCATCATGTGACATTCCCTGAAAAGAACCATTGCACACTGTCACTATTGAGTGTGCAATTTTTGTTGAGCAGTTTTAGATATCGCACTCTGACATAATCCCTTTTCATTTACTCCCAGTTCGTCTCTCAATCAACCCAAATTTTTGCACTATCACGCTTAGTGAATAGTGTTTCATCTTTTACTTCATGCGAAATCTTGTGCCATCACAAATGTGACACTTCACTATTTATATTCTATATTGAAAGATGGTAATTGTTGATAGGTTATCTATATGTACATTCTATCACAGAAGAGATTAGGCAAACAAAAAGAAACCAAAAATTGAGCATGAGGTATCAAGGTGTGCTTCATAATTTGATTATTCCTTTGAAACAGTTGTATAACAACTGGAGGATAACTGCATATTAGGCTTTCATCTATTTCTTGAAATTGAGAGCATAGGAATCAGTGCTTAGACATCTACTTAAGACACATATATGCCAAAGTGTGGAATAGGGACCATATCATAATTTCATAATTTCATAACGTGAATTTTGTTTTTATTTGTCTAGGAGCTTCGTTTTAGCTGTTTGTATTCTTAAAATTCTTCATTAAGGCTTCATTTTTTAATATTTTTTATTTCATTATTATTGTTAATATTTTTACCTATTTAGTTTTTTATATTTTTAATTTCATTATTATTGTTATTATTTTTATCTATTAATTTATCCATTTTTTATTTTTTATTATTTTTGCTTAAGCATTCCTCTAGTATTTCTATCATGGCATGGTTTTCTAATATTGATTTTAACCTTACTTGGATGCTCTTGAGTGAGGTATATTTTGTTTTTTCGTATTACCAAATCTTCTCAATACGTACACTTCTGTATGATGTCCGACTTAAGAAAAAATAAATGACGGCCACAAGGAAGAGTTACTGCATAAAGCTCAGTTTTGTCTCATTAGTGCACGTACTGTCAGTGTTCATACATTTGCGTTATCAAGGGTATTTGTTTATTGCTTTTTTTTAAATTTTCATTTCTCCTGAAAAATTCTGCAGTATCATCACCCGTAGGGATGAGGTTATTGACCGGAGGAATAAGGTCAAGGAGAAAAGCAAGCAGAGACTGCACTCTCTCAAGGAATCTAAAGAGTACCTTGAGTTTGTTAGGGATGCAGATGAAGTAAGTTTTTTTTATGTGTGTGTTGATTATTTGTGCTAAAAGCTAACCATAGGTGCATATACCTAGATTTCCTCTTGTTTGTTTTTTTCTCTAATTTAATTATGAGGGAGACAATAAGCAATACACAATGCTTCAAACAATTATTTCATAGCTCTATTTCTAGTGGAAGAATAAGAAATGCAAGAGTTAAGTAGCAGGACGTAAAAAATAATTGTCCGAAACCCCCAATTTATGAGCCAAACTTATATTTCATTGTCTTGATCAGCTCAGTCTTCTTAATTGGCTATACATTCAAAGGTTTCTTCTACATGGTTTTATATAATGATAATAATAAGAACGATAATAGTGGCTTCTTTTAGAGCACATGTTCATTCAAACAAAGTTGCTTATGATGCTAGAGAGGATAGATGACACCAGACACAGTGAAAGAGGACAGTATTAATAGCAGCAAACAAACATTGACAGGTAGGTCCTACATATGAGATAATTACAGAAGAAGAAGATTATGTACCATGCTACAAATCATTCAGATAGGTCTTCAGCTGCTGCTTGAATATGAGCAAGGAAGGTGCATAACATAAAGAGAGAGGGAGATTATTCCACAGTGTGGGACCGGTGTGATAGAAAGCTCTGTCCCCCAAGAATAAGTGGTTCCAGGATTTTCAAAGAACAAAGAATTAAATGGTCTTATCTTACATGAAGGACTACACCTTATCAGTAAAACTTGCATGTAAGTGGGAGCTACTGTAGTTGATGGATGGCATGGTAAACTACTATCATCAGTATCTTGACTCTAATTTATATCAAGGCACTATGGCCCTTTTCAACAGAAAGTCTCACCCATTCTCTCTTTAGATTTCATCCTGGATAGCCGAGAAATTCGCCATCGCTGACGATGAGTCGTACCGAGAGCTGACCAATCTTCCTGGCAAGGTGAAGAAACATGAAGCATTTGAGGCAGAGATCGCGGCCAACAAGGACAGCCTGGATAAACTCAATGAGGTAAGGTCAGGTAGAGATGGAGAAAGAGGATAAGGAGGAGGGAAAGCTATGAGGTCTGCTCTTGTAATTTGAAATCAAAATTGTCAGCGCTAGGACCCAAGAGTCATGGAAATGAAGATATAAGCAATAATGATAAGATTATTTCCGAGAAGTGATAATGATTTATCCAACATATAACCCTGAAGTCATAGAAATGAGGATATCAGTGATAATAATTTTGAAAAAAAAAAAAAAATTCTCGCCTTGGCTGCGCTGTATTGTGAAAGGTGAAATATAATTTCTTTTAGCTAGTTTGCAATTCTGAAACTTTCTGTAGTGTATATTAACCCATTGAGGACGGACTGATTTTGTTACAACACACATTTCCCATAGACACCTGCCCGAGTATACTAAGGACTCGTCCTTAACGGGTTAAGGGTTTTTGATATCTTGACTATTTCAAGGCTGTAATGTGAGATTACAGTAGACTAGTCGATTGGCCTCATATACATTTACACAAAAAGCAATTAGTAAAAATAAATCCGACCTACTTGTGTGTTATGTTTCCTTAAGGCAGATACGTACATGAGATAGTACCTCACTCACAGACTAGTTATGCCATAAACACTGCCTAATCCTCTCCATCATTTCCAGTGAAAGAGGAATGTATGACTACCAGGTACTTAAGTTTATTAGATATCTGCATGTTATAATGTGTTTGTACTAGTTTGTATATGTGTGTAGTTCAGTAGATCAAAGGTATCATCCTCTTGGTTCTGTCTGTCCATTTGTTTCAAATATAACATTTTTGTATAAAGACATTTATTGAAGATATCTTGCTTTGTTTTTTGTAAGTATACATATAGTAAACATGAAATGTGTTAAGAGCAGCCTTCGAAATATGAACACAAATGTCACAAATAATAACTATGGTTCTCTGTGCACCAAGGCGGGGAATGCCCTGATAAAGACAAAGAACTCCAGGTGGGAAGAAGTCCAGATCCTGTTACATGCCATCAACGACCGGTGGGCGGAGCTGGCTGCCAGGGCCACTGACCGCGGCAGGAAGCTGAACCAGGCGATGCAGGAGCAGGAGCTGATACGGGGAGTGGAGGATGCGGCGGCCAGCATCCAGGAGATGGAGGTTGCCATGGCAGCACAGGACGTTGGCCAGAGTCTGAGGAGCGTCAAGAGCCTGCTCAAAAAACAGCAGGTGAATGTCCGTCTTGTTTTGCCTATACATGCTTTGTTGACATTGTATGAGTTCAGCCCAGTAGTGTAGTAACCGTACTCAATAAAGGTTTATGGAGGCAATGCTCTTCCAATTCTCAGGTAACAATGGGTTTGCACTGCCGCGCGCTTACTGTGTTGAGCAATATTTAAGCTTTAGCTACCAGCAACATATTGCAATTAATTTTGAAATGGCACTGTGATTAACACATGCAAGGGATGTATGAAAATGATGTCACTTTTGATATTAACATTTTACCGCTGATTTGCTAGTGCCACTCCAGTAGTGAGATATCTTATCATTTTTGGAAGTGACTTTGTTGCAGGACAGAAACGACAGGAAACTGCCATTAGCTGGCCAGCATTTTGCTCTCTTTCTGTTTTGTTTTGTCTTTTTGATTAACCTTACCATGTGACAAAGAGTGTTTACATCACTATTTTCTTCTGTGCATCGTGTAGATTCTGGAAACTGAGATGGCAATGCAGGCAGAGAAATTGCAGAAGATTACCAAAGAGTCACAGGAGCTAGCCAACCAGGGGCACTTTGACTCTGACAAGATCAAATCGGAGACAGCTTATATCACACAAAGGTAAATTGTTAGTTGCAGATTTGCCTGTGTGCCCATTGATTGTAGTTCACGTCCTGGACTACTCAATTTTAGATATTATTGTGTTTGTTTGTGTGTGTGTGTGTGTGTGTATTTTTGTATGATCGTTTGTGTTTGTGTGAATGTGAAATTCAGGTCTCTTCAGTTGAGCAACAAGGTGTAATCATAGTTTTGATTGGAATGAAGTTGTCCTGGTTTAGTAGAGATTTAATGATGATTGTGTGGGAAGCTCTAAAAAATGCATGAAATCTATGTACATTTTTATGCCAGATCGCAGATGTTTATTGTGCATGTCCAGCTTTATACGCAATTTCAATTCTGTCATTCATAAAGATACTGGGATCACAATCAGTTCTTACAAACTTGAGTTTCGTTGAATGAGATAAGCAGCTGATGAGCCGTTTCATTAGGGAAAGCCATCTGTTCATGGATCAGATCATTTATAGAATTCTCGTTCTCCAAACCACTCATCGCTTCTATTCCATGATAGGTTCAGCGAACTTCAGGCTCCTGCCAAGAAGCGGCACAAGAGGCTGGAAGAGTCGCTGTGTGTCCAGCAGTTCTACCATGACGTCGACACGGAGCTGCAGTGGATCAGGGATCACCTACCAGCAGCCAGCTCTACCAACTATGGCAGAGACTTCACTTCAACTCAGAGCATGGTCAAGAAACATCAGGTGGGATTTAGCAATGATATCTATATTTGCCAGCAATAAGGCTGCAACACTGTACCTGCTACCTCCCAATTTTGGTGACTAAAAAAAAAAGAAATGAAAATAAGTAATGAACAAACAAGCAATAAAAGGCTGTAGAATTCTTTTTAGATAAAGAAATTTTCATCACTTTTCTAAATTTTGATAATAAACTTAATTTGTTCTGCATGTCTTTGCATGCTAATGACAATATTTTGGAGTTTGTTGTATTTTAATTTTTACAAGTACATCGATGACTGTATGTACCACTGGCAGCTATGTTTACAAATGTTGTAAACTCTTTTGCTTACTAGGATTTGATAACTGGAAGCTGTTTACAAATTGCCACTCTTGGCACTGCACAATAACATGGAATGAATACTTTGATTGTAAATCGCCAAATTGTGTTCTCTAAAGGTGGATTCATACCTTTGTGTTCCATAGAAACTGCATGCTGAAATCAGTGGCCATCAGCCCGTCATTGACCAAGTCCTCAAGACTGGTCAGCAGCTCATCGACTCTGGTCACTTTGCTCTCGAGGAAGTCCAGGAGCGGTGCCAAGACTTGTCCCTGTCCTGGGATGAGCTGCTTGACCAGGCTGAGGCCAGGACGAAACAGCTGGACATGGCGTTTGAGGCCCAGCAGGTATGTACCCAATATGTGACCGTCCAGCTCAAAACCCACGAAAGCTAGGCCACAATGAATTTCCGCTTTTTACATAGTTTAAGAGAATAAGCTAGACGTTAATGATATATAAATTGGTGAAATCTGATCACCGTAACCCATTCAAAAAGTGATCAAAATAAAAGAGAGGTAGGAGGTGCAATTTCACAGAAAAGGGAGAAATGAGGATTTAAAGATTAGGGTCACCCAAGCATATCAAGCATATCAATTTCCCAGTGAAACAGCTCCTGTCCCAAAAATATGGTCCAGAAAAACTACTTATGTCTCGATTTCAGTTTTGTCTTAAACTGCCAAAGTTTGACCATAGGTAGAGAAAGGATTACTCTCTCAGGTAAGATAAACTCAAAAAATTTGATTCGGTCAACTCAAGTGAAATAGTTTGGTTCATTACAGAGAATCCCATTCTGCTACTTTTTGTGGGTTTTATGCTGGGCGGTCACATATATCCAAATACACTGGCTCATTTTAGTCGTTAGTTAGACAGTGACCGTGAGATGTGCATTTTGATGACACAATTGATTGATTTGACTGATTGATGTGGGCACAGGAATGTTCACAAACCTGCATTGCACTGTTCTTCGTAATCCAGTCTAGACTAGTCAATGGTACATTTTAACAGGGTTCCACGAAGAATGTGTCTTTCAGCAAAATCGATCCGTCTTCAGTGGATTTAATTGCATCCTTCTCCACACAGCAATGTCTGCCCCACTGTGGGAAAGAGCATTGTGGATTTACTGTGTGACTGGTTTCCTCTCTGTGTGTGCATCTGTCAGTATTACTCTGAGGTGGCCGAGGCTGAGACGTGGATGAGTGAGAAGATGTCACTGGCCAGTCTGGAGGACTACGGCAAGGACGAGGACGCCACGGAGAAGATGACCGCCAAGAACAGGGTAAGTCGGATCGAAAAAGGCCATATCGCTAATATGAGGAGGACTTCCCCCGAGTGTGAGTTTAATCAGGGCGAGTGTAATCGAGAAAGCCATATAATTTGATTAATTGTGACACATTTTGAATACTGTCGCAGGTTTCCAAAAGTTAGTTTGCATTCCTAGCAATGAGGTTTAGATGTGCGTAACCCAGCACTGCTTCTGCTCCATGAACAGGCACTAGAACTGGACATCACCAACTACGAGGGCGTGCTTGATAGACTGGAAGACCAAGTCAGCGAGATGGCTTCGACTGGAAACCCGGAGGCAGAGAATGCTTGTGAAGCACAGGTCAGTTTTTGTATGTGCCTAGTAGTACCATGTGCCTCATTTTGTCATTGTCATTGTTTCCTCTGTTTATCAGTCACATCTCTCAAATGGTAGATTTTTTATTTCAATGTCAATTGCAATAAGCATAACTGTCAAGCTCATTGTAAAGAAATTCAAGATATGCTGTCTGTTTGGCCAGCTTAAAAAACAAAAAACAAACATGCAAAAAAACACAAAAAGAAACAGATTGTCAGATGCTGAGCCAATGTTTGATAATGCAAGATATCATGCTCCTTTGTATGATGATCAGTTGGAGGAGGGACCCCCACCCCCTTTCCCCCTTTTCTCGCTGATGCTGATGCCCCGCAAAATCTTACACCTAGCTGCTCTCTGGACATTTCTGCCCCCACTCCCCATGGTTTTTCTGATCCTCAGGTTGAGCTGAGACAGCAGTACAAGAACCTGGTGGATCAGGTCACTCACCGCACCCTGAAGCTGGAACAGGCCAAGCTCATGCACCAGTACGTGAGGGAAAGTGACGAGCTGGGGGAGTGGATCGAGGAGCAGTACCAGGTGGCCAGCTCTGAAGAGTACGGCCAGGACTATGAGCACCTTGAGGTGAGCTGTCTTCCAGAGATGATCCTGTCTATAAGAAATAGATCAACTAAAAAAACTGCACATATGTGATACGTCATCACAAAAGCTGTATAATGTCGGGAAAATACATTGTAATTTTTTGGTTTTGGGCAGATAGAAATTCATTAGATACTAAGCTTGTATATATAATTTTCCCTACTTTATTACGAGGAAAATAATTTAAATTGAAAGTTACAAAACTCTAAAGGGTATCCTGCCAAAGTCGGCTTACATAAATTTTTCTTCCTTTTATGATCCTGTCTGTCTGTCTGTCTGTCTCTTTCTCTTCTTTTGTTATGTTGTCACGCTCATAGACCTTTGATCTATCCATGCTCTCTCTGAACATTGATCCATTGTATTCGCAGGAGCTGAGCAAGAAATTTGAGGAATTCTGCCGCCGTGTGGACGCTGGTCTGGAACAGTTCAACCGATGTGAGCAGCAAGTCCAGCGGCTGGTGTCTGAGAGACACGAACAGAGTGACTCCCTGATAGAGAAACAGGACAGCCTCAAGTGAGTGTTAGCTGATCGAGACTCCAGTGACAAAGTCTCCTCTAGTTTTTATTGAATTAGTTTCTCGTTTATGTCAGTAGTAATAATGCCACCATGGGTACTGCTTAAACATATGAAGTTAAACTACAACTTTCAAACTGTGATTTTGAAATAAGTGAGAGAGAAAGAGAGCTTTTTGTAAACTGATTTTTGAAATAGTTAGAAAGAGAGCTTTTTTTTACTGTAAAAGGAGAAATTTTCACTGTGAAAATTTTCATATGACCGGAAACTCGCATGAAAATGAAAACACAGGTATTTTTGTTTGCTACATATACCACTAATTAATGTCTTCATTCCTTGGAATTAGAAAATGTTAAACTCATCTTACCTGGCTGAGTGCAAAAAAAAGAAAAAAAAAAGAAAAATATTACTCACAGCACAATATCCACTCTAGTACGTCAATAATTTGACCTACACTTCCAAATACTTTTTTTTTTTTTGGGGGGGGGGGGGGCCATTTTCATTTACTTTAATTTAGCTGAGGTGCTAAGGCATGTAAGTTAGGTAATTGTCCGTAGAGATCAAGGAATTGTGGGTTCGACACTCATCAACACCTGTTACCTTGAACCTACAGCAAGACAACTTTGAATATGGTTAGTTACATTGATGTTATCTGCTCAGGGGTATGAATGAATACTAGATATTATACAAGGGTAAGTGTGAGTAGGGGCCCTTTTAATAAAGATTGATGATAAGATTGATCTTAGGATTGATGCATTTCAAAAAAGTTATGCTCAATCTGCTAAAAACTTGGGCTTTAAATCAAGGGTATCTTTATAATCAATAGTGATCTTATGTTCGATTAACAGAATTACATTTGAAAAATCAAGCATAAGATAAATTGTAACTCTGTAGGTTTGCCATGATACTTGTATGCACCTTGGCGGAGGAAGATCCCCAGAAAGAAGAGGAAATTGTTCATCAAGTCTAACATGTAATTTTTATCCAGAGAGTTGGTCTGTACCACATCTGGTTCTTAAAGACCTCTTAGTATTATGGAAGTATTTTGAAAAACTTTGACCCATGATGATCGTGTCTGTCACCCTCTGTGGTTTTACAGGCAAGCACTTGACATGCTGATGGAGAGGATAAACAGCAGGAGAGAGAAGCTGGATGCTGCCAGGCAAATCCACAGCTTTAACAGGGACTATGAAGAGGCCATGTCAAGAATTCAGGTGAGAGGCACAACCTACACACTGTATTTCTTTTGATTCTTACTACCAGATCCCAAATATACATGTAGGGTGATCACTTCTAAAACCCTACCACAGGGAGTGCAGCGGTACACTTGTCACTGAGGGTTTATCAGCATACGGGTGTCAGAATTCAATTGAGGCACTGGAATGGTATATTTCCACAATCTATCCTAATTTGAATGCTTACAAACATCTGGGGAGACAGCTGTGTTGATAAACTACTGAAATTTGTCTGTTAAGAATTTAACAGCAAGAATATGACAAACTCTGGAGATATGCAGATGCACATATATGTACAAACAGCATTTTAGGAAGTAGAAAAGCGGAAGCCAGAATATATGCATCTTTGTTAACCCTTTCTGTGCATGAGACTGTGGCGAGAGTGTACAACTCTATGGGGTTATCTGTGCCAGTGGGCACTCAAAGCAGACAAATTATGATCATGTCATAATGATGATATAACACATACCGATATAACACATACCGATGTGTTGGCTCAGTGAGTAGAGCGGCTGCCCTCACATTCGGGAGGTCGTGGGTTCAACCCCGGCCGCGTCATACCAAAAGACGTTAAAAGATGGGAGTTGCTGCTTCCTTGTTTGCCGTTCGACAGTTGAAAAGGTTAGAGCAACGTCGATCTGGCGCTGCTCAGTGGCTGCCGGGCCCACGATCAATTGGGCAAAAAGAATTTCCATTCTTGGACAATAAAATTTGGAGTTTATATCCAAAACAATTATTATTATTATTATTATTATTATTATTATTATATTATAATTACAATGAAATTATGATCATAATGACAGTGGCAGTGAAAGTGTGTCTAGATACAGACTTCATGTACATTAACATAGCTTCATCTTTTTTGAGCAAAGCCAAGCACAATGAGCGAAATGTCCCGTACTATTAATTGTTTTGCTCCGTAGGAGAAGTATGCCATCATCCCAGCGGACTTGGGAAAGGACGTCAACTCAGTCTTGTCTCTGGTCAGGAAACATGAAACCTTTGAAAACGACCTGGTAGCACTCGAAGGCCAGGTAAGAACTTTCATCCCCTTTTAAATAACATTTTACCTTGTTTTCAAATGTAAATATCATCTCTCTCATGCATCAATTACCTTCTGCCTTTTTCCCTCTCTCTCTCTCTTTCTCCGTGTAGAAGATAGGAACTAACATGTGCAAATGTGTGCATGAAGGAAAAATATTAAGTTTTTAAGAGGACATAATTTTCATTTCATTTCAATTTGTGCATTACGGGAAAAACAGAAATACATGTGTATAGCTTTGAATTCTTTTGTAAACTGTTCAATTTAAACAAATTTTGCTATTTCAATTAAAATTTGTATATTGAAATATGGTTTGTAATTTGATTGAATTTTGTCTTGGAGTTGAGCTGTGTCAAACCTGTCTTCATAGTGTTGAGGAACATTTACAACCCAACCTGTCTTCATAGTGTTGAGGAACATTTACAACCCATTTTAATGCTTTTTAACCCAAACATGCTTGCATGGATTGTGAGGAGTTACCACTCCATCAATAACACTTCCATGCTACCATGTAGCGTCAAAAATAGCTGCAAACTTTTTGCACCCTTGGTGTTGCTTGTTTTGTCTTGTTTTGTTTTAGTTTTTAAATAGAGCAATTTTGGAGGAATACAATATTCTAATCCAAGTATTTGTATATAACAATACACCCACTGAAGCACGAATATAGTTTGCCACATAGTGTTGACTGAACTCACTCGAAGTATTGAATGATACAGAAACAGAATGCCCAGACTGTGGAACAATGAACCAAGGCAAACCAATTGATACCCCCTCCCCCATCCTCTCCTCAGCTTCAAAGCTTGGTGAACGAGGCGGCCCGGTTGCAAGAGGAGTACCCCGGGGAGAATGCCGTGCAGCTGGAGGAGCAGCAGTCAGTCATGGTGTCCGACTGGAACCTCCTCCAGGAGAGGGCTACGGAGAGGAGGCAGTCCCTCCAGGCGGCTAACGACTTCCATCGCCTCATGGCAACGGTATGGATGTCATGCCTCCTCCATTCTCACAGCTCCTTTCTCTTTTTCTCTTCGTGTTCCTGAGACAGATGGCTTGTGATTTGCAGATCCAAAAAACAGTAGTCTCCATTCTGAGGATATTTTGTATTGTGTGATCAATACATAAAGTTATTATGAAGGTAGTACAGTGCACTTCAGTTAATGAACAGGGTTAGAACGAAATTTCGTTACTACAAATAAAAATTCAGGTCCCAGAATTATTATCTATATGTCTTTATCTGCTTTATTTGTTCGGCTATAACACTATTACGATATAACAAAAAAAAATTGCTGGTCCCAAGGACTTCATTATAATGGGAGTCGCCTATATTCTAACTCCAAAGCTGTTGATATCAGTACAATTAGCACGCAGGATTACATAGAGCAACACATACATACATACCAAGGTACTTGAGTCCCTGCAAAGTTTTACATCAGTAAACATTAGGGAGCTTTAGATTTTAGACGTGCGGACGTTCAGAGGGAAAAAACATGTTCTGAGCGTGCGCAGAAGCGCGCGTCAAGTCCATCTATTTTTAGCTTGCGTCGCCTGAGTTTTTCACTACGCGTACTGGGCTATTTTTACGTCCGCACAGTTTGTAACATAGAGAACTACTTCATGCACTGATCATATGGGGGCGCGATCTTATTTTCTATGCATTGCGTCCCAGTGTAATCTAAAGCTACTTTTCAACGCGACGCAGGGAAGAGGAGAACGTCCAGCGCACTCGTTGTCTCAAACGTCCGCGCGTCAAAATCTAAAGCTCCCTATTTATGCCCATTCTAGGCCACTGCCAGTGACACTCGGCATAAATAGATAGTAGAGGGAACTTTCAGTCTGTAAGTGGTCAGTTCCTGTGGTCGCTTACATACATACATACAAGCAATCAATCGCCTCTGTAGCAGTCTCATAAAACAAGTCACAATTCAAATTCAAAAGACACATGCAAGAATGACACCTTGCAAAAGAGCAGTAGCCAACGATGAAAAAATCTTTCAGATTGATGACAAATATGAAACGTTTGTCCCACAGTGTACTAGTATAGCAATGATTATTATTTTTCAACATTACTGACAACAGATCATATTATAAACAGAGCTTGCATATTCGTTATCAACAAAGATTAATCAATATCAAATAAAAGGAATATTTATGAAGAGAAAAATGCAGCAGACTGCATATCGTAAGCCTTTGCTTGAAGTGATGGCGGCCTGGGAATGGGGTATTGAAGAGAGGGTAAACAAGAAAAACAGTTGTAACATATGTAGGAATATGAAAGGACGTATTATACAAATAATATACAAAACAATATACAAAAACATATGTAGGAATTTCTTTTTTTCTTGACGCCTTCCTTGGCAGTGCAAGGACCTGATCAAGTGGTCTGAGGAGATGAACGTTGAGATGGAGGCAGAGGAGGAGAAGGGGCAAGAGAAAGATGTCTACACCACCATCAGCATGATCGACGATCACCATCAGCTGAGGTCAGAGATCGAGGCTCGGGAGGACAACTTCAGTTCCTTGGTCCAGGCTGGAGAGATCCTCATTGAGCAGCAACACTTTGCCAGTGCTGAGGTACTTACTAGCAATTCCTCTCATCTTCATCCCCCATACCCCCCCCCCCCCCCCCCCCCCCCCCCATTGACTGTGTTTATAATGAGCAATAGTTTCTCCATATTCAAAATTGAACACTGGCATTTGTTAGATTTGTAGAAAGCAGACACCAGCAAACAAAACTTTATGAGATTTTGTCTTCTCAGTTGCTGTAATGATTTGTCCCCCTGAGTCTGTCAAGAGTAGACCATTTCCTGTTTTTTCCTCCCTATCTCATTTTTGTTATGTTTTGCTCCAACCCATCTCAGCTACTGTAGAACGAGGAATGCTCACTTCCATTTTAATTTTGGGAATTTTGCGAGAGCCAAGAATCGCGAAATTGAAATGCATGCTAAAGTTCTTGTCTGCACTATATATATTGAATTGAAGTGCTATTGCATATATACACCATTCTCACCACTAGATCCAGGAGAGGATCGAGGCGGTGCTACAGGCAAGGGAGGAGCTTCATGCTGGCTGGCAGACCAAGCAGGAGAGACTGGACCAGAGCCATCGCCAGCAGCAGTTCTACCGAGAGGCCAAGGCACTGGAGACCCTCAGCAGTCAACAGGAGGTGAGTTGGGCCACGGCTGTCCCCTTCCTACACAGGACGCCCACAGTGTTATTTGCTTACTGTAAACATGGAAATTTTCGCGGTGTTGAAATTTTTGCACATTTTGCACAATCAGAAACTAGCGCGAAAGTAAAAGCACGCAAATACTTTTGCTTGCCATATGTTCCAGTAGTTGATGTCTCAATTCCGCGGAACTAAAAGCATGCAAAACTTATCTTAACTGGCTGAGTGCAAAAAATAAGTCGTGCGAAAATTCCACTTTTACAGTGCATTTGTCATGTGATGTACGGACGGACGCCACTGATTTGATTGACCAACAGACCCACATCGACGTAATTAAGCACTGAATTGATTGATGTTCTAGTAGTAGCCAAGACAAGAGAAATCATGGGCATACATGTTTGAACAGGATTCGAACCTGTAACCTCCTGATCTGTACAACATTCAGCTTCTGGTTCTTGGATGATAATATGCGTAATGAGCATTACTTACAACTAACCTGTACAGAGTAATAAGTGCATTAATGCTGTTAACTGTAGCATAGATTTATTGGACAAGTTCATCTTTATGTATGTATGGATTGAGAGAATGGAGCTATATTAGTAGAATGCTTCAGTAAAAGTTTGAGGAAAATTGGACAATCTGTTCAAAGGTTATGAATTTTTGAAGTTTTGGTGCCGCTGTATAAGGTCTCTGTACAGCTTTATGGGAACAAGATTTTGATATTATGTATTGTCACCAGATGCATGCCAGTTTCTAAGTTTCCCAGTCAGAGATATTTCCCATTGCTAAAAATCACACCCAAACCTAAAACCATACAGAGTAATGTGTGGTTCACAGACACACCTTACAATGTATGCTATAAAACTGAGTGATGAAAAAAAGTATTAAACATTCACAAGTTTAATGCATTTTGGATGGATTCCAAACATTTTCACAACAGCTGCAAGAATGATTAATCACTTAACAATGGTCTGTCTCTGTTGTGTTTTCAGGTCTACCTACAGAGCAGTGATATGGGATTAACGGTGGAAGAGGTGGAGGCACAGATAAAGAAGCATGAAGCATTTGAGAAGATCCTTGCAACACAGGAAGAAAAGGTGAGCTTTCCTCAAATTGTCGAATTGAGATGATGATATCATAAGTTCACTCATTTACGTATTAATATCAACACTTCAAGTCTAGAGCTGTTTTGCGAAAGTTAGCAAATCTTTGAATGTCCTTACTTTTGATCCATTATGAACAAATTTTCACTATTGTGCTCATCATTGATTACCTCACCCTTTCTTTTCAGACTAACTTTGAACTAGCCTGGAGTTTCTCTTTCAAAACATATGGTGCCAATTAGATATCATGTTGCCATCAAGGCTTTGTAAGATGATAAGTGCTAGAAGTCCCCTGACAGCAGCAGTTGTGCCCCTCAGGCAAGGCACTTTGTCCTTGTTGCCAAGTCCTTGGTTGGGACTTGAAGCCCTTGGTCCTGTGGTTGCTTCCTTGCTTACAAACATCTGTTGCTTAAATAGCAGCCACATAAAGAAAATTCTCATGAATCAGTTCATGATTGCATGTGATGACCTGTTATTTGCAGGTGATGATCTGTTATTTGGCAGGTTATTTGCACTACTTGTTTCAATTTCCTCCCAAGACTAATGCCCTGCAGGCTTTTGGGAATCAGCTGGCGGTTGATGGACACTTTGATGCTCCAGCCATTCAAGAGAAGCTGAAGGAAGTCACCAAAAGGTGAAGGTTTCTTGCACTCTTGATTTTGTGTACTCATACTGTTGTTTTATAGTTGTTACAAACTTAACACGCCGGTGCAATGCCAGTCGCAGTCTAAAGACATACCTTGTTATGAGTAAAATAATGACTCAATCCACCAAAGCTTGTGCATATAGTGGACTTGAATATATAGGTACAGTGTCGTACCTACAGTGTATATATTCGCTGATGTGACTATTGTGTTCCTGTTTGCAAATTGTGTGCTATTGTCAATGTGTACCGGTATTTGTATTATTTTTGTATAACCTGGAGATGAAGTGAAAGTATTCACGTATTCTTCACTGCCAACCAAAAGTAGTGTATGACTCAATTTATAGCTAGGAGCTATTTGTTATGGGTTTTGTTGTTGTTTTCATAGATTGTGTTGCAGTTGAAGTAGTATAAAAACTGAAAGTTTCCACTGTGCAAATGTGAAAAGATTTGCGTTAGTATGTCCTTTGCCAGGTGTCTCTCTTCATAAGAGCTAATTGTATCTGACAGTGGAGGTTGGGATAGCTAAATTTTTATTCGCAAATTCAAAGATTTGGAATCTGCTAGGGTGAGTACTATACACATTTGTGGCATTTTGTTTTCTTGCTCTTACTGAGTGACTTTACAGAATACAAATGAGAAAAGATGGTATCTAGGCTGGTGGTTATTTCATCAAATTTTTTATTTATCATTTTTGCAGGCGTGCCAGACTGAGGGACTTGAGTGCAGAGAGGAGGCAAAAATTATCGACTGCTAAGTTGTATGCCCAGTTCTGCAGAGATATCGCTGAGGTACAATTCTTTAACCATTCGTTCATTGCTTGTATACCTTGCTCAAGATTGCAATGTTATATCATGTGGTGCAGTTTCTGAAAAATGGAAGGTAATGAATTGTAAATGTAATTACACAAGATTTATCTAATGACTGTATGTTACAGTATAAAAGCGTGAAGGTTTGCTGGACAGACAGTTTGATTTTGTTTGCTTTAAATGTGTCTCCCTGTCTTTACAAGAGTAATTGAATTACTTTCTATACATGTATATAGCTTGTGGTTTTGATGTACTAAACTAAGAGCAAGAGTGTTTTCTCACTATCCATGCACTGATGCATTGAAACACGCATCATTGGGATCTCCTTTTTTGTGAAGCGTGAAATATTTTGTGTCCTACGCGGATTAATTTAAGAAAATGTTGTTTTCCCTTTCCATAAAATGGTATTTTCAGTAGCTCTTCGGGTTTGGGCAAGACAGTAAAAATCTTCTGAAACCAGATTTTGCTGGAATATCCTCCTCCATAAAAGAGTAGGTGTATTGCTATCATGGATGATTCTAAACCATGTTCTTTCACAACCATTGATTGCAGGCCCAGGCCTGGATTGGTGAGAAGTGGAAGACGTTCGGTGATGACTCCTTAGACGCCATCACCAACCTTAAGGAGAAGATGAAGAAGCTGCAGAAACACCAAGCCTTTGAGGCAGAGATCAAGGCCAATGAGAAGCTCATTTCAGACGTCAAAAAGGTAGAGTGTCTTTCCTTCGGTGTAGGGAAAGTTTAAAATCCTGTCCCTGATCAAATGGGAGCCCTTCATATCAGTCCCTTCCCATTTGTTTTTTTTTTAATACTTACAAGCACTACTGAGACAAGTTCATTCTGTTTCTGTATGAGGGCTGCATAGCTTATTAACCCATTGGGGACGAGTCCCGAGTATACTCGGCCAAGTGTCTATGGGAAATGCGTGTAATATAGCAAAATCAGCATGTCCTCAATGGATTAAGCATCGGAAGATACTATACATTTTGCTTCATATCAAGAGCTTGTCATGATGAAGAAAAATCTCCAACTATGTCCTTCCATAATGTAGCATATTGTCAGGATATCTATGTAGATAAATGTATGTATTTATGTATGTATGTACATGTATGTACAGTGTATATGTCCATAGATATATGTATTTACATATACATATTCTTTTTCATATTGATAATGAGTTGAACATATATGCAGAACAGTGCAATATGCATTCTTTACATGCAGTTTTTGACTGAATTGTTCATTATTTTTTGTTCTTTGAAGGAGGGTGAATCCCTCATGAAACAGAACCACCCAGACTCGACCAACATCAAGCAGAGGATGTTCGAGATGATGACCTCTTGGAGCGACCTCTGTCAGGCATCCGCCAGACGAGGGCAGCATCTGGAGGAAGTGCGGGATCTCCTCGAGTTCAACCAGAGGGCGGAGAAAGTGGAGAAGTGGATCAGGGAGAAGGCAAGTGTAATTTTTTTCCTCTTCTGTGTTTGTCATGCTTGTTGTCAGATGTATTCTCTGATACCAAATCAGATCATCATGTATGATATATGCAGGAAAAGTTGAGGGTAGCCGGGCAGTTGCCCCCTCCCCTTCCCCTTCCTCCCCAACCCCCCCCCCCAAAAAAAAAAAATATATATATATATGTATACACATGACTTTCAGAGTTTCCCAACTCTGCTGCAAATATTGTACACTTCTTCAAATTAAGTTGAAGTTATCTTAAAGAAAACAAAATATTTCAAATAAAGAGATTATAAAAACATTTGAGCATAGAAGGAATAGGGGAGTGCCTTTTGCCCTCCCCCTTTCAAAACTCTTTTTTACACAAAACCTTGCCTCTGTGTTATATGAGTTGGCATAGATTTATAAGTAGTGAGCTGTACTTAACTGTCTCTGTTGCCTTTTCTCTTCTATCATTATACACAGGAGGTGATGGTGTCAGCTCACGACGTGGGGACCGACTACGAGCATTGCACAGAACTGATGAAGAAACTGAACGACATTGGATCCGTAAGTTTCATCAATGTACCAGAACTGAGACAGAGGGTCAGACGCCTTTGTGCATCATTTTGTAGTGTAGCTCCCAGAGAGTTATGCAATTATGTCATATGAATTAAGGCCAAAAGTTAATATATTCCATCCATTTTCTTGTGATGAAGTATATCCTCTTCGTGTATTTTCATTTTCTAATCTGGTGCTTGTTGTTGCTCCTATTCTTTTCAGGTGTTATACAAATGATGCACAGGATAGAGTGCGTTAGTGGAGATGTAGCGCATTTGAGGGTATTTACAATTGTGAAACATGCACGAGGCAAAGCCGAGTGCATGTTGCACTACATTGTAAATACCTGAGAGTGAGCTGCATCTCCACTAACGCCACGAAATAATCCTGTGCATCATTTGTTTTATAAAATGGGTAGAAAACTAACAGCATTTTTCACGTACCTTTGTGGGTCAATACCAGTCAGCTTCATGTAGCACTCGTCGATGTTCGTCCCAAACATTTACGCACGTCGCACTCGGAAATCCCGCACATATAAGTACTGTACGTATAAGAGTATACGTACGCCACACATGTTACATGCACACAAGAAAGGCCGGCAGGCAGCCCGAACTAGAAGTTGTTTACAGGATTGACAGCGCGTATAGTAGCGCGCGACACACTTGTAACAACTGATTGAGTGCGCACTGCTAGTGTAAATATTGTGACGTCAGGCCGAGCTTGTAATTGATGCACGCACACGTGACTCATTTCAGCGCTTCCAATTGGCTACATTCTTGAACCCATTTTATAATAGGTAATATTACATCCCACATCAGTAAAATGCTGTTCATTGATTCTACATACTGTCATGTGACCAAACGTAACAGTGCTATGATGTTGATGGTGTTGAAAACGAAATGCTGATGGAAATAAAAGTGCTACTATATAGTATCACCCTCATAGACCCTGTGTAAATTCCATCTGGGGCAGTACACTGCCCGTTTGCACTGCAATGTGTAAAAATTTTTATTTGAGTAATCATATTTATTTCTTCAAAGATTCGTGAAAGGGATGTAAAATTAACATTCATCCATTACTTCAAGCCACTATGGATTCCTCTCTTACAGATATAGCATTATTTCCTTCAGGGTTGTACC
Organism: Diadema antillarum; assembly: GCF_040938485.1. Taxonomy (NCBI): domain Eukaryota; kingdom Metazoa; phylum Echinodermata; class Echinoidea; order Diadematoida; family Diadematidae; genus Diadema; species Diadema antillarum. Next base: position 398,245 of record NW_027272571.1, on the reverse strand, counting down.
CCTCAGCTCCATTCATTCTATAGTCTCTCAGTGCATGGTCTATTTACTAAGTATACACTGCAGTTTTGTTTGTAGTCCCTACATGTGTGCATGGTATATTTTGTAATGATACTGTCAAGCATGGAGCATTCCCAAGTGAGATGTCTGGCAATGTGATGTAGGGACTCAACAAATCTTTTGCATCTGAACCGAAGACCTATCTTTTCCACCAACTTTGTGATTGATGTGTGACACATTGTGGGAGCCGGGCACCTTTTAATGTATCTACAGATGAACGGTGCTGCATGAATGCTGTTTCGTCGTCATTATGGGTTTTTTGCGTGCTTTCACTATCAAATCACGTGCTCTTTTTGCTCTATTCCATTTATACAGGATCTGTCTGTAGATGACTCCTTTGTGACTGCTCTGTGCAAGATGGGAGACAAACTGATCAGGGAAGGGAGCCCCGAGCAGAAGACTAACATTGAGAAGAGAGCCAGAGATGTTAAAGCAAGGTATGTCATTCACAGTTAGCAGTATCACTAGGAAAATTTTGTGTATCAACTTTTTAATTCTTCCTACTGTTGTTTACATATCAAATGTACTAGAGCTCTTTCCTCAGGTCACTACAAAATTGACTACAGAATGAAAAATTTAAAAACGAAACAATGAAATTTGGAATTTGAACAGTAGATCGCCCATGTCATGAATACAATTAGTTTGTGTGTTCATGCTTTCTATTCTTTATTTGATTCTGTCACAACATGCTGATCTGTGAACTGGACAGGACAGTGATTAAACAAGTGAGGCTAAAATCAGTGATTGAGTAGCTTTCGCATAGACTTTGCAGTGCCATGTATGTTTTGAAGCCCCTAGTTCTTTTCTTAAGTCTCTCACTCTCAAGGAGGAGGAGGAGGATAGGAGAGAGATACATGTGTTGCATCGTTATTCATAATCTTCACTTTGATTCTTATCATAACCACAGCTGGCAGAATCTGCAATCTGGCCTGTCAAAGTACCAGAAAGAACTGGCCGATGCAGCAGAGATCCATGCCTTCAACAGAGATCTTGACGACATCAAGGAGAGGATGAGCGAAAAGGTAAAACACTAAAAAACAAACAAACAAACACTTGATTCACCAAGCTTTGACAATCGACAGCCATCAATATCCGGGTGATATGATCAGTATTGATCGACAGCATTCAGCCATTGATGCATTACTCATTTTCTTGCCTTGCATGGAGTTTGGAAAGACTTCACTGCTATGATACTATGATGTTGTCACTTGGGAGGCTGAAGGGTCTCAATTTTTCTGCAGATTGACTGTTGCTGACACCTAGGTGTACTTTATTTGACACCTAGGTGTACTTTATTTATCACATACATGCCAAATTAGATTGAAATTGGTACTGTATTTACAATTGGTATGGAAAATTATGTGTAAATTAAACTTCAACATTGTTTATGAAGTCATTCATATTTCATGTGTTAAAATCTTGGTGAAAGAGGTAATAGATTTTCTTTTTCTTTACTCTGAATATTGTACATTTACTGCTATTAATAATAAGTATCAGTTGTGCTGGTACTCAGATACCTCTGTGATTGTCCTGATAACATTTAATCACATGTTATATTTGTCTTATCAATAGAGGCACAGTGAGTTTGTGTGCAAGTCATGATGAAGGAGTGAATGATGAAATGATTGAGTGAAGTAATGGAGAGTGAATGAAGAAGTGGTACATGTAGTGAATAAATAAGTTCATTATCAGACTTATCTGTTGCTTTGTTTCTAAACAGAGGAATGCGATGGACAGCGAGGAGCTGGGTAAAGATGTCAGTTCAGTGGAGTCTCTACTCAGGCGGCATGGAGAGTTGGTCCGAGACACAACGGCCGTCGAGACCAGGCTGGAGGCGAGTGTCTGGAGAACTTGAAGACATTTATTTTGTTATCAATTTTAGAGACAGACAAACAAACATTTCTGACCAGACTAATTTGAATTATAGGTAGAGAAGATCAATGTACAACTGTGGGTTGCCAAAGACTTTAAAATCAAAGCCTGTACATGTAGGTTGCTTAGCGCATATTACATTTTGGATCGAAAATTTATCCATTTGTGATTGGTTGAGAGAGCTTCACATGACTATAGGTATTTTCAGCTATGTCGGAATGTTGGCATGTGTGCCACTCCAAGGTGTACTGTTTGCAAAATGATGTCACTTTTATGAAGATATTTTCCAAAGTATATACTATTTGTAAATGAGGTCACAAAGCAATTGTGACATCACAAAGCAATTCTGACATTGCATGCTGCTTTGTACCATCACTCTATGAATCTTCCCCCCTCTTGCAGGAACTGAAGAGTGAAGCCAACGTCCTGGGCAAGAAGCAGCCCTCCAAGAGAGCTGCCATCCTGGCCACTGAGAAACAGGCCACTGAACAGTGGGAGGCTCTCTGTCAGCTCAGCCATCATCGACAGGAGAAACTCAACGACTCTCTCAACCTGCAGAAGTTCTACAGGGACTACAGGGAGATGGTTAGTGACAATACATATTCTTCATATCAATTTCTCTGTTTCGTATTCTAAAAACAACAACAACAACAACAAAACCAGGTTCTAAGTCTAGGCCTTATTCTAATTTTATGATTTCATTCAATGGTAGAGGTTACTACAAAGCTCTTTATATTCTGAGTATCTGTTCAACAAGTGTGAATATGGGTGCGTTCGAGCGCTCTCCTAAAGCGAACTGTACCGTACCGTACCCGCGCCAGAGGAGCGCTCGGACGCTCCTAAAGTGTACCGTACCGTACTGTACCGAGCCAAAAGTGGACCACTTCCCGATGTGCTCCAAAAGCGTACCAAAGCGTACCAAAGGTTCGCTGTAAAGCATGCGCGTATCATGCGCATACGTCACAATGCAAAGACATCATTCTCTTTGTTCGGGACAGCTGTAAGTAGGTCAAGCGCAAGGTCAATGACATTCTTGCTGTAAACAAGTGTGACCTTTTCTAAAAATAACTCGTTGGGTACGCTTTCTCAACAGAGCGCTCGAACGCTCCAAAACTGGCACAGTTCGGTACGGTACGCTTTGGTTCAGTTCGCTTTGGTTCGCTTTAGAGCGCTCGAACGCACCCTAAGTCTGGATAAATGTGTAGGACCGGTGAAATTTTAGTGATTTTAAATCATGAAGTTGTACATGACATGTCTTTGATGTTCATACGCAAATAATAACTTGCTAGTGTAGAGCCTTCAAAATCAGCATTTTACACCACATGTGAGCATTCCTCAAAGAGAGAGATGGAGATGTATACCAGAAGCCATATTTTCCTGTTGCAAATGTAGACAGAAGCAGTGAGCAATCTTCATTCACTTTGTGCACAAGACAAACAGAATGATCATGTGGAATTTTATTTTCATGTTGTGTCATGCATTGATATTCTGTCTCTCACATCCAAGATGTCCTGGACAGGTCAAGTTATGACCCAGATGACCACTGGAGAGCTGGCTAAGACTTTGACTGAGGCTGAGAGCCTGTGTGAGTTACACAAAGAAAGAAAGGTATGAACTCTATGCTGGCACTTGTGAAGTATATTGTAAAATATCTTATCCCACCAGCTTTAAGAATCCTCACTAACTGATGTTGATATGAAAGATGAAAAAAGGGACCAAATTCCACTATAGTCTGATATGATGTATATCATATCTTCTTGATCAAAGCCCTAGAAATGTTTATTTTCCTCTGCAGTAAATATTGAAATTGGTTTCTGAATGAGATTGATACTTCAACAAAATGTAAAATCTCCAGATTCTCCCATTTTCCAATATCTCTCATCTTCTTAGTTTGGATTCTTGATACCTATGCTTGAACTTTGTCAACAAAAATATCTATCACACTGTATAACCAGCTAAACAAACATGTAACATACTAGAGAATAGTGCATCCATAACATTGAGGCACTATAGGCAATAATTGTTTACCATCGAAATGCTCTGCTGGTCTGTAAGAACCACTATTGAGAAACATAAAACATTCCCTAGCTGTTTGGACAGGTGATTTTTAGACATGCATGCACAGTGTCTCATTAGTTGGATGGTCTTGACATGCCTTTGTTGATGAAATGGGTTTAAAATTGTCTCCATGCCCACTGGCATGCTATCTGCATCCCCGACAGGTGGAGATAGACGGCCGCTGCACCAAGTTTGACTTGCTGCAGGAGACGGGGATGGAGCTGATCCGGCAGGGCCACTACGCTGCCGGCGACATCCAGCAGAGCCTCGAGCAGCTGGAAGAGAGCCGGATCCAGGTGGACGCCGGGTGGGAAGAGCGCAAGAATGTCCTGGCCCAGTGCCTGGACCTACAGGTCTTCAGTGAGTACATGGAGCAGGCAGAGAGTTGGCTGACCTCCAAGGAAGCCTTCCTCTCCCAGGAGGACACTGGGGTGAGTGTTCTTAACCTTGATCCTTACTTTGCTATGTTCGCTGCTTGGCATGCACGCCGGGGCTTTTTCTTCACGAATTGGCACATATATCTGGAAACTAATTGAAGAGTTTGATTGCAAAATGGTCTAGGTGCCATTTTTAAGAATTTTAAACTAAGTCCATCATCAGATAAAGCAAAATGCAACCTTTAGAGTGATACCTCACTTGTAACATGATAAAGAATATACTTGCGGTTAATTATGATTAGAAATATCCCATATTTTCTTAATATTTCCTCTGGGGGTTTTTTATCAGCAAATTGCAAATATCTGAACTTAACTAGATTGGATTTATCTTGTTTTATGATCGAAGTCTGATTATCAGTAATATTACTTGATTCACCCCTAATCCCTTCTGTGACATCACTGTGGCCTTGTGGTTGGAAGGAGGTATGTGTACATTGCTGTGCCTGAGCTGAGTAGGCTTGCTAAAATCTATGAATAGAACAAGTTTTTGGTACATTACTGCATGCTGATGAACACTCTGTGTAAGTACAGGGGGTACCTTTTACATTTTCTTACATCCTAACAAGATACTGCTGTAGTTTTCCACGATAGAGTCTTTGGAAGTGATGCCTAGATCCATTCCTCATTCAATTTTTTTTTTTTTTTTTTTTTTTACTCCCAAACAAACACAGGATTCTCTGACCACAGTGGATTCCCTAGCTAGGAAGCATGATGGATTCGAGAAGACGTTAGAAACTCAGGTGGAGAAGATCACAGAGCTCCAGACTTTTGCCTCCCAGCTCGTCTCTGGAGGACACTATAACTCAGATGAGGTGCAGGCAAAGTGCCAGAACATTATAGACAGGTAAACATCAATGAATTCTCTGTGTCCCTCTTTCTGACTATCATATATTACCCCAAAACAGAAGCCTCCATTCCCAGTCGCTTTCAATTTTAATGTCAACCCAACTAATCCTCCCCTCCACCCCCCCACCCCCCCCCCCCCCCAAGAAAAAAAGAAAATGAAAAAAAAAAAGATGAAAAACAACTGCTAAGAAAATTACTTAGTTAGTGGACATGATTGTGATGGTGATCAAACTACATGTATGCATATGTACCTTTTGCAAATGTTGTTGCTGTTGCACGTACTGTTGGTATTTCTTGATCAATGAAAATTTGGGATGTAAGAGTCAAGATGAGGCACCAAATGATATTGCACATTCACAGTTTTGCAAACGTTAAAAGTTGAGTCACACAGGACACTTTTTTCTCAATGTATTATTGATCATACTATAAAAAGAGCTCAGTGCAATACACAGTGGAACTTTCATGATAATGTAGTTGCAGGTTAGTATCCATAGGCACTAGAGTGGTGCCTACATGCAGCTGTATGCAGGCGATTTGTTTAATCCACAAATTGCTGAAAATGTTACGATTTCTATCAAGATACTCTGGGGACATCTTCAGCAACTAGAAGTGCAAAAGAAATGTACAGAAAATTGTTAGATGGAACACACACTGTAGTCTTCATCAGGCATAACCAATCAGTACTTAACAGATGTTGACTATCTGTGAAGGGTCACCAAATTTTCTTCAAGTAGAGCTCAGCCATGAATACTATATACACCATATGTTTTGCAGGGTTTTGATTTTCTTGAATTTCACGATATGAGTGTTATTTTTTAATTTTTTAACGGTACGCAAAAATATTGACTCCAATCCTGATATCAATGCATTCTCATACCGGTACACAGTACACTGCATATCAACAAGATGTGTGATAATACAGTTTTGTAGGCCTAATCCTTGACGTGCCTGCTGTGTGAATGGATGCACACACTTCTCGATTTTTCCATCCATTGCTGTACTCGATGATCATGAATTCAACTACTTGTGAAATTGTCAAAAAGTCCCGATTCGCAAAAAAAGTAGACTTGCCAAATATATAGCGTACAGTCTATACAGTAGTTCAGTAGCATATAACTCATTCCTGCTGGTGCTCTTTCTATATTTTGCTCCACCTGAAGACGAGACAAACTGTGGACAGAGACTGAGAGCAGGAGGCGTCGGCTGGCGGAGTCCCGCGAGATGCACCAGTTCCTCCAGGATATCTATGAGGTGGGTTCCTGGATTGGCGAGAAGACCCAGGTGGCCTCGGACGAGTCCTTCCGGGACCAGAGCAATCTGACCCACAAGCTGCAGAAGCACCAGGCCTTTGAGGCAGAGCTGGTCTCCAACCGAGGCAGGGTGGACGCTTGCAAGCAGGTAGGGTTCAAAGGTCAAATTCATGACGGCGATGGCACTGTGACACTAATATAGATTTTACTAGATAAGACACTTAATCAAAGGACAGATTTACGATGTCGATGACAATATTATGCCAAAACAGATTTTACAAGATGGGAGTTTTTCTGTCCCTCAAAGTTATATTCTTGAGCAAACTGGTAGCAGTGTATTTGACATGAAGTTCAAAGAGAAGGGAAATTTATGATTAACTGAGCTGAGTGTGCATTCATATACCCAAGTTTGTTAAGGAAGAGATATATCACCTTTTCATTGCGGTTAGAAGTGAAAACATGAACAGGCACAATATTGTGAACATTGTTGTAGATAGATATATGGATCAGTGTGCAAAAAAGAAAAAAAGAAAAAAAATGAATTAAAGGTCTATTCTATATGATGTGATGAAGGACATAGACAATAGTTTACCATGAACATCTACTGTTGACTTGGTATTGTTGGCAATGGAATGGTTAATAGGGGATACCTATCACATGTCTATTTTTTGGTATTGATGGATGCTAGCTTACTTCAAGCACAAACAAGCAGGAGAAGATTGTTTTGCAAACATTCAGTGTATGGCTGATGATTTTATTTTGTTTTGTTTTTCTATAAATCAGCTTTAATGTGTAGGTGGTCCCAGATCATCTTAAAACTGTGTGTTGACTTGAATGAACAGAAACAGTGTCTATGTGTACTTTAGCTTTGAAACAGTGTGTGGGAAATATAGATAATATGATATGTATTAAATGGTCTACATAAGTACCTGTGGGTGATTGATCATTATGCAGTCATGTGACCAATGTAGGGCGGGTCAAAATGTTTATATTGTAAGCTATGATGTCACATCAGTTAATGTAATTCCAGAATTTGACTGGCTGCTGATGCAACATAAAGCATGCAGTTTTGCAACCATATGAACTAGTGCGACTCCACGCTAAATATGCAGTTTTGCAACCATGAGAACTGGTACAACTCCACACTACCATGAAATGATATGTATTTATGTAAACCATATATTATAGCAAATGTTGCCATATCTATTGTTGTAATCTAATGTTCGACAATCCCTTGGGAGTGATATTTTTCCTGTAGAAACAGTAGTTTTCCTCAGCGCTGTGTGCTTCGGGAAATTATAATCTCTTGGTGAAAATATAACTCTCGCAGGGATGTCAAGTGTTGTATTACACCTCTAAAAAGGCGGTACTTATGAAATTATTTATGTCTGACAGCAAGGGGAGGCCATGATTGAGCAGGAGCACCACGCCTCGGAGGAGATCAGGGAGAAGCTTGGTGAGCTGGAACAGAGGTGGCAGTACCTCATGGACCGGTGTGCCTGGAAGCAGGACCATCTCCAGCAAGCATACAAGGTGAATGATGAGGACCGTATCACATTTGAGGGAGAGGGGGTTGCTTAGTGATGATTGCTTTAACATTAAGCGAGAGGGAAGAAGTAAAAGAGGAGTAGGAATGTGAAGAGTTAGACAACCTTTTTTAAGTTAAAACCTCCAGCAAGCCTACAAGGTGAATGAGGACCCTATTACACAGGAGGGGGAGGGGTCACCAGAGGTAATTGCTAACTAAAAGAGAAGGAAGGAAGGAAGGAGGAGGGGAGTTTAGACGACCATTTTTAAGTTACGAACCACAAGCCTACAAGGTAAATGAGGGCCGTAATAGATACGAGGGAGAGTGGTCACCAGAGATAACTTACTGAATGATAGGGAAGAAAGGAAGGAGGGCATTGGAGGAATGAGGAGTTAGATGACCTTTTTCAGTTATAGCCATCTTTAACAATCCTACAAGATGAATGAGGGTGTATATGATTAGAAGGAGGTAGGTCGCTGAAGGTGAAAATAGAAGGAGAGGGAAAAATGAAGGGAGTAGCAGGTGCCTTTCTGAGTTAAGACCATCTCTGACAAGCCTACAAGATGAGCATCTATCAGATAAGAGAGAGCTGGGCCGCCAAAGATGATTGCTTGATAATGGGAGAGGGAAGAAAGTATGGGGGAGAGGGAGCGGTAGATGCTCTCCTATGTTAAAGAATTTTTCCAGGAAGCCTACAAGGGGTTATCTATCAGATAAGAGGAGAGGGAGGAGGAGGGGTTAGGCTGGGGGAATGGATGGGGGAGAATTTGCAAGGGAACCAGTGACCAATGTTTGACATAAAACTGACTGAATATTTTCAATATTCATTTTCATGTCTATTATGTCTCTCCCTTGTACTGTCTTTTATGAATCCACCAAATCATGTTTCCCCTCCTCACTGCTACTTAGTTCCGGTCACTTAAGGTTCTTGTTTCAGGTGATCTATTAACGTGTTGCACACATTTCACATAGAGGTAGCCTACTTCTTCTTTGGATGCGATATATATCTAAACTGGCTTTCCTCTACTGTGGATGATAAAGACATACCTTTGTTTACATTAATTGATTTTATTCATTAATTTTCCCAGGCCCATGTCCTCCAACGCACGCATGATGACATCTGTGACTGGCTGAGTGAGGTTGAGAACCAGCTTCAGTCTATGGACACAGGCAAGGACATGGCCAGTGTCAAACAACTCCTGAAGAAACAGCAGGTATGGTGACGTTACTGAGACCTTGGCCCCGTTGCTTAAAACTGACTGGTAACTTTACTATTAATGGTGACTACCATGCCGACACTAGCTATTCCACAGCCACTCAAAGCTAAGAAATCACCGATGGTTATCCTTGATTGAAGAGCTATTAATTGTAAAGTAGCCTTAGTTTGATACAACAGGCCCATAGAAGAATTGGGCAGGAAATCGAAGTTAGTATCTTAAGACCAAGGTACAAGGAGCTCATTGATCTTGTGGTGGCTTGGTTCTTCCTGAGGTAATACTGGTACTCCATATGCTTGCCAGATAAGAGCAGTAAAGACACCAAACTAACAGAGATTGGCTCACTTCAGCAGCTTTAGACATGTTGGGAAATGTGGCATATGATCATGTACTTTGGCTGTTCGATTCTGAACAAGCAATTTTTGATGTGACATTTGGCTTCATGACAGGCTCTAGAGATGGAGATAGAGGCATACGAGGAGAAAGTGATCGAGATTAAGCAGACTGCAGAGACACTGAGATCGGAGGAAAATTTCCTGGCACAGGAGATGATCAGCAAAACTGATGCTACTTACGTGAGGTGAGTGTTTGTGTTTGTGTCTGAGTCTGTGTCTGTGTCTGTGTCTGTGTATGTGTATGTGTTTGTGCTTGTATGCTTTCACATTTGTTTCAACTTTCATATCTGTCTCCTATCTGTGTATATATATGCTTGTAAAATATGATCTTAGTGTTTTGTGTGGTTCCCCCGTCTTTCCTATTTTCGTTGAGGATTGTGAGTGTACATTATGATTTTGTATGTTCAGTGTACCTGTGTATGCAGTTATGCCATTCAATTGTGTACATTTATGGGATCTGTGATTTCTCAACATAAAGCCAAATGGTTGGTCAAACCATCCGTTAACATTTAAGTGTGATATTTCACAAGTCAAATCTGACCAGCAATTAAAAAAAAAATCAAATATTATGCATTGAACACAGAATTTTACATGATAGCTGCAAGTCATATTTTGTTGCCATTTGTGCATGGAGTCATGCACTTGATGCATGGGATCTTAGTTTGATGATGGACAAGAGCACAAATCTAATGTGTATGTGTAATTTTCTCTTGCAGATACGACGCTGTTACAGAGCTGGCAAGGAAACGCCACACTCAACTTGAAGATGCCTTCGCCTTCTACAAATTCCTGAGGGATGTTGATGATGAGTTGTCATGGATACAAGAAAAGATGGCTTTAGCCTCTTCCACTGACTATGGTCAGTCACTCAGTTCTGTCCAGAGCCTCCTCAAACGTCATCAGGTAAGTCTGCGTTCATAAAATCCGGACAGTTAGATTTGTATGTCTTGCAATCATCCACAAGTCCATATAGCGGATGTATTCCACTGTTGTCATGTGTACGTGTAGTGGGGTGAGAGCCAGTTGAATGTCAGAAGAAATATAATCCAGAAAATTTGCGTTCCTACTTTATGTCAATATTTGCGAGTCCCTCTGACCTATCTGAAATTAAATGAAGTCATTTGCAACTGAGAATAGTAAGGGAGAAAGACTTTTGTCTATACATTTGCTAAGTTTTGTGGAAATGAATGCTACTGAAACACACAACTTTGCAGGTGACATATACCAGTGAGCTCCTTTGGTCATAAAATGAAGTTGAGATTCCACAGGTGGGCAGTAATATCAACATTGTCCTGTAGAGCAGTCCATATAAAGCATCTGTACGATCAATGTACATATTTACTGTGGTGGCTTGATGTAGAGATTGACATGTTACATCACCTGCCCGTGTCTTCCAGCTGCTAGAGACGGAGGTGACTGCCCACGAGCCCCTGATAGCAGCAACGTCCAACGTGGCCCACCAGCTCCTGGACGCTGGCCACTACGCAGGGCAGGACATCAGGGAGCAAGAGGCCAAACTGAACACGAGGTGGAGCCAGCTGAAGGCAGCGGCTGCTAAGAGGAAGGAGAAGCTCCTGGCTGCACTGGAGATCCAGAAGGTATTTCCCCCATCTGCTCTCCTTCAACGAAGAATGCAACTCAAATATATACATTCTGACCTTGATTATCTGGCCCTCTTTTATCTGGACTTCTCTGTTATCCAGACACCTCCAAGCAGTGAAGATCGAAAAACAGAAAAAAAAAGAAGTGATTTCAAACACAATTAAAGCTGCAAGAGAATATTAAGTGGAGGGGTGACAGTTGAGGTTTGAATTTTCTTCAATTCGTCTCCCCTAACAAATGGAGACAAATGTAACATTACAGATCAGCAGTTGCGATCTTACAAATTTCATTTGTTAGAGGGAGACAAATTGAAGAAAATTCAAACCTCACAATTAATACTCCTACAAAACTCACACACTTTGCTTGTGATATTCCCTGTTGAAAATTGTTATGGAATATACAGTAAGATGTTCAATTTTAATACATTGAGTGACTGTCCTCTATGTTTGCATCCATTGCCACAATAAGACACAATATCGTCAGCTGAAAACCAGTCGACGGTGCTATCGTATTCTAAGATTTTAGAGTAAATAAAAACAAAACAAATGATTTTTTAATCAAAAGGGGGTAGATTTATACACATTGTCTTAAATATAGGGTAAAATAGTACCCTTTTGGTCTTAATTTATGAAAATAAAGTGAAAATAATTCAAAATTGACACCTTCTGGCTCTCAGCTGACGATATGCATGTGTAGTCGACATCCTACATGCTGAATAGAAAATTATGTGTGACTGGCGATGCAAGGTCATATCCGTCTTTCTGCACTTATTCGCCCAGTTCTTTTCCGAGCTTGCCGAGGCGGAGTCGTGGATGGACGACAAGCGCCCCCTGCTGACCAGTGCCGACTTTGGGAGGAACGAGGACTCGGTGGTGTCGCTGCTGAAGAAGCTGGACGGTCTGGAGCTTGACCTGGAGAGCTACGTGGCCACCATCCAGGCTCTGGCCACCTCGGCCAGCAACCTGGCGGGCTCAGGGAACCAGGAGGCCAAGAACATCCCAGTGAGAAGAGTAAGTAAGGGACGCTTGGACGTCCTAAGGCCACCGTACACTGTACAACATTTGGTCGCACGACTGACGGACTTTAGATCTGAAACAAACAAGCACGTTTATTCTGAGGCTTTTGTGATTTATTTCAGATCCAAAGTCTGTCAGTCGTGAGACCAAAAGTTTGTATAGTTGGCAGCGAGCATCATGGGCAAAAAGAAGAAGTTTGGAAAATCATCATTTGGACATGGGAATGATGGTCTCAACATTAATTCAGACTCAACCTATCTGCATAGCATCCTTCTTCAAGTTTACAATTTTGGGTTCATTTAACGAGCAGAGTTTTATGTCGTGAAAAGTAGACTTGCCCATGGAGTCTGTATATTTCTTATACGATTGATACCTTTGTCACTTTTTGTCTGCATTAATAGTAAATGCACTATTCATTCGCTGTTATTTGTTTCTAATACTTTCTCTGCATGATATGAGGCTAGCAATGATATAATGATGATGATGATGATGATGTTGGTGATGATGTTGATGATGATGATGATGATGATGATGATGATAATGGTTGTGGCAGGTAATGATGATGATGTGCTTCAGCATCAATTACTCTGAGGGATCGGGGTGACAATGTTATTGTAGTAGAAGTGTTAGTAGTAGTAGTAGTAGTATTAACAGCAGTAGTAGTAGTAGTAGTAGTAGTAGTAGTAGTAGTAGTAGCAGGATCAGCAGTAAAAGTATTATTAATATCATTGGTAGTAGTATGAATTACTCAGTATTATCATTCTTGTTACTAGCAGTACTAGAAATAGCAGTATTTGTAAAAGTGGTAACAATATTGCGGTTGTTGTAGTAGTAGTAGTAGTGTCAGTAAGATGAGCAGCACAATAGCAGTTTGAAGCAGTACCTCATAGTATCTGAAAGTATCTCATCTTTATTGTCCACTTGGGCATGCAATGGCACCTGAGAAAGCCAGTAAGCCATTTATCCATTGCTTAATTCCATCCCTTTTTACTGCAGGCTGAAGTGGAGAGTAAGTACCAGGAGCTCTTGGAGCTGTTGGCTGCCAGGAAGCACGCCCTTACAGACCACCTGAAACGGTTCGAATTCCTACGGGAGATTGGCGAGATGATGGACTGGATCCAGGAGAAGGAAGTCCTGGCACTGTCTGAAGACCTTGGCAAGGACCTGGAACACGTTGAGGTGACTTGCTGTCTAATAATTTTCTAGTAGTGCTAACATGCTTTGAGATGCAGTCAAACCTGCCTCGGCAGCAACCGGACTACAGCGGCTACCTGCTGTATGCGGCCACTCATAAATCCCCTTGAGAGAAAAGCCTGTCTAACGCAGCCAGCAACCACAAATATTGTTTCCCATGGGAGATAATAACTTTTGTATAGTGGCCGCAGACCCACATGGAACTGCAAGAGAGCAATTCTATAGTTCAGTTATAGCCACCGCTGCATTCACCTGCTGTTTCAAAGCACAATGTGAAGCGTGTAGAGTTGCTTTAAGATAAGAGTTAGTCCATTCCTTACGGGAACCTGGTATGCCAGGTTCCCGTGGCATCAACTGATATACAAAACCTGGTATACAACGTTCCCACAATGTCCTAGGTTAAAGCACTAAATCATTGCTCTAGCTCAATGATATAAGACAAAGTTTCCAGCCTATTTGTTATAGAAGTTGACAGGTCCATGGAAATGAAAGTGCTGTATGGAGCTTGTAGAAGAGGATGTGTTCTGAATGTTTAGGCTAGACTCTTGTAGAATTAATTGCTCTTGGGAATGAGTGACCATATCGCCGTTATCTACAATGTAGCTCTAATTCTCCATCTGGAAAGTGTCGGTCTTCGAGTGCGGTTGAAGACTCTGGACAGTTGGGGACGAGAGATGTAGATCTGGATCTGATGTTTGTGTTGTTAGACCGAATGATTAGACCCAGAGACCCTAGTCCATCTTCAGATCCCGATGTCGAGGTGCTGAACTTTGTCCCTTATAGTTTGTTTGAGATATTGGCACTCATTTTCTTCTTTTTCTCGTCACTGGTTCTTCAATAGCGTTTTAGAGACGATTCAGATTTGTGCCCTGTCACCGCCATGATATCGCGACTCGCGAAACCTACACGATCTAGGGTTGTTACTGCCGTTGCTCGTAAGCTGTGATTTGTGTAGTGGTTGACACATCCAGCAGTCTCGCAGATCTTCTTCATCTTATTTCCCAAAGCATTCATCCCCAATGGGACATTGTCATACCAAGGTCCTTCAGATGGAGTTGAAGACTTAGGTCGCTGCCAAAAGGTGGTTGTTTTGGGGTTCAAGGAAGATAGGTACTTGAGCAATGAAGCAACTAGGCATCTCGAAGAGCCAGGTATTTCATACATATGACCACCAAATTCTTCGTCTTCATTTTCACGACGGGACTTTGTAAGCATATCGCGATGTTCAAAGTACAAAGTTACAATGCCTGTCTTTGTCAGTGTGTAGGACATAGTCGTGAACTTTCATATCACGAAGATTTTCATGGCCTCTCTGTCCAAAATATGTCATGACATCTAGAAACACCTTGTTTTGGAGACTAAGTGGTGTCTCTGTGTTGACGGCCTTGAAAATCTTCACCATATCACTGTCTGTCACTGCTGTCTTGTGGTTAGCAAACCCCTTCCCTTCCTTCTTAGGCTTGACCATCATGGCTCTGAAGACACTGTTACTTTCCGGAAATTTTACTTGGTCTGTAATGTCTTCTTGCTTTGCGGATTAAAAATGACGACGCATCCCATACTTGATCAAATGCATCAATTACTTGGTGTATAGACTCACATCTTCCGTACGTACAAGTAGACCGGCGTAAAATTGGGAGAGGAACCGATCCAGTTCTGGCTTGGCAAACTTTCTATTTCAGGTTGTGAGGTTGATGCACATCATGCGAAAGATTCTCACCGACTCATGGCAAACTTGATGTTTCTCTGAGTATTATGGACATTAAAGTCAGAGAGGAGGTCCTCCAATTCTTGGTCTGTTAACAAAACAAAACTTGGTCCTGCCACAATGACAAACTCAGAGGTTGTATACTCCGCAAAGAAAACCGAGGTGAATGTACGTCGTCTGCTTACACACGTCGATTAATAAGTTAAATGAGATCTGTGTGCTGCTGTGCTGCATAAATGCACGCACTGATCTTCTGTACGTACAATGTACACACTACACGTATGTTCGATTTCTTTCTGTCGATATATCTGCTTCGCATTATAGCTACTAGAGTCAAAACACTGCACGACGTAGAAGTACAAAGTGTATGTGTGTGATGTCAGAGCTGTACGATGGAACAAAAACTTGGGAGTTGAGTTAACATGGGAGTCAATGGAAATTGGTGACATCAGTCATGCACTATGCATTTCTGCTCAAACAAAATTGCATGGCTGGTAGCAACAGCCTGTGATGGAACTTTTAACTGAATGTCAATTGATGGACAATCGACCAATTGGATAGCTACATTCTTTTTAGGTGTTGTATAAACATTGTTAATGCCCATATGCATACTTTGTAATGCTGTGATATAATTGTATTTAACCAAGTAATGATGAAATTATGCTGTATTAAGTTTATCTTTACGCTGTGATGTGACTTCCCCATGAGCAGATTCTTCAGACGAGATTCAACAGTTTCACCCGCGACATCTTGGCGAACGAAGGGCGCATCCAAGCCATCGGGGCCAAGGGGGAATCCCTCGTCAAGAGTGGCATCGACGGAGACGGTTGCATAGCAACCAAGTGTCAGGAGCTTGAGGTCAGATGGGATGAGCTCAAGGAGGCCTCTAATGCCAGAGCTCAGGTGAGATGATGCTTTCTAACTACAAATTTTTGTATCTTCTGATGATATCAGTCATAGCTGGTTGTAGTAACAAATGTTATCTTTTGTTTGATATGGCCTTTACATATGAAGCCCCGCTTCTCAACCAGTGGGCCACAAAGATCTCACAGGTGGGCCATGTTGTGGGGCCAAAAAATAGATTACAGATATCTGTATATAACTGGGCCTCAAGAAAACTGATAGGAACCAAAGTGGGCCTCCGATTAAAAAATTGTGAGATGTGTTGGACTAGAGGACAATTCATTTCCAGCACATATTGGAGTGATAGTGACATCTTATAGATCACCATGAGTGAAGAAATTAATTCAAGTACAATTTCTTCATCATAACATGAAGAAAAAATAACTAATGGAAACAGATTGAGGGGCCTAGCTTGTACTGATAATTATTCCTCAGCAGTTGTTTTTTATTTATTTTTAAATTTTATTTACCATTAAATATGTTTCATTGTGAAATTTCAGGCCCTTGCTGATGTACGTGTTGTGCATGCCTTTGATCGCGACATCGCCGAGACCCTGGCGTGGATCCAGGAGAAGAAGCAGGCGGTGACCAGCGAGGATTATGGCCACGATCTGCCCAGCGTCCAGGCGTTGGCCAGGAGACACACAGGTTTTGAGGTACGACGTCATTCAGGGGGTTGATTCCTTCATCATTTCATTCTATTCCCTCCTCTCTTACCATCTTCCAATATCTTTTGCCATTTCTGCAATCTTATAAAGTCAACCTGTGCAATGTATGATATACTTTATGGAAGCTGAAGCAAGTAACAAATCAAGATTGCACACCAAAAATGTAAAAAAATAAATGCCTCTTAGGCATATAGGCCTGGTATGCCTATATTTCCTTACCTTCATGTTTAATGTACAAGTGAAGTGTTTCATGCCCTGCCTCCCCTTTTTCCTTTCATGCAGTTTGCCAGTTTTCATGACAGAAAATATTGCTTGCTATGTTACTTTGTATGTGCCTGTCTCATATTATATGAAGAAGAGACTTGCCCTGTGCTGTAAGCAGACCAAATTCAAGCAGAAGCACCATGAAGTGACATTAGAAACTTGTGTGATCTGCAGGGGATCCAATTTGGTTTAGGTTTTTAGCGGTCATTTTTACATGCAAAGTTTACCCATGAGAAACAACAATAGTATATTCAGTGTTATATCCTACGTCTTAAAATTTGCAAACTAGGATTGGTCGAGAACTTCTCTTGTGACTTAAACTAGTTTCACCATGAAAAAAAGTGCCTTATGGCATAATGTCAGACCTCGGTATATTTTCAGCTATACCAATATTTTGATGTCATTTTTTACGATAAGTAAAAATCGAGCAAAGAAAATGGGATTTCATTGGGATTTTTACAATAATGAGATATTTAGCTATTGATATCTCAACGTTGTGAATCATAATCGCGATGAGGCTGAGCCAGCAGTGAGCACCTGTGCTGCAGTAGCACTGCTGTTTTCTTTGTACATGATGCACTATGCACTGTGCAGTATGTGTGCAGGCAACCTTGGACAACTCTGAATTGGATGAACTGTTGTCACAATTTCATGCTGGCACTCAGAGTTAGACAGTCAGACTGTTCAGTGAAGACATTTTATCTAGATCTAGATTTTTCTCCTGTAGGATATAAATCAAATATGCAATGCACTCTTTTTAAGGTACCAGCTGAAATTATCGAGTCTTTGGTGACTGGCGTACATGTAGTTACTATTTTACTTTGGAGCTGTGCCCCTCAGAAAATAGTGCTATTCCAGTTGCCTCAGAATCTATGATTTCATCTGGAACCTCTCAGTGCATCGTATATTTAATCATAAATGTTTTTTGTTTTTGTTTTTTCTCCCACTCACTTTCTCTCTTTGTAGAGAGATCTGGCTGCTGTGGAAGAAAAGGTGAACTCCATGTCGACCATGGCGGCTGAGTTGGTGGAGCGGTACCCAGACGCCTACCAGCACATCAGCGATGAGAACGACTCCATGGTGACTGCCTGGAACGTGCTGCTGGAGCAGGCGGCTGTCAGGAAAGACAGACTGAGCCAGGCTGAGCAGCTGCAGCTCTACTTTGATGAATTCAGGGAGCTCAGGTGGGACTGGTGGTTATTGGGCTGCATTAAAAATGCATATCGTTGATGGTAAAGTAGAGACAAAATCTGACTATGTAATATCATGATCAGTTATGCTGTACTTTCATGTGCTATCACATGTCCATGTGATGTCATCCCCTGGTATTTGGTTCAGGCACTATATCGCACTATAGTAGTGCATCTGTAAAGTCAATTATTAGCATCCAATCCATCATTAAGTGCATGGAGTGTACATCTGGCTGTCCAATTATAAGAGACACTATGTATATTGCCCACCCCAGGGTCACATAGGTTTTTTTTTTTAACGATCTATGCAGATATTGATTGGTAAGTTGTCTTTTTGCAATTTTCTTGTAAAGAAGTCATACATTGTATAATGCGATTACATGACTAATGCAACAGTGACCGAAATTGTTATATTGTGAGCAGTGACGTCACATCAGTTAGTATAATTCCAGAAATTGACATAGTTGCTAATGGGGCTAGAATGAAATGTTGTGTATTCATGTAGACCATGTGAAATTACAAACATTGCCTTGAGTATCTTTGTAGTATAACATTTGAAAGTCCCTTGGGAATTATATTTTCCCCTCAAGATAATATTCCCTTACCACTTCACACTTCAGGAAAGTATAATCTCTGAGAGAAAACATAACTCCTGTGGGGGTATGAAGTACTACATTACACCTCTAAAAATGCACCCTTGATCGTCGGGATATGAAGTGTTATATCACACCTCTAAAAAGGCAACCCTGATAAAATGTCGCTATATATCCCTGCCCTGCCCCCCCCCCCCCATTCACCCATTCAGCACATGGATCAAAGAGATGAACGCTCTGCTGTCGACGGAGGAGAAGCCTCACGATGTGACCAGCGCGGAGGCCCTGGTGAACAAGAACTCAGAGCACCAGCTGGAGATTTCCCTCCATGCCATTACTGTGAGCAACTTCATTGATGCGGGCAAGAAACTGATCGAGGAGGATCACTTTTTGGCGAGCGAGGTGAGAGGGCCTTCATGAACCTTTGCCTGCAAGAAATGGGGCGTGTTCATAGGATGTAGTAATGTCATAGAAACTTAATCAATTTTCCATTAAATTTCACTTGAAGATGTTCTGTGACAGTCACATGGCATGCATACTTCTGTTGTTATTAAAGTCCTGTGTTGTTGTTATAAGAAAAACGAGGATCTACATTAATCATCCTTTTTTTCTTGACGCTGAAGTAATATCATAGTCACAGTGAGAAAAAAAGCTGGAAAAAAAATATCCTCAGATTTCTCATTCATATGACTGTGACAATCTGGGTCATCAAGGAGATAATGCTGATATATGAATGTTTACCATGTGAGTATATATCTTAAAAATGTAAGTGCAACCACATCCTTTTTTGAACCTTTTAAAGTGGTCAAGGAATTGAAACATCCCAAGGAGTGTGGAGAGTGTTTAAGATTGGTGTGTGCATTTACACTAGAATTCTTTTGTAGAGCTGTGATAGTAAGTGACATTGCCAAGAATGTGACACATGAAAATGCAAGAAAAGCCCAGATGGATTTCGGCAACAAAATCAAAGATGTGTGCACAGACAAACTCACACACATGCACACACACAAAAACCAGCTTTAAACATGCTAACTCACTTTTTCTGCCACTTTGTAAATTGACTATAAAGCTGACAATTGTGCATGTACTCACCAGAACATTTTAGTCCTGATTGTTCATGATGTGATTCGTCTGCCTAATTAGGTCCAGACCAAAGTGGACCAGCTGGACCAGGCCTGGAACGACCTGCTGAGCCGGTCGGAAGAGAAGCAGACCAGCCTGGAGGCCAAGCTGGACGCTCTCCTCCTCCAGCGAGACCTGGATGCTGCCGAGTCGTGGCTTAGCAACCGGGATGCCATCCTGAAGGACCAGTCCTTCCTGGTGAGATGCTGTGGCAAGAGGTCACTTGATGCCATTCACAAAATCACATGTATTAGAAAGAATAGATAAACATAAAACAACAACAAGAAGCCAAAGGAAACCCCAAGCAACACAAATGCTACCTCTGAATATGAGCACTCTTCAATTCATAAATGTATGATATTGAACCAAGAGTACTGTAAAAGTGGATATTTTCGCGTGACTAATTTTTCGCGCTCGGCGCAGTAAGAAGAGTTTCATGTGTTTTTAATTCCGCAGAATCAAGACATCAACTTTGGAACATATGGCAAGCAAAAATATTTGTGTGCTCTTATTTTCGCGCTAGTTTCGAAATGCGTGAAAATTTCAACACCGCGAAAATTTCCACTTTAACAGTACAACATGGGCTGTTAATGTTAACCCTTTGGTATGTGGAGGTGCATACATGTACACATTCCAATGGTTTAAGACCAAGCCAGCACTAAGATGCTCTAAGACTCTCTTCCTGTGTATGCATGCCATTCATCCACTGCAGAATGTCAACACGTGGATTACATGCTTGAGTACACCCATTCAGATCCCTCAGATTGCAATGGACAGAAGCCTTTATAGTCCCCGAGTCTCGTTGACCAAGTGTTTACTAAGCTCTGTCATTACCATAACAAGGATGACCTGTAACAAAGAATGGAATGTATCTGGTTGAACTAAAATTGAGGTCACATAGTAAGAAGCAAGTTTTTAGGACTTTCATGATGTTTACACTTTTAGTGAATTCCTGTACTCTTCTCTGAGTTTATCGCACGTCATGTTTGTAAAGACATTGGTTTACTTTTGCTGTGATATTGTTATCATTCGCAGGGATGCTTACTTTTTTGTTTGTGTTGGAGGTAAACTATTCACTAAGTTACAAAGACTTGTACAGCAACAAAAGGGTCTGCTAAATCTTTGGCTTAACATGTTATATTATTCAAATGCCACCAACAGTGCTCTCAATTGGTACTGCAGTTTCCCTTCATTGTATCCGTGTGAAAGAGAGAAACAAAAATAGCTTTATCACAAAAAAGTGCTCTCATTAAAAGCCGTCAAAGTGATCCTGTGCAAAAGCCACTAAGGTTCATCGAGTAGTCGAGAGCCTGAAGTGAAGATGGATTAGTGCAGTGGCATTAGAAAGGAAAGATGTCACACCTTCATGAATAGCACACCCATCAGGGAGACAGAAATACCATCGGAAAGTCAGCCCATTGTTGCTAATCCATCTATAAGTCTCACTCTTGAAGGGGGGGGGGGGGGGGGAGGGAGGACAAAAAGAGGAAAATTCTTCTCTCATTTGTTCAAGTGAAACAATCCTCACGATACCAATGAGGTAAGAGAGAGAGAGAGAGCAAGCCTGAGAACCTCCTGGTAGGCAGCTGTGCGCTAGCTATGCAGGAGCTAAAATGTGTTGTGGTTAGGTTCTTTCCCCCCTCTCCGTGCTGTGGGGTAAATCTGTGCCAAGATGGATGAGGCTGTCATCCTGATGAGTTCTCTCCTCCGATTGCTCTCCCAGGACGATTCCTGCGACATCGAGGAGCTCCTGAAGAAGCAGGAGGACTTTGAGAAGATGATTGAGGCCCAGGAGGAGAGGTTTGCTGCCCTCACGAGGCTCACAAAGGTCAGTGCGCAAACCTAGACTGCTTCCTCAACCAGGCCATACAGATATACATTATATACGGACAGTCATATTTTGCTCTGCGGCTGTTAACTTGTGTTAATGAAGTTCCCCAGTGATAGAATTTAAGTAATCTCTGTCATCACAGCGATACCCAATGCTTCTCACTTGTTCTGTTTTATAAATGACTAAGATTTTACATTTTACAGGCACATCAAAAGGTATTGTAACACTTGCCATTTGAATGCCGTAGTCTGCAAACGATTCCAATTCATTAGGTATATTGTTAATATTCTCTAACCTTCTCTTATTAAAGAAAAAAAAAATATATATATATATATCTCTGATTCACAGCAGGAAGATTTATGTACTGTGTTCATGTCCACTGTCCGGCCTAATAAAATGTTGAATTGGTTGCACTTCATTTTAAGTGTTCATTGTGAGAGAAATCTCAAAATTGTGTCAAGTCCATTTGTATGAGGATTTCTTAGTTCAGCAACTCTCTCTTATTTTTTTTTTTAAAGGTTCATGTACAAAAAAGAGGTATATCACTGCCATCAAATGTATTCTCATAAGCTATAAAGTGACAGTATTATTCACAATAACTTATGTTGATACTTGCATCGTACCAGTCTCTTTGCAGTATTTGTCTGCTGAGTGATTATTACAAAACACTTTCAAGGATAACTCTGTAATAGTCCACAGCATTGTAGTCCCATGTACATCTTGTCTTGTTTTTTTTTCCCCCTTCTTTCCCCATTTCCTCTCAGTGTAAGACCTTGTCCGATGCCAACCACACCACCCTGGACGATGTCCTGCGGGAGTTTGACAAGGTGGAGCAGATGGGGGTGCCGGGCGGTGGGCGGGGCCTCCTCGCCAGTCAGTTCACCATTGAGGAGGAAGATGAGGAGGATGCTGAGGTGATGGAGGAGAAGCGTCACATGATGGAAGTCCAGAAAGAGGTCAGATGGGTGTCTCTTTAAGAAACTGAAATATTAGACGAGTTTCTTTTGATGAGAGCAAAATACAATTACATGTTTATGTTTGGCTTTGAGTTTATGTAGTTATTAGCAATATGTTGCAGTTTTCTTTCATGCTGATTAGCATTTCTTTCATTGTAACTGGCATCCCTGCAAAAATTATTAGTTGCCTTCTGATATGTGTACGCACAACAGTGCAGTTTACTTATATCAGACTGTCTTCCATATCAATCCCCATTTCAGGGATAAGGTTTCAAAAACAAAGGATACCAGTTTGCTGACAAAAATGTGATGAATTCAGGCAATTTCCTATATAAATCAGCTTCTTGTAGACGATTTTCAGGTCCTTTCTTTCATTGTTACTAGCATCCCTGCAAGAAGAGGTACTACCACATAGTTTCCTTCTGATATGTGTGCAAAAAACAGGAGAGTTATCTTATATCAAACTGTGAAGTTATGTTTGCTCCCACTGCAGTACATTTTCCCTTCTTGTGCAAGTAGTTATGGCCATATGTGCTCTGTTGGAAGAGGGTTAGCACCTTTACTTAAATTCCTCATTTCAGATGCTGCAGAATCCAGATCTCGGTGACATGCTGGAGGAGATGTCTTCCCCAGCATCAGTTAGTGTGGATACAGACAGAGGAGGAAGCGTGGAAGGTGAAGAGAATCAAGAAGTTGATGAGGATGTACTGTTTGCTTCTCAAGCGGCTCGTAGCAAAGCTGCACCAACAGCGACAACCACACACAGGACTCCAAACATGTCTCCAATATCAATGAATGGGACCAAGACCTCTGCATCTGTTTCTGTTGATGAGCGGCCGCAGCTTTCATCTCCCTCGGTGAACAGAACTTCTCTGCCCTCCCGAAGTGATCACAAACCAGTGGGTGGAGCCAGCGATGAATCGTCAGGAAGACTCCCGGCGAGCGTGCACGCCGCACTGAGAAATGGAAGTCGAGGTGATGAGGACGAGGCCACGCCCAAACTGCCTGGGACCACTCCCACCATCCCAAGCATCAGTGTCACCATGTTTGAGGAGGAGGAGGAAGAAGAGGGGAAAGAAGACAACTCACTGCAAACCAATGCCATGGCAATGGATGATGACAGCCAGGAGAGGAAGATGACACAGAGTGACAAGGTTGCTGAGCAGAGGACAGCTGAGAAGGAACTTGAGAAGAAGGAGGAGGAGGAAGAAGAGGGTGAGATTATTGACAAATATCCACTCTTAAATAGAAACTGTTGTACAGCTGTAGTTTGCTTATTTTCATCTGTATTTGCAAGATGAATAATTTGTCTGTCCTCATTAACTCAATAACTAGATTACAACTGTGTAATGTACTATCCAAAGAACAACTATTACAGAGTGTCATCTTATAGTTATGTAGATGACCAAAAGTTAAGTTGCATACAAAAAGTATTTTCCCCTTGAAGCTCACAGAAACAATTTGTGAGTCAACATTTGAAATAGAGAAATAATCTGAAGTTTTGTTAACTGTCAAAGAAAATCCCATGAACAGTACATAAAGTGTGTTTAAGTTGAGATATAAGATAGAAGCACTAAAGATTGTCCTTTTTTCCCCCACTGTTGCACACAGATGAACTCCTTGATGACTGTCCACTTGATGATGAATACCCACTGAACGATGATGATCTGGCTTTCCAGGATGGTGACGATAGCTTTGGTGATGATGAGGAGGAGGAGGACGTGGATTTTGATGATGATGATATTGATTTGCCTGGTAATGGAATCAATCTTTTGCTTCAAGGAAAAAAAAACAGTTCAAGAGAGAATTACTAAATATTTGTCATCTTTCTTGCATGGGGTAAAAAAAGTAAATCTTCATAAGACAAACTACTGTCAGTGTTATATTGGCAAGTAAGTTAAAATAATAATACTGATGTCCCATTATCATAATGCAAGTCAAGTCATAGTGTATCATATTTTGGATGAGCTGTCAGCAGAAAATGTTAATGGATGTATCAACATCCACAACTCTGTATAGTCCTGCCCTTGTTAGCTTTCTATTCTTTGTGCTACATAGCAAAAACTGCAGAGTGCTTGTTTTGGAGACAAATTTTCCATGACTATACTTTTTTTTCTTCCTCTTCTTCTGTTATAGATTTGCCTGTTTCAGCACCGCCACCAAACTTGAGCAGGGACAAGGAGGTAAATCTCGATGTTTTGACACAAAATCAAAGATTTTTAAAAAGCTTATTGATGTGCCTCAGTTATAAATTCTGCAATCTGACACACGGCTGCATCATATTAGTATATGCACCACATCATCTTGGCTTATTCTCCATGTTCATTCATGCTGTCATGCAATCTGCCATTTCTTTTTATCCATTCAAACAAGACTTTCAAATGCTCCAAATGTTTGCGGGATGTTTTGTGAAAGAGTGGAGGTGGGGGGGGGGGGGCAGGAAACCCATCTGCCTTTAATCAATGAATGGGGAAGTTATTTCATCTGCTAAAGCGGATATATTTTTGTCGGCATTGGTTTGTTTGTTTGTTTGTCTGTCTATTTGCAAAATAACTCAAAAAGTTGTAAAATGGATTTGGATGAAACTTTAAGGGAAGTTGATAATGACCCAAGGAATGGATGATTAAAGTTTGATAGTGCTCTGGACCCCTGTCTGGGTCCAACATTAACTATATTTGGATTTTTTAAAATGATTATCATTGGCAAATAGGGCTGACAAATGAGGGTGTTTAAGGTGCGCTTACTTAATAGGTGTGTATACGCGCACTGAGCGCACACTTTAGGCACACCTCAAGAACCTGAGGTACTATCGGTAGTAAGGTAGGTCATTCCCAGTGCCCATGACGGGTAACACAAAAGCTGTCAAACTGTCAAATGACTTTACTTTAAGGTATACTCTCACTATGGCTAGTACAGTAGAAGGCAAAGCTTCTTTATCATTGGGAAACGGGGCAATTTTCAGCATGTGTGCATGGTTGAAAATGAGCTGCTTGTATGTTCTCTGTGAGTGCTTTTCTATCTAATACCATGTGTAATCTTGATTTTATAAACATGAGAAATAATTTCTCTGTGTATGGAAATGTATGGTTACCTCAAACAAGGCGTGCTTTATGGTTGCTCATGTCTATCCATACATCCTACATTGACATCCTTGCTTTTTCATCTCAATGGATATTTAATAATATTACATTTATCCATGATTAAAGATCTGGAAGGCCTACAAGGAAACTTATCCCCCCAAAATACCTCCCCCCCCCCCCCAAAAAAAAAAAAAAAAAAAAAAGTTTCATGTGCATAAAATCAACAAGATTGAAACTGAATATTTTATTTGTGAAAATATATTTGTTGGATATCTGGCTGACATTAATGAAGACATGACCACTTGCATTTCAGTTTGTAATGAAACAGCACCAGAAAATAATTGTCAAATTTAAATGACATCTCCATATATCTCATATGTTTTGCTCACATCTACAAATGTATTTTTGTACAGAGAGGCCTAAAATGTTGATTCTCATTGATATTGTCTTAAAAGATTAGGACTTCCTTTATAATCCAGTGTAGAAGATTGAAACTGAATATTTTATTTGTGAAAATATATTTGTTGGATATCTGGCTGACATTAATGAAGACATGACCACTTGCATTTCAGTTTGTAATGAAACAGCACCAGAAAATAATTGTCAAATTTAAATGACATCTCCATATATCTCATATGTTTTGCTCACATCTACAAATGTATTTTTGTACAGAGAGGCCTAAAATGTTGATTCTCATTGATATTGTCTTAAAAGATTAGGACTTCCTTTATAATCCAGTGTAGAGGATATGTGAGAAAGAATACAATGTCCTCTCCTTTGTCTCGACTCAAATTGAAAAGAAAATGTTTTCTGGGGGGGGGGGGGGTGAGAAATGCAGTTTACCATAACTTGTCCCTGCCCTCACATTTAATCTAATCTGAATTGCAATCTAGAATATTTCAATAAATGTTGGCTTACCAATCATTGTGATAAAACTGATAAAACCACCTGTAAACCATGCTTTTTCATGTTTCTTTGTTAAATGTGATCACACAAGCGCAGCTCCTTTCATTGCTTATGGCAGAGTCATAGTCTCCGAGCAAGCATGTCATATTTTCACAATGCTGATTGCTTAATCATGATTCCTTCACCACATTGCTTGCCATTGCTGCTCCACATCGAACAGGCTTCATCATCTGCTCACCCCGCATCATCACCATCATCAGCATCAGCATCCGCATCACCAGCATCATCAGGAAGAGCCTTGGGGTCTCAGTTCTCCGCCCCTCCCGTCTCCCCACACAGGGCAAGTCCAGTGGCGTCTGGTGGCGGCAGCATCAACGGTAGCCCCTCGGCCGTGTCTGGTCCCACCAACGTCCCCACGGCTCCCCCTCGCAGGCCGCAGGTGATGAAGGTCACCGCCGCCCCTCCACCGCCGATCCACGTCGTTGGCCTCAGTAAGGGACGACCGCCAGCTGTGGGCAAGGAGAGCGGAGCAAAGGAGAAGAAGATATCTTTTGGAAGCATCTTTAAAAAGAAGAAGTGAGGGAGAAAAGACGTGAAAGGAGTTGTTCCTTCTTTTTACTTTTCAGTGATGGTGCATTTATCACCTTGGGCAAAAAGTGCCGATGAAGAATCAAGTTGTGTGTTCGAAAATTGGTCTGCCATATTGCCTAGCCATACTGGGTGAAATGTAATGTGTATACACACAGAGTGCTTTATGAGTGCAAATGTCAATGCTGTATGTAGTCTCGCCAAACTATTACTGTGCACTGACACTGGACTGTTTCTATGGCTGATGATTTTCATTGTTTTCTATGCTGCAAATGTGTCATGTAGTATCTCCTGTTGATTTGAAATAGTGAATGAGGGAGGGATACACTGTAGGTCAAGGTGTAGTGTTTGACTTTGCAGAAACAAAGTGCCTGAAAGTGGAAGAGAAAGTGTACATGCCATTCCCATAGATTATGTCATATTTGTACATTATCACATGTATCTGGATGCATCCCAAGGGCGTCATGGTTTGTCTCAAAGAGGTTGTGACATTCTGCAGAATGAGCTGCAGAGTTAAAACAGACGATTTTTCTCGCAATACAGAAGTAGTGCAGTTTTTCTTCTCTTTTTTTTCTTTCCTTCTTGTTGCAAAAAAAAAAAAAAAAAATGCATACTAAGAAGTTCGTGCCATTTGCTATCTACTACAATTTACAAACTACTTGTACATTGTAGCTTCCACAGACAACCTAATTGGCTTCAGTCTGCCTTTTTTTTCACACTTATGTGAAGTGGATTTCTTGTTTGAAAAAAAAACAGAGAAGAAGAAAATATCTGCATGCTCAGGCTACTCTCCATTGGTACTACAGTGTTTCTTGCCAGGTTGAAGGGATTTTTTAAACTTTTCGTGTGTCTTGTGCACAGACATGATCTCCTTTATGCACTACTGCCTGGTCAGCACAACGAAAAGTTGCCTTTTACCCTGTCTAAAAAAAATGTTCATGTATCAGGTGCATTCATATGACAAGTGGGCAGGGGGCTTACCACTGTGACAGAAATAGTTATTATCACCTCATCAGTGCTGATTTTACAATGTGCACAGTATGAATCGTGTGGAGCTTCCAAAACTATGGCACGAGTAGCCACACAGGAGAAGTCGGCAATCAGCTGTAAATATGTCTTGCAGGCACATTCTAGTATGCCCAGCTCTAACTGTGTGACACATATGTTTGTAGCAAGGGCTTCTAACACTGAGAGGAAGAATGTGTAAACTCATGGGGAGCATGTACTACCAGTATTTCATACAGTCACAACAGAGAGTTTACCCAGTACTAATTTTGCAACGACAGACTAAAGCTAGAGTCAGCCATCCTGTTCAGTGTTTGCTCTGTTTGGAAAGGCGATATGCATGAGAGTGGTTATATATTGAATGAGAGTTGAAGTTTGTTATGATAATGAGATTTGTAACATGACATGTAGGTTAGTTTAGTAGGTTGAATGTGAAGGAGTTTTAGTACCTGTTTGATACAGTAAAACTCTCTGCAGAGATTTGCAGTGTGTATTGGAGGTTTTTGATGAATAGATTATTTGAAATGAGTGCCTCTGAGGTAAATATTGAAATTCTGAACCAGACATCTTGAGCAGGCAGTACTAAAATTTCTTCTGGCAAAGTGTGGTGAGCATTACTACCCACTCCACTCCTTCATACGCAAAATGAAATTTGGCCAAATTGTTCATTTCTTTTTAACCCTAAAAAGACTGGGGGGGGGGGGCCTAAAAGGCCCCCCCCCCCCTCGACATTTCGCGCGATTACTCTGCAACACGCAATGCTCTCACCGCGATGTTCTATGACTTTTTTCTTTCGAGTTTCCCGCACATTTTGACACCAAATTTGTGACACCCGGGGGTACGGTTCTGAAGTTACATAACTTTTTGTACATGCACGTGAGGCCGAAAATGGCTCAAAAATGTGATTTTGTGTACAAAGTCAATGCAAATTGAGTTTTTTCACATGGTTCATATAAATATGCTTATTTTTACTCTCAGTGGCTAAAATTAATTTGTTTTAGGAGTATTATGCTTCAAAAAGTGTCTGCCACAAATTTTGTTTAAAAAATTAACAAAAACAAAAGGTCGAAAAAACAAAGAAATACATAAGAAATTCATAAAACTATAAAATAAATAAGAAATTAATTTTGATACCGAATTTTTTTTCAAGTACATTTGCTAAGAATGCCACAAAGAAAAATTAGACCAAAAATGAGCACTTTTGGAGCTTTATTTACTGATTTAGATCAAAGTGTCTGATTTCTTGCATAAATTAGCATAATTAATCAAAATAAAATAAAAGAAGACTATTATGTAAAATTTAAATATACGATCTTGTAGATTACATCGCACACTACGATTGTGCAAATTTCCGCGGCGATCGCGCGATCCATGGCCGAGATCTTAAGGGGGGGCCCTTTAGGCCCCCCCCCAGTCTTTCGAGCTATCAAAATAGCCCAGTCTTTTTAGGGTTGAACCACAGTTCATAGAAATATTTGTTGGTACAATCGCTGATAGGCACATTTAGGTGTTTTTAATATATAAAATTAGTACATCAAGTCTGAGATGAAGTATGCACTGTCATGGGAATTTGTTGTTCTCAACACTGAGTAAATCTTATGATATGATTGCATCACAGTTTTTCTTTTGATATTTCTATTTATTGAATCAAAATGTTTCTTGTATCCATCCCTGCTTAGTGTGTGAATTCTTCCTACATTTGAGCCTGAAAAGTCATGTACTGCATACCATCCTTGATGTTAATGTCTGATGCCATCAAACATGATAATGATACTACTTCTGCTGCTGTATATTGTAACGGTGATGATGATGTTAATGATGATGATGATGATGATGATGATGATAATGATGATGATGATGATGATTGTAATGTAAATGATGATAATGATAATAATGATAGCTGTAAAGGATAGGTAGTATAAGCTACGCATATTCCAAGTTCTGAAGGAAAGCTATTTTTCCCTTTTTTCCCTCTTTAGCACCAGTATGGATTTTGGAAAAAAAAAAATGTATTCAATTTCAACATCACTCATGCATGTATTTCAGCTCATTGTGATTATTATTCAGTGCTGTGAGATTTTTTTTCTCTGTTTCCAAAATTCATTGATTTCCATGTTCTTTCAACTTTTGTACTGAAATATATTCCAACTATTTTCATTTCCAACTTCCATCTTTTTTTTTTACTATAACATTGTTGACTTCTATATCAATTTTGTGATAATGTGTGATTATTTGTTGTTTTCATTTTTACAAAAAGCATAAAGTTGCTTTATAAAATAATCAATTATATATCCAATATTTCATTTACATGTACACCATATTGTCTAATAATGAAAATCACAATTACCTGTATCATAAGTGGAAAGTAAAAAGAGATATCCTCATGAAAAAAAGTTATAATCATCTTTCCCCGAGTAAGTATTCAGTGGCAACAGAATGTACTACATTTTTTATTTTAAATGTGATTTGGTGAAGCAATAGTTGTACAGGGTCTTTTTTTTTCTTCAATCCTCTTGCTTCCTTTGACAACTCATCATTTTTCAAGTATAAAGATGAGAAATATCCTATGCCTTTTTGTCATCAGTGCATATTTGACATCTATTTTACAGTCTTTCAGAGTGAGATTAAATGTTTGGTAGATGAACATGTGACTGACCCATTTCAGGCTATTATGCAGTGGCACTAATCAAGTTAAATTTGCCCTGTCAATTTTGAACTTTTGGAGCAGATATTGAGCAAATCAGCATTTGTATTGTTTCATCATTTTTTTTTTTCATACATTTTATAAAGTCAGTATGTTAAGTCTGTATATGCATCGGAAACATACTAAATTGACTTGAAACCTATAATGGATCTGGTAAACAAATATCACTGTTTGTGTATTGATCAGGCCGTTATATTTGCAGTTACAATTAATACTACAACCTTATCGTAAAAACTTTCTTCAAAAAGTATCAATATTGCGTACTAGGATGTGTATGAAAGTGACCATATATAGACCTTGTAAATTATGAAACTGAAATGGAGTGAGATGTTTTGTATATATTTTGTTTGAAACCGATAAATGACTGTCTAATATTTAGCGTGTTGTAGCATTGTTATCATATGTATCCCACTTTTTGCTTTGAATTGTGTATTTGATTCGTGTTCAGCAGGAAGATATTCGAACAGTATACTAGTAGATGGCTTTTGTAAGTGGCTTTTACCCTCTACTGCTAGCTTTTCTTCTACACTGGCATTCTTTGATCAATGTTCAATAATCAGTAATAATAGTCATGGCATTACTGTTTGATGATTAGCTATAGTTTGTGACAGTGGCAATAATGATATACAGCAATTCTGTTTTTGTTTGTTCTTCTGACAATTCATGAGTATGTGTAGATGAAGAGTGCATATATTTGTTGTTTTTTTGTAGTCATCGAATATATTTATTTGTGTATTTCTCTGTAAGCCATGTGTTCAATTCATGCAAAGACATCAAAATTGTGATGCCATTCACTGTGAGCGATGGATCCAGTAATTCATTAGAAGGGGTTATTACATTAGCTTGCAGTGGTTTGTTACAGCTAGACTATTTTATAGAGCTTGGGTAGTATTGTTGGAAAATTTGTTAACTTACACAC
Organism: Diadema antillarum; assembly: GCF_040938485.1. NCBI lineage: Eukaryota > Metazoa > Echinodermata > Echinoidea > Diadematoida > Diadematidae > Diadema > Diadema antillarum. Next base: position 366,336 of record NW_027272571.1, on the reverse strand, counting down.
TTCTGTGTGACGGCTGGTAATAGTAGAAAAGGTTTGAAGTGAGCCCTCCTGTGCTCAGATATAGTGTGCTAATAATTCCCGCAAATAGGTGTGGTTTTAATGTGGTGGCGTCCTATCTTGCAGTTGTACTGGGCCAAAGAAATTGCTTCTGCCAAACTGGTCACCTTGACAGATGGAAACACAAGGTCCAATTTGAGTCTTTTGTGTGCCTTTCTCCGTCCTTTCTGAGATGCATTCCAGCGAAAAACAGTGCCGTGACCATTTTTGGTACTGCCTGTGTTTTGTAATTGTGTGAGATAATCCAAGATCTTCTTTACCAGCTTGAATGGTCATGGATTTGAAAAGTGTTGTCTCTATTCTACTAGAAGAAGAAAGAGAAAAAAATTCTGGCGAGCTAATCTCTTATGTGATTGACAAAATAGATGAAGAGGATTGCTGCAGTGCTTACACTTGAATTTGGGTAGGAATTTTAGTACATGTACATCTGTAATGCCCAGACCGTTAGCAAAACTTTTGTTTTGTTCTAGTTTTTGAATTGTGTAAATTTAATGTGAAAATGACACTTATCTTTTCTGTCAAATGTTCTTCGATACACAAGTGAGGACAAAGTCGGATTGTACACAGTTGATATATACGTTTACTAAATCGTGCATCATTTCTTGAACGAAGGGCCTAAAATCCATAAATGACCAAATAAAGACAGTGACAAATGTGACTGTTAATAAAAGTGAGATCCTACACAAATTATGCAATCTGTTAAAGAGAAAGGTTTATGAATCATGACGTAAAATATAAGAGATATAAAAAAGTTAGCTATAAAGATTGAATCTTGTGAGAGATGGTTAAAATTTCCCTCTTTCAATGGTGTATCATTTAATTCAATTTGTCATCAAGTTGAACCCCCCCCCCCCCCCACAAACAAAAAAAAGAGGGAAAAAATATCAAAAAGTGACCCAAGTCTATTGTGTAGAGTGCAGAGTCGTTGAGTTTTATTAACATACATTGCTTTTTTTTAAACATCATTTTGCACCTAAAGTTCATGTTGATATGGATTGTTTAGTCTCTGCTTTGATAAGAGCTTACTACAGTCACTCTAATGATAAATAGGCGATTGTCTGACTTGGCCTTCCATAACTGTACGAGGCAGTCAATTCAATTTCTCTTCGCTAAAATCATGACTGAATGATGTACATGTAGAGGCTTTTTGACAAGACCAGTCTGTAAGGAAAGCTGTTACTGACGTTGGCCCATGGTTTGACCAACATTTCACCCATGGATAACAGAACACATATATTTGTATTGGAATAGTACTTGTTCAGGGGTGGATCCAGGGATTCTATAAAGGGGGGGGGGGGGGGGAATGTGCAACTAATATTTCTGGTGCCACTTCCGGGTTTCATTTCATTTTTTTTCCTTTTTATTTCTTTTGTTTTACTCGTAACGAAAGATAAAGGGGGGGGGGCGTGCGCCGGTTGCGCCCCCCTCTGGATCCACCACTGCTTGTTGGTAGTGTGTGTTGAACACGGTTCAATGTCAGAATGACATCTCTGTAGAGAGAAAACTCACATAATGTACTCCATGTTTCATGTACCTTGAATTTTGTACTGAGCCCTATTGTTGGTCAATTGATAACGTATTCCATGATGAATTTGAATTCCAATCAAAGAAGGGAGGAAATTACCGAAGTGATTTACGCAACAAAAGTAGTTCCCTGTCTGATTCAGAGATTTGATGAAATTAAATTTTAATGTTTGAAATGTGTAAAACACATTATTGTATTCCAAGAAACATAAATGTATTCAGTTGAAAAATAATAAATTATTCTCTATCATTCTTTTGGCTGCTGCGTCACTCTTTTTGTTCTTTTGTTTAGTGTGTGTGTGTGTGTGTGTGTGTGTTTGTTCATTTTTTATTTTTTTAAATTTTGAATGACCCATTGACTGTTGTCTGGGTGCCAAGAGGCTGAACCTAGTTTTACAGTTCACCTGATGTATTTTGATGGTTTTACCCTATTGGTCAGGGGCGGACCAGGAATTCCGTAAAGGGGAAGCGCCTTTACAATGTTAAAGGGGGAGCACACGCTCCCCCCCCCCCCCCATTTAATCCCTTTTATTTCTTTTGTTTTAAAAAATAATAAAGAGGGGGCCCATGCCCAGTGCGCCCCTCTCTGGATCTGCCACTGTTGGTGGTCATCTTGAATATCTCTAAACCCTCAAGGCTGCAAGATCTCCATCATCCAGATTTGGATTCAACACCTCTATGACCATGTAACACACACACACACACACACACACACACACATACACACACACACACACACCAAATAGGGCAGATGGTAAAACAAAGTTGGTGTTCTTTTCTCAGGATACAGTCTGTACTAAAAGAAGTGGATATGAGTGCCTTCCATTATGTATGTGTATCTCTCTCTATCTCTCACACACACACACACACACACACACATACACACGCACACATGCACACACAAACACACACATACACATAAAAGCAGGTCTTGAGACAGAGACACTTGTGTATATGTTTCAGACAAGATTGGCATGGTTTGGTTTAAAAAAAAAAAAGTAATGTGTTTGGAAGAAATAAAGGACATTTTTTTTTTTTTTACACTTTGATGAAAGTCCCACATCACTGCATGAATCTGTGCTGGTTGTCTTCAGTGACTATTGTTTTGCTCTGAAAAAATTGTTAGAAGTTTTGCTGCTCTGTATGATTGTGATTATGTGGACACCAACATGAAGGACCATGTGTGGAGCAAAGCTGAACAGTTTTCCTTTAAATTGTGTATCACATTTGACATTATACAAACACTGTGGGGTGGATATAATATTTGGGTGCCCCACTGGTGTATCCAAAAAACAACAAACAAACAAACAAACAAACAAACAAACCTGTTCCTTGTCTTTTCTTCCAACTCTGTGAATAACTTCACACATAACACTGACACAATTATCTAGTAGCAATTATGCAATAGCCCGAGATAGCTCAATATCCCTCCTCATCTTTGCAATAAGCAATGTAAGGTACACTGCAATAAGTTTGAGCAATATGTGAAGCAAAGTTTATTACGAAAATAATAATCCATGCTTTGCAATAAACAAACATTTTCCACATGTGTTAAGAATGAGTGATTACCTTGTGTCTCACAGACTGGTCCATTTAATTTGATTTCACTCTTGCAGAATGGGTTTTAACCCTATTGAAATAAAGCACACACAGTGACACTGTCTACCAGGCTAAGTAGCTTTACATTTTCTATAAAAAACACAAGACAATTAAACACTACCACACCCTGGAAAAAGAAAAATGTATTTAGTCCATTCTTAATTTTGGATGATACCATCAGCAATTATTCAAACACAATTTATGCAAATGCATGCGACATGATTACAAATATATTGCAAAAGTAGGCACTAGTACAAACATATGGTACATACTTAAATATGAGTGGATAAAGAAAGAAACCAATCCTTATCTCAAACTCAAACTCATTAACACGCACGGAGTTTGATTTCTAGGTAAACAACATGTAAATTCATACTTATGCTTTAAAAAAGATAAATAACTTTATTGTTAACACCTTTCATCATTTCAGTGTAGTATATCTCTGTTGGTCTGATACACAGAATTTCTGCACTTTCTCATTCATGGTTTTGACAAGCAAGTCAACAACTCTACTATACATGCTGAAACTAGTAGCAAGGTTCCGTAAAAGTGAAGGTCACATTAACTCGCACAAGGTCAGAAATGAAAATATCATTACCACAGACACTTATCCAGATAGTCATATCACAAATAGTTACTCAAAATTCCTTTTTTGGTTGATTCATTAATTTGTTTATTATTGTAAACCATTATTATAAAATATTCTTTGAATTGAAGGAGTCCCCCCAAGCACATTAAATGGAATCAACGATGCTCCGAGAAACACACTGGATGAATGACTTGCGAAAATGTGAATTACATCACAATAATCCACTTTACGAGGGTCAAGAATGAGAAGAATTTAGGACATATGATGGACTTCTTGTAAGAAGTGTTTACTCAACAGCCACCAGTGTCACATAAAGTCGTGGAAGGCTCACAAAATAACCAACAAATTCTTACTCGTATTGTGGAATTCACTTCTATCTAAAGTTTTATCGAAAAAGCAAATGAAATATAAAAGTGCAAGTCTAATAGCAAGTCCGCTCTGTCCGCATCAATCAAATAATTATCACGTAACATGACGCACACTGGTGGGGGAATATATGAGAATATAAGTTCTCTTGACTATGACTTACAGTGCCAGTGAATTGCAGTCTTACTGGAGCAATATTGGTTAATATGCCCTGAAAATACACCCTGCTGATAAATAGAGTACCGATACTATTCATTTTTTTTTTCTCCTGCAAGAAGAGAAAATGTTGTTGGCACTTTTGCAAATTAGTGTAACGCCTGTGATTAAAAAAAAAAATCCATTGCAAAGTCAACTTATATCCTTCCAGAGCAGTGTTAGCAAGTCTTGGTCTGGAAAAAAAAAAGTTTTAGGAAAGAAAGGGCTTCTTCAGCTTCACCATCTTCACTGGGTTGATATCATGGACGAGGATTAAATTCTTTGCTCACGTACAGCCAACCTGAAAGTATCTTACAGATAGTGAGCCCTCACTAACACATCAACCATTTAGCTGGCTGTTGTGTGGGCCAATACCAACGTGCAATACATCATACCTTGCTATAGATGTCAAAAGGTTGCAAATGCAGTACGTATAGGGTGCAGAGCATTAAGACAATATGATGTTTATGTGTCGTTTGAAATATATGATGATAATTGTAAGAGATTTAGCTTGCACATAATTTCATCAGAGTACAGAGCATAAAAACAACACAGTGATAAGAAAATTACGTCGCACACACTGGCATTAGAGTGCAGAGCATATGAACGGCACGATGATGAGAAATTCCAGTGTATGTGCATTAACTCAAATCAAGCTTTTGACTGTGTGGAGCTCTGGTCACATTTTTATGTGTTCCATGGCTCTCGTGCTGCAAAATATACCAAACATAATCAGCCAGAATATAACAATGACACCCTTATCTTGCATTAAAAAAACAAAGAATAAAAATCATGCTTCAAATGAGAAAGACACCATAATATGGATCAGATTTATCTTATCATGATATGAAATGTATTAATTTTGGAGCTTAGCTACTTGAGGAAAGATTACGCATGACGACCAACACTTGATTGGCATGAACACACAATGCTTTCAATTCAGGCAAGATGCACAAGATTTTAGTTTTCTCTTTGATAATGAATTTGCGAGCGCTTGGCCGCTCATAAACAATATGCATGCACTTTAGAAAACATGCCTTCAGCACCCTTTGGGCCTGAAGCATAAAAACAACTATCAATAAATCAATGAAGTATAACTGAAATGAAATCTCTGTACACTTCACTTATACCATCAAGTATTGGAACTTACAGTCCCTTGTCAAAAATCAATTTATCAATAATGAAAACCAAAGCTTTCATAAAATTCTGCCACCTACCCATATGGTACACTGTTCCACCATTGTAGATATATATGAACATAGTTGCTGCATGTACCACTCATTAGATTTAATCGGAGTCCATGACCATGTCATAACCATTAAAAAAATAAAAATATATCTTTACTCTCAAATGAACGATACGAATAGGTCTGAAAGAGTTGATATTACACCATACACATGGAAAAATTGATGAATACTTAATTTTAAGGAGCCAGTGTAGTCATCTTGGTGATATTCCCTAACAATGTGGTCTGAATAAATATAAAAACAAATATTCAAAACCAAATTTCAAAAATTAAGACAATTGCTGCCACCTTAAACTACTGCATGTTTTGTCTTAATCTCGATAAGCATGCAGATACCTGTACTGCTATTGATGTGCTCTATCAGCTTAATCAAACATGGTCTGTTACAAAACAGATTAACGTTGAACATCATATTGCCGTAATTGATTGCGACTCTTTGTGGATAACACATAGTGACCCACGTGGTGAAAAGAATGCTTTTCTCTCCTGTGCACAAAAATGTTGCAAGAAATCCTTCCACAAAACCGGAAACTTTTCGGTGGTGATTAGATGAGTAGGTTTGCAAGCTTTAGATGGAAGTCTGCGCAGAGACGACAGAGAACTCTACGTTGTGTTTGTTGAGGCGCTCGAGCAGCGAAGTTTTGGCGAATGCCGCACCAGGGGTGAAGACACCACCACTGAAAGAATAAAAAACAGTCATTTTGTTTCACAGAAAATACACATAATGCAACACGGTTAACAAGACAGTGCAGGGTTAAGATGGACTGATCACAGATGAATTAATAAATCATGATGCTATTTTTTTTAAAGTGCCTGCTGCAAATCTGTATAGCAGTGTCGGTTTCTCTCAACATTTCCCTGCAAATTTGAAATTGAAGCCATGATTACTTTAAAACCACATGCATGTGTGCCATAGAATAGGATAAATCTGTGGATATGTTTAAAGCCAACAACAAAGCACCTAGTGTAACACAGCTTTCAAATTTTCTATGAACATAATTTACAATGCAGTGAATGCAGCTATGGAATTAAAGTAAATACTCAATGTAATAAAGCGAATAGTGAACTAGAAAAACACTCGGAGAGCGCAGACCTCCGCCATGCTAGCAACTAATTTCCATCCATACATGCACGCAAGTTCCCAATGATTGATAGAAGCCTTATCAAAGCTGTTTGTCATCAGCTTCCAGCTGCACGGCTCCTTGCCCGAGCAGAGCATGTGCTTTAGTGCACGTATGTAAACCTCCAGTACGCGCAGCTAGAACTCCCAAGATCACTGACTGTACATGTATATGTAAAAACACCAAAAACCTTTCAAAAATCCACAAAAATTCCTGGATCACTACCAAAATTTAATCATCTGTTCTTTGTGTCATTATTGACTTTTCCTGCAAGTTCCATTTGAATCTGTTCACAACTTTCAGAGTTATTTTGCAAACAGACAAACCAACGCCGATGATCACTTAATCTCCTCCTTCCTTGGCAGAGGTAATAAGTACCAGTAATTAAAGGGAGTTAAACTACAAAAATTCAATACTTACAATATTACACTATACAGACAAACAGAAGCTCTTCTGCCCAGAACCTGTGCTGTTTGATGAGACCTTTGGAAACCATAGTCTTAATAGAGTCTTAACCTGTTGAGGACGAGCTATTTTTGCTATAACATGCATTTCCCACAGACACCTGCCTGAGTATACTCGGGACTCATCTTCAACGGTGTTATGGAGAAAGAGAGGACATCTCTTCACATTTTTTGGAGGTGTCTATCCTGAAAGTTTCCCAAGAAAGCTGCACCTGATGCAACTATTCCAGTCACCAACTCACTGCTCACTACAGCATAGCTCAAAGCTAAAGGCACAAAGATGATCTGCTTAGGCCATGAGTCATAAAGATTAACCCATCGAAGATGAGCTGATTTTGCTACAACACGCATTTCCCATAGACACTTGCCGAAGTATACTCAGGACTCGTCCTCAACGGGGTAAAAAGAGAGTGAGAGTGGCAAAACTCACCCCTTGGGTAGCTTCTCCTGTTCATCCAGGATCACGAGAGCGGCATGGATCATCACGATGGGTGTGGCCACGTAACCAGGCTCTGGAAAGATTAATGATTGACAAGAATGTTAGCAAATTGCAGAATGAAACGAGAGCAATGTACATGCAGCAGGCAGTTGAGTGGGCTGCCTCTTTTTTCTCACTACAATCAATGTATTCCAACACAAGTATGACCCTTCACTTACATTTACATGGACATTCACAGACCTTGACCACTGACCTAGAGGAGTGACCTGTATCCCCTCCTCACACAAATGAAAAATGTCTGTATTTACTTCTATCCATCATATCAAATGGTAGCATTGTTTGACCTTTTATATTAAAGTTATGGTCAGACAATATCTTTCTCTTTTTTTTGTGCTAAAGTTCAGTGACCTCTGACCATGACTAAGAGCTTTCATCTGTGTTGTCTCATACAAATTATTGCTGATTTATATCTGTCAATGCCAAATGATATAATCACTGGGCATTCCTAGTTGATATGGTGTTCCCAAAAAAAAAGAAAGACATATTTTGTCAATGTAGAGTGACCACTTACCTTGACTTTGCATTGCTATCATTCCATGGCAACTACTGTCTATTCATTTCCATTATCATACCAAATATATAAGAATATATAATACAATAATAATATATAATATATACATATATATATATATATATATATATATATATATATATATACGAAGGTTTTCAGATTTAAAAATGTTTGATTTCATGAAAAAATTCTATATAATACATGTACCGTCAACATTAACAACAACAACAACAACAACAACAACAACAACAACAACAACAACAACAACAACAACAACAACAACAACAACAACAACAACAACAACAACAACAACAACAACAACAACAACAACAACAACAACAACAACAACAACAACAACAACAACAACAACAACAGTAAAATTGATGATCATATTGAGCAGACATACCTGGCCCTTTCACTTGTGTGGTGATCTTGGTATTATGCTTCCCACCCTTTTCTGCCTCCTCGTCTGTGAAGCCCTCTCCCTGGAAGGTGATGCTGAATGAACTCCCCTCCATCTGCTTCCTCGTCGGACCCGCATGGCTGAATCCCCCTCCAGAAAACAGCGTGGGGTACTGCAAGCAATCAAAGGTCAGGAAGTTGTAGTGACAGTGAGGATGATGACAAGGAGAAAGTGGAATAGGTGGAGGTGTAAATGTCAGTAATGAGAATCACGAGTACTGGTAAGAATAGTAGTTTAACATTATTTACACTTAAACTAATATGTCAGTATAATGAGAATCACGAGTACTGATAAGAAAAGTAGTTTAACATTATTTACACTTAAACTAATGACAAGAATAAAACTTCAAATAATGATGAAGGTGATATGACGATGACAATAACTCTGATAGGAGATACAATGATATCATACTACTACTACTACTATTACTACTACTACTACCACTACTACTATTACTTCTACAACTACTTTTACTACTACAACTACTGATAATAAGTAAAACAATTATGATACTAATAACAATAAGAAAAAATATGATAATGGAAAAAAATGACAATGACAGTGATCATTATAGCAACAGCTACAATAAGATTAAAGTACAAGAAGCATTTAACAAAGGAAAAAAAAGGAAAACAGAGGAGGATGAAGTAGTTGTGATGATGCAAATCTTGGCAATCGTGGTCCCTCTCACTGCTAACTGGCTGGTGACTGTCTTTCATTCCAGGGTATTAAATAAATTTTATATCCTCCTACAACTTGTCCAACATCATCCATGAATTTACATTTAAACGGACGTATAAAATCAAAATCAGACATCTTCATCGAAGAGTACATACATACTTGGGTGTTGCTCTTTGTTTCACTACTACTCAACTACACAGTCTGTCAAGAATGGAAACTCACAGAATGAAACATTTGCTCATAAATTTGTCTATGGTTTTTGCAAAGCGCATGATATACCCACAAATATCATAATTTACTCATGTCAACCTGAAACAAAAGAGAATATATTTACAATCTAAAGATATATTCACTTTGATATGCTACCTTTTCAAGGAGGTTTCTGCCAGTCTTGTACTTGGCCAAGAAACTGAAGATGGCTCCAAAGAAGATGGTCACGATGAGCCAAAACAGACTGCCGACTGTCATGTATGCTCCAAACTGAATCTAAAGGGGGAAAAAATGGAACCAAAGAAAACAGTGACACATGGGGAAATATATCATTACATCATCCTTGGCTATTGCATTAAGATGGTGTGAAACAAAAATATTTGTTTTGAAGTTTTCCTTCCAAATTCACTTCATCGATCCTTGCTATTTCTTGCTTGAATATGTTCAGTATCAGTACATCTAGTAGATTTGATATCTTTTAAAAGAATGAAGTTGTTGAGACTTTCTATCTCCAAACAGCAAGCTACATGTGGACCGAGCAACTGTCAAAACCTCTATATCCATACAATAGTACATGTCCATTATGACCTCTGTTGTATAATTTTACTTCAAATTACAGCATTTCATCTTCTCATGAAACTGTTTATAAATATCAACCGCCCATTGAACCATTTTCCCGTCTCCCTTGGATAGTCCTTATAAACATAAGCCACTGAATTCCAAAGTACACACATTTACACTCACACATACAAACACCGCAAATATGGGTGAAATTTAATTCATGTACCCACTGTTCATTCCATGTGGTACCAGATATCTAAACAAATGTGCAAGTCACAGACTTACCGGTCTCTCCTCATCCTTTTCATACAGGAATCGCTGAGTCCGCCTTACAACCGAGGCATCTGCTCCAGGAAACATGAGGCTCCATTTGTTGGCATCTTTGCTGAAGAAGACCTGTGGCCTATGGAGAAGACACATATTAACCCATTCTATAATGAATTTGGAAATAGCCATTGACTTAATACACAGGCCACCAGGTTCCCGTATGATGGGTTAAGGAATACTGGTAATCAAGAAATTAGGTCAATACTAACTGGAAGTGCATGTTCACTCAGTATTGACAAAATAATTATATTGAATATATCATTTCTCCTCCTTACTCTGCTCTCCCTCCTGAGAGAGCAGTAGACTGTGCTATTTCTATGCCAAATTTATCAGCAATATCATCCCTTTAATGTTCTAGTTGATAATCTATCTATGACTACTTCCATCTATCTAATCACTGACTCATCAATCCATCCACAAATACACTATTTAAAAATAGCCCATCCATCCATTTACTAATCTATTATAACTCAACTATTCATCTTTACATCCTTCATCAATCCATATGCACTCATACATTCATCCTTCCACATGCTATTGTCTATCCATCAATTAATCTAACATTCCTCCATATGGCCATCCATCTCTCTGTCAGCCTGGCAATTCATCCATCCATTCAACAATCCATTCATCCATCCATTCATCCATCCATTCAACAACCCATTCATTCATCAACCCAACCATCCATCCATCCATCCAGTCAGCCATCTGTAAACCCAACCATTCATCCATTCATTCATCCATCAACCGAACCTTCCATTCCTGTAACAATTCATCCATCCACAATTTTATTCATCCATCCAGAAACCCACCTGTCCATCGACCTAAATCTGTTCTTCTGTCAATCCAGCTATCCTCCCATCCATCAAGCAAACCATCCACTCCTCTACCAACCCAACTATCCATCCATCCATCCATCCTTCTATCAACCAAACCATATACAATGAAGAGTATTCCTCCATCAACCCAACAATCTATCCATCCATTTATCAACCATCCATTTCACCATCAACCCAACTATCCATCCATCCTTCCATCAACCAAACCATATACAATGAAATGTATTCCTCTATCAACCCAACTATCTATCCAGCCATGAAGCAAGCAAGTCATCCATGCCTCTACCAGTCCAATTATCCATCCATCCATCCACTCATCAAGAAACCATATATTTCTCTACCAACCTAACTATCCATCCACTCATCTATCCATACATCAACCAAACCATTCATTCTTCTATCAATCTGACTATCCATCCATCCATCCACCCATCGATCCATCCATCCATGTACCACACCATCCATTCCTCTACCAACCAAACTATCCATCAATAAATTCAATGCACCCATCTATCTGATCTGTTCATATATCCACAATCCTTTATACAATTTCACTTAGCCAAACAAACAAACAAACAAACAAACAAACAAATCAATAATCAACAAAACAGTTCATCACAATAATGATAAATTGTATGTTCCATCTTGCCATCAGCTTATCTGAGAACCCACCCACCTTCGAGTCAAACGAGGCGTGTACTTGGGGAGGGGTTTATTGTTCATGCCCTTGCGCAACGTGGCCAATTCTTTGGCATTGGCGAATCCATGAATGGCTGACTGCCACGTCGCATAATGACCACAGAAACCCTGTAAAGAGACCAGAATGTTAACATCACTAATTGCTACGTGGAATGGAAAGCAGAGCACATCTAAATACACCTTCATTACTTATTCACATTACAACTGGCAATGTATTGTGAAATCAGAGCGATCTGCCATAGAAAATTACACTTGTGAAACACAACACTCCCTGATGAGCCTCCTATCTCCTAATGTGGAAGGAATTACCGCCACGTCAGACAATGGTTTAGGAAGCGAGGGTCGCTTTTCGTGTTTGCTTTGCAAAATGTGAGAAGGGGTGCTCTGTCTTGCGCTCAGATCCAAAACAACCTCCTTATTTATGTGTCACTAGTGATAGATATGTGTAAGAAGAGATGGGTAAACAGAGAATGAATGTATGTTGCACTACATGATGTCTGCATTGTTGCAATTGTGGGCCAAATTCTCTCTTCCATGACAACATGAAGTAGAGTTGAAATATATACCGTGTCCGTTGAAAGAAAAGCTATACTGAGAAGCCCTATCAAGTATCAGACATTGATGAATAACTGAACTACTCATGAGTCACCTCCTAGGCTCTTGCTCCCCTGTAATTTTTCCGAGACCTCGTTGATCATGAAAAGAAGACATCCATACACTGTCAGCATATTGTACTTTACTTGTATTCTTTCAAATAGGCATCAAGGATTTTGTGGTTAAGGATTGTGTTAAAGTTGAGGATAGGAGTTATGTACATCATTGTGTTCTCATAGTCTTTCTTATGGCTATCGCTAAAAAAACCCAACAACAACAACAAAAACACTGAATAATCAGGTGTGTGTTTATGTCGATGAAAGGCAATTTGTCAATCAGTTGCAAGAGTTATGTAGTTCAGGGGATAGTGGCAAGAACTAGGATTTGGCTTATGGCTTGGAAATCAGACTCTTCCAATAATTGGTAATAATAGGAACTAGACGTACATGTAATTTAATGAACATGTGGGCACGCATTAGATGCAAATCATCTCTTCCTCAATAAAAAAAATAAAAGGATAGTTGATGTCAAAAAACCAAAATTTTCAAACTTAACATTTTCTGATGACACAAAGAAACCCTAGAAAATCCTGAAAGTAAAGCGTATCAGTTCATTAACTTACTTCTGATCCTGAATTGAAACTAAGGTAGCCTTCAACAGTGTTTAGGATACCTGCATAACACAAAAAGGGGAAAATGATATCTACAATAAGAACTCAGTAGAAAATAGTAAAGAGGTCATGAAGGTATTTCTTTATCCAGCATGACTCATTCCTTGCAAATTTTAGAGTGTACGGTGTAGTTTATTGCAGGAAGAACAAGACATGCTGGTAGTCTAAGAAAACTCTCTGAATAATGATGCAGTTTTGGTGGAGAGTCACAAAATGAGCACACATGGAAGTCAGTCGTACAAATAGCACACACAAAGCATACATCCTGCTGTTTCCGGTGGTATTCCCAGGCAATGTACAGTGAGTTCAAAAACAAACAAACAAACAAACAAACATCAAACACAAAAACACAATTTTCAGCAGATGCACATGGATGGCCTTTAATTTCTCACAGGAATGTTCAAAAAAGATTAAATGTACACTGGAGCGAGCATCATGAGTGAATCTGACCTTTGAACTGCTGCTTGGTGTACAGGACGCCCATGTCTGCCGGGATGCTGTCAAAGCCGCAGGCACCGACCACGTAGACGCCAGCTTCCTTGGCCTTTTCGCCATAGTTGACTTGGATGCCTTCCAGAAACTGGCAAAAGGGGAAAATGACAGTACAAGCATATGTGAACTAAAACTAAACTCAATAGGCGTTTTCACATCAGCCCGATAAAAATCCAAGCTCAAGATATTTTTCGTGATTGCGAATTAGAGCGCTATTTCATTTCTTATTCACATCAGCCCAAAGAGAATTAGCCCGCATTTTCTTCGAGCTAATTCGACAGCTGAGTATGTGCAAACAGCATCAGTTAAATGTGTGTGCCCTCTCAAAAATTCCTCATGATTTGTTTGCAGTTTGCCTCGATTGATCGGGTCACACATGCTAGGCATGATGGGATGCATCGCACTAATTTCTCGAGTCGTTTTCACATTATCAAATAGCGCGCTACTATCCCGCTATTTCAGAAATTTCCCGAGTTGGACTCGAGAAATTTTCTCGATCAGAGCGATACAATTAGCGCGCTAATTTGTGTTCACATTATCAAATAGCGCGCTATTTCGTGATTGGGTTAATTTCCCCGAGTCAGAAAATAGCGTGCTATTTCGAAACAATGGGCTGATGTGAAAACGCCTATTGTAGAAATGTTTGATAGGAGTGTTCTTCTTTGAAAATTTCTCACTTCATGAATCCATGTGATGCTGGTGATGTTGATTCATCTAACTGAGATCAAACAAATTATTTAAGCTGAATATCCAGAAGACAAGGCTGCAAAAGTAATCCGCTCTTTTTTAGTGATGAGTGAATGTGTACATATACATGTACATCTGTGTGTGTACGAAAGGAACAAGAAAAAGAGAAAAGTGTGTGCACACTTGAATGCTAGAAAAAAGTTTTTGATAAATAGTAAAGCTATCAGCCTTACAGTTCTACAGATAAGAAACAATTTGTTCCTTTTCATATAAAATACACTTGTATCTGGTGCACACATAAACACAAAAACAAAATGTGAATAGAAGCACACATATACACAAAAGCAAAATGTGAATAGAACTTTTAAGTTGAAATTTTGCCATGTGTTTTAAAGTAGGACCACTAAATTCAACGACTGTTCATCAGGACTGCAATAATATCAAAAGAAACAACCTCGCACTGTTTTACGGTGCTGAAAGAAGACAGGTCACCGAAACACACTTTTGTTTTTGCTTTTGTTTTCACAAACCTCACCACTAACACAAAACAAACTACTGTCGGCATGCTTCACATTCTAGACCTGCTCATTTACAGACGGTACCAATGAACAGGAAAGTGTCATCTACTATATGATCAAAGAAAACATTACATGTACTTTCAAAGCTATACCAGTAACCCAAAATCTTTGTACGTTTTCATTCATTGCTTAACCCGTTGAGGACGAGTCCCAAGTATACTCGGGCAAGTGCCTATGGAAAATGCGTGTTGTATCAAAATCAAACCGTCCTCAACGGGTTAAAAATCACATGACCCACCTGTGGTTCGCCAGATATGTCGACATGGTGACATCCACTCTCGATGCATGCCCTCACCACTTGCTCCCCAAAGAACCTGTACTATACTCACACAAAACAAATCAGAAGTTGGGAAATACATGTAAGTCAGAAGAATGGTTATTCTTCTTGTCCTGGACATGTTCAGTCCCCCCCCCCCCCACACCTCGTGATGAGGTAGGATACATGGTCATTGGTCACACTGCCCTTTAACACTGTCATTAGCCACACAATTATTGTTGCACTGGTAATGTTCCTGTGCCAGCATAATAAAACATTGATTATCAATCAAGGATGATATAAAATCAGAAATTAGACTCAAATTTCCCAATTTGGAAATAAAATGTGTTTCTTCAATGCAAACATGTTAAGAGTTGATATTGGCCATTGGTGAGAAAAGTAAAGATAAAAGAAAACTAATGATGTGAAAATGACAGAGGTTGATTATGCATGAAAATGCAATGCACCATCTTTCATCCAAATCTTTGCTTACTGTTTGAAGATCAGTCCAAAACAAACAAACATTAACTGGACTATGTGAATATTAATATGAGCTGGGTGTTTTATACCCACATGCTCTGGAAACAAAGACTCCAATGGACTGGAACATTGTAAAATGAATGGGCATTTGCCGACAGGAGTAGAGAGTCCTTGTCCAAATTGTACAGTACTTCAGTAATTTGAAGTAGGTAAATATGCTGTTATGAGGGTCACCTTTGCAGTTCTATTCATGTCTTTGCTTTATCTGTTCTGCATTAGGTGTACATGTAGTACAATGTATGTCCACATGCATGTTTTACATGACATACTAAAAGCTTATGAACACATTTCCTTTAACATGAAGTCCTTTAAATTCACTCTACCTTTTTATTGCAAATCAAGGAAAAAATAGCTAAAATGAATACATTGTAGCTATCATTTAGTTACTCACAAGTTACTTTTGAACAACAGGGATTTTCTCGGTCTGTTTTAGACACACATAAAATATTACAGCAATGCGACTTTCTCCGTATAACATGATATTAGCTAGCAACACACATGAAAACAATTTTCTTCGTAGGATGCAATATGGCTTCTAAACTTACTGGACCGACACAGTTGAGGATAACCACTGCCTGGCTACACATGTCATTTAGAGACTCCATGTCATGTACGTTGGCCTTTATCATGCCCACTTTACTCAGGTCCTTGTCTGGGAGAGATAAGGGTAAAGATTTGTCTGATGTAATAGAAAGAAAATGAACACTTTAGTATAGAATGATCACACTTATAACGTTGGTGTCTAGCCCTAATGGTATGTTTCATGATATTCAGACTGTGTTGGGTGACAGCCTGCAGAAATAAAAGTAAAGATTTATCAATTTGCAGGATGCAAATTCTGCTGACACAGTGACATCTGTGTTTAAACAACACACTCAGATAAAGGTGACCTTGAGACATGGCCTGCACATAAAAGGGCAGACAAAATAAAAAACAAAGCAAGACTGTTCCCAGGGCATTGTTGTAACATACACTATGTACCACATACAGCTGTACATATGTACTAGTATGCGAACACATGCACACATACAAAACACCCATGCATACATACTTGGTACATTGTATACAAAAGAAATTCTGTGCTACAGGATCGATGACTTCTACAGCAATTACCATGGCAGCTGCAGTGGCTACTGCGCAAACATTTCATTATTAAAATCTTTTCATCAGAATTGGCTTTGGATGAAGGGAATATCGTAGTTTTATAAAATGGGTTCAAGAATGTAGCCAATAGGAAGCGCTGAAATGAGACACACCTCCTTCCTTTACTTCAGTACAACTGCACTGCCTGTAATCCTATGGTAGATTGCCGATCGTCTGTGCGCGCGGCGGCTCCTTTGATGAATTGCATGCATACGCGTACGCGCTGTCAATCCTGTAAACAACTTCTAGTTCGGGCTGCCGGCCGGCCGGCCTGTCTTCCCTTGTGCATAACATAATATGTGGCGTACGTACGTATACTGTACTATACGTACACTTTGTACAGTACAGTAGACCAAGCGTTTTGGGACGGGACGCGTACATGGAGTCACTTTGAAGAGCAAATCCAACGATTTAGCAGGTTAATTCTCACGCCGTTTTCAGAGTATGTTGTCTAGTAGGCCTATATGAGGAGTCTATATCAAGTCTTTAAGGTAAAGGGTGCATATTCTATGTAAAATAAGTAAGTTTTCATGCGGGTGTCCGGAAACCCAACCCCCCATTATACTTATACTGTATGTGCGGGACTTCCGCGAGTGCGACGTGCGTAAAAGTTTGGGACGAACATCTTCGGACGTCTTGACCCACAAAGGTACGTGAAAAACGCTGAAAAATGATGTTAGTTTTCGAATTTTCGACCCATTTTATAAAACAAATGATGCACAGGATTATTTCGTGGCGTTAGTGTAGGCGTAGCTCACTCTCGGGTATTTACAATGTAGTGCAACATGCACTCGGCTTCGCCTCGTGCATGTTTCACAATTGTAAATACCCTTGAGTGCACTACGCCTACACTAACGCACTCTATCCTGTGCATCATTTGTATATTACTGTGCATAATAAGCATACTTGAGCATATGAATAGGATAAAACTTGATGTACAAATTGTGCTGCCTAACACAGGATTTCTCATAACTAAAGATGAGTGGAATTTTGTACAGAGTATGCTATAAATTTTGGGTATGTAAATCGGCACGTAAACTTTTAATGTCTTTCCTTCCCTTTAAAATACCCAAAGGCCCAACAATTACATTTTCTAAATGGGATATCATCAATTTTGTATGTTCAGAGTGAATAAATGACAATCTCTGCATAAAATGTTGACATTCTCAGAACAACAAGAATGGCTGCCTGGGAATGTACTTATTGTAAATGCTACAGAGACCAGAAAAAAGAGATAGGACATTATAGAATTACTGGATACAACATTAACATGGTTCATAGAATTACTGAATATGAATGTATGTATTGTACATGTATTGTATGGTCAAACAGTCATGATATCCATCTCACCACAGAGCATACCAATACCAAGAATCATATATTTTTTTCAATTAAATAAGCTTAGAATACTATATGCTCAGATGATAAAACAAGTCACATGTGTCAGGTAATGATACTGATATCCATCCTCATTCAAATGATAGTTTTTAAGGCTCATTATCTATTAAAGGACATTATAACCTAGTATGTACCTATTCATCAGTCACATCTAAAATGAGTGGAAGTCTATCATGACATTGATGTTATAGGAGAGGTCATCTTCATTAGCTGTTTGTATGAGAACTGACACTTCAACAAAATTTGAACAGCAATAGAAAAAAAGAAGAGAAATTTTGATCAATATGAGGGATGTAACAATTGGACACTTATGTACATGTACCCAACCCTTTCACTCGCATGTATGTCATCTGATCAGCAGAACCTGCCCTTTGATTAGATGTGCGAGAAATTATTATTTTTTCATTAAATAGCAAACAGTGTTAGCAACCAAGGCCACTACACCCATTAATATAATGGCATGTATTACATTAATGGTAGTGAGTTTCACCAAGAAAGCAAATCCTGCATGATAACTGTAAATAGTGTAATGATAGAATGTTAGTAACAAAAGTTTTCATCAATTGCCTATAATGATTCCAAATTGAATCTCATTGAATTATGCTTTGTTCTACTATGTGGTTGCTAAAGAAGTAAAGAATGCTTGTAAACAAGCAACCATTAGGGAGTGACAGCTTGACGTCTCCTCTGAAGGATGACATGTGCAATCAATGATAACATGCATTGCTCTGGGGCACAAGCAAATTATCCATTGCTGTGCTGCTGCTTGGACTTGAACCTTGGTCTCATTCATGAGTAATATAGGTACAGCTGTAAATAGTCCAGTAAAAAAGAAAGACATCCTTGTCATCTCATAAAAATGATTTTCAAATTGAAAAAACAAAAGCTAAAATTGTCATAACAGCACCATATCCCTCCTCACGACGCTTATGGTTGTACAAGTGTTTGTATCCATATTTATAAGCATAATATATGTAAATATCTCGAATTCCACAGCATGAAATTGCACCAAACTCACAGGAAATACTTCAAAATCGCATATAATACTATTTCAAGTCACTCATATATATTTGAACCAATTAATAATGGGGTTCAGGAAGTGTTGATATTGGGGTCTACTCTTTGGCCCTAATTCACAAAGGTGGTACAAATGAAACCATAGTTTAGACCATGGACAGCCAGGTGTCGCATGGAATATTTCGTTACAAAATCAGTCATTTCGTCGATGAAATGATTATTTTGTAACGAAATGACAATATTTTGTAACTAAATGAACGTTTCATCCACGAAATGATAATTTCGTTAACAAAACGGTCATTTTGTCGACAAAATGACCAATTTCGTAACGAAATATTCCGTGCGACACTTGGCGCTCCATGGTTTTTGTCCATGGTTTAAACCATGGTTTCATTTGCACCACCTTCGTGAATATGGGCCTTTATGTCATTTCTCAAAGCAGCTCACTCTTCGCGAGCAATTGCAGCATACTCTGCCCTAAAAAGGTAAAATCTGCAACTGAAATTAGTTATCGATGCGATATATCTTTCAACTGACCAGGATCTGGAGCTAGCCAAATATCCCAAAGTACAAAATGATTACAGCCAGTTGAATGAAGTTGGTTAAGAAATGCAGTTCCTCGAGTGCACACAAACACAGACAGAGGATCTCAATTAAATACATTGTAGCTGGCCGATGGGGGACGCCAGGTTCAGACTGCCCAAGTACGGTACTCCGACAAGTAGCATTGCATTATATGCTGCAATTGCTTGCCAAGAATGATTTGTTTAATTCAAACGACAACATGAAAATCAATGTTGATATCAACGCTTCCCATGCCCCATTAACGATATACACAGCCCTTTCGCTGTACACTGGCGCACGGGGATGACATGCAAAGCACAGCATATGGTCATGCTAGCGCACCATCAACTTATTTCAATAAAATATCAAATATATTTCATGAAAGACTGAACACAAGATAGACTTTCTAGATCTAGACCCTATTTAGTATTTCCTGTGATTTTGGTGGAGTTTGGGTTTCAAAAATATGAGATATCGTCACAGATACGGAAGAAATTTACCGCACCTCTCCCCTCACTAGATTAAGTCTACTGATAAGCTGAGGGAACTTATAAATTTACAGCCTTTTTAATGTTAAGTTAGATGTAAAACCAACTTCTAGCTGGCCCTGATGACACAAAGTCCCTACCCCTGACCTAGCCCCGGAGACCGCGCCGCCAGGCGCGCCACACTGCGTGTGGCGGCTGTCGCAGTTACCCCTGACTCTGTCTCAGATTATCACACTGCCATTATTACCTGTTACTGTCGCTGCTTGTGCCACGACACTTTCCAACTTTTCAAGATTTCTCCCTGCCACAGCCCATGTCAGCGCCGGCTCCTCTTCTTGGTGTCTGGCTAACTCTTCAACAACAAATTGCCCAGTGAAGCCACTGGCTCCGAACACTACCAAGTCGTATTTCTTGGATGGTGCTGCCATTATTTCTTGATCACAGTGTGAGTACTGCAGCGTCAAGTCGGGAGGAGATAAACAAAACTTTCGGCTCGATTTGTAGCAGGCGCAGGTCGGTTAATGGCTTCTGTGAGTTTCCGTCAAAGAGATGATGGCATAAGAAAGAACCCAGTCTCTTTATCAGACAGACGGAGAAGTTATTGACCACAGTCTACAGCAACGGCGAATGATCAACATGGACGGCAAGATCTAAGAGTAGGCTCCTTGCTGTAAGCTTGTGTGCAGTTCACTGCTGTGGCGATGTGGCTACGCCTGAAATCTCGACGACGAGCCTGGGGAGCTGTGTGTGTGTACGTGACGTGTAGGTGAGAGGCTCGTTGCGTAATCGTATGTCGAATGAATATCTGTATCTGTCTCTGCACGTGTTTACCTGCTGAGTTCAGGCTGTGAGAGTGAAGAACCAGACAGCGAGAATGGGTAAGAGAAACTATCGTGGGAAGGGTGGACCAAAGAAAAAGAGGAGGAAGATCAACTTGGTGAAATTAAGCAAAATGAACAAGGAACGAATCGAGCGGGAAAAGAAGAGGTAAGACGAATCTTCACTATCGTTATGTTCCCCATTTCATATCGTGCATTTTTACATTTACCAGGATACCAGTCCCACGTATTGATGTTTGAGTGTTGTTTTCCTAATTGTACTTCACTTGTTGATCCATGACCATCCAAATCCAATGACCGCGACCGAAGCGAAGGCGGCTAACTAAGTAGCACATTGCCATTTTTGAGTGCGATTGGCATAGATCTATAGACCATCAAGGTCAGATGAGAGATATAAAGTGAAGAGATTACTATTTCTACGCCATAAAGCGTTGTTATTTTCAAAGGAAATCCATCCTCCTGGTGCGTCGTATAGTAAAATTTATGCCACTAAATTTATTTTTGATGCCTCAAAAAACAAAAACAAAAAGGGGGAGGGAGGGGGAAGGAATTATAGGATCTTGAAAAACAGATGTTTGAAAGTGTCACTTGACATTTTAAGAAACAGTCCTTCACTGATTTGTCCCAATTAGATTCATTCATAGATTCCATGCAAAGTTTTCTTCATGATTTAGTAAAAGGACTTCCTGTTGGCAAGAGATGTTGGTAACCACCCCTCCCCCTCTCGGCCTGAAGTTCCAAGTTTCAGTCTCTCACACAAAGGAGAGATTCCACAGTTGATGATTACAAGTAATTGTTTTTCATAATCACATGAATACCAGAAGTGTTTCATTCAGTTTGGAAAACTTGATGTAGTATATATGTGAGGCTGGTTCTCTGCAAATTGAACAATAATGTGAATATATGCATACATACACAAACGTACAAACAAATTAAGACCAATGAGCAAAATGTGTGAATATGAGAGTGTTTGCTATCTGAATCCTTTTTATTGACCAGAAGTTTATATGGCTACAAGGGAAACGACCAACCATCAGTTACTGCTTCAGCTCCAGAAACAAGGGTAAATATGCAGAGATTTGTTAGATGTCTGCAAAAAAAGCTAATAACATCATGAGTGCTGATATGCACATTTGCCACAAGATCTTAAGTATGTATCTACAATTCTCGCTATCGCCAATGACGTAAAAAGTACCCGGATGTTGATTTAAGCGTCATTTACGGTGCATTATGGGATAGTCCGGTAGCAAAGTCACTTCCGTTCGTACGCGCGTGATACGTGACTAATGCTATTTACACACACAACCGACTGTATTCTACGTGTACTTCCGGTTTTCTCGACTTGAATTACAGCTTTAATATGATTTGAAATTTCTCCATTCTTAAGAAATTGCTGTTAATACGACTATTGGTTGTTGCTGCGAAGCTGCCATGTGTTGTTCGCACGACAATAAATGAAAAAAATCTGCAGAAATAGGACCCTTACTGGCATGCGAGACGTGACGTGGCAGCGTGGGTGAAGTTTGCGGGTGACTCCACAGCGCAGTACGTGCACGTGCGACTTGTGGTAGTTGCTAGTAGCACTAGCTAGGTAGTAGGCCTAGTGCCTACGTACATGTACGTACATTGTACTTACTCGGAAGAAATTGCTTCGGAGACAGGATAAGTTCGAGATCACTGTTCGTTCCCGATTGTGTTCGCGACATTTCGACAGAGAACAAATAAAGAAAGAAGATGGGCATTCCATGACGATATACTGTATATCCAGGTGGGTGAATATTTTCCAGCATATTTTCAGCGTATGCAGAGATGACTTATCTGTGATGTGCACATCGATCGCATGATCGCTGTACCGGTATGTGTTAGCTTATGCGCTGCGTGCATGCAGTGGCTAATGCAAGGCCGGCCGCCGCCGGAGGGGACTACAGTGTACGAGTATGACAGGCCTGGCCACACTCGCTGGCTCGGGCGGTACAGCGGCCTACTGTACTAGTATCCGTGGTCG
This sequence comes from Diadema antillarum, assembly GCF_040938485.1. Taxonomy (NCBI): domain Eukaryota; kingdom Metazoa; phylum Echinodermata; class Echinoidea; order Diadematoida; family Diadematidae; genus Diadema; species Diadema antillarum. Next base: position 343,114 of record NW_027272571.1, on the reverse strand, counting down.
GCGTTGCGCTATAGGTAAGGTACACGTACGCGCACGCTAGCGTTGTGCAAATTATGCCCCGCGCCGGAAGTGCCCTTGCTACCAAGTGCACTAAATCTTGACGAAAAAGCCACATCCGGGTACTTTTTACGTCATTGGCGATAGCGAGAATTGTATCTGGTCCAGAAACGTGCAATTTCCTATTTTCCACCACTCAGTGTCTGTCACAATTGCATTGTCTGAGACTTGACATTGCAATGTAAAAGTGAAACATATACATGTACTGTAACTAGTAACCCAGTTCTTTTTTCTTTTCTTTACAATAATTTTTTTTTTGCCTCATTTCATGTCTGTCTTTCATTTCTAATTGATTTACTTTTTGCTGTGAATGTGTTTTTCTACAAGAGTAAGATAAAAAAAATCAAAATCCAAAGGTATTCATACCTCTGAAGTTGATACATTCAATTCTGAACTAACAATTATTGAATTTTAAAACACAATTTTATATTGGCTGTACAATAGCACATTTCAAACAGAACTCTGTGTTGTTTAGGCATTATGTCTTGGAGGTCAGAGGGTCATATGTTGACTTCTACTCCTTCCCCAATGTGCCCCTCCATTCCTCCTCAATCTCCTGTTTCAGTAAAGCATACCAAAGTTATCTGGAACACCTATTAAAAATCCCACATGAAGAAGAAATTATATTACTCGGCACTATGGAAGCATAAAACAAGTTGGATGCCGAAATTCCACACTTTTGTCAATTTATGCTGACATATTCACTTACCTTCCAATCTAATTGTGTACCAGGTGATGTCATCTTCTGAAGATGAAGAGGAAGAGAGAGAAAAGTTGTCCTCATACCAGGAGCTTCTTGCCAATCTGGGATCACAAGACAATGATGATGAGCTGGACTTTTCAGGTTTGTTACCTCAGAACAGTAAGAAATTTTTGATATGCTTTTTTCTTCATATACTCCACTCTCCACATAATTTAAAGGTGTTTTGCAAAGCATTTCTGAACCCACCCTCTGGCTCCCCCCCCCCCAAAAAAAAGAGAAAGAAACAGAATTGACCAATTAGCAAATACACATGTTTCTCTTTTCATTCAACTTATTATCACATCTATTCTTTAAAAATGTGTTATGATGATTGATAAAGAAAATGTTAAGTTGAAAAAGTTCTAACCATTTAGCCAGAGAAACTACTAGAGTGTCTCAGAGAAATGTTTTCACTCTGCAGCTTTCTCCGTTTTATCTACATCTATTATGTGCATCATAATGTGCTACACTATTCATTTCAGCAGCACCCAATCAGACTAGAAAGGGTACTTATATACGTGACATATAACTCTCTACAGAGGGATTACGTTGGGTTTGCTGATAGAGTCATTTTCATCACCACTCATGCATATTTCAACCACAGCCTTCGATTTTTCTGTCACATACCTTATACCCATGAATACACAACAGATAAAACAAAACAACAACAACCACAGTAACACATAAATTTCTATTGACTGACCAAACTCCCTGAGAGTCACGTGAATGCACTTTGAACTCTTATTTGGGTATAAATGTTTCTGTTCAGATGAGGAGGAGTCAGAGGAAGAGGAAGAGGAATACCCGAAGGAGGAGGAGGAAGATGCAGAGGAGGAGGATGCTGATGAAGAACAGTCTGATGGTGGTGATGTAGATGATGGAGAAGATGATGAACTGCTAGCAGCAGATGGGGATGATAGCGACAAGGAAAGAGAAGATGAGGAGGAGGAAGGAGCGGAGGATGTTGCCGACAGTGAAGATGGCGGAGACAGTGATGATGCGGATGCTGACGAGGATGAAGGCGGGAGTGATGCATCTAATTTGGAATCCGAGGACTCCGGATCCAGTGATGATGAGCAGGAAAATTCAGGGACAAGCCTTCAAGGTGTGTTTAAAGTTTTATTTATTTTCTGTACATATCAGTCAGTATTAATAATACAGCTGTCTTGTTATTATTAAGAGCTTCTCAGGATGCTACAAGTTTATTAAATGCATCACTGGTAAGTGTTGTTCCTACTGGAAGAGATACAATTATATCTTGTTTATAACTGTTTGATACAAACATTTCATGTATACAGAAGTTTTTCACAAAAGATAAAAGCATCTATTCTCAGTTTCTCATTTTATAGACAGTTCTGACCAGTTTCAGTGTTTGCACTAGAAAGAACATTTTCTTCTCCACTTCATTATAACAGATCCTTTCTACAAGAGAGTCAACCATGAGCTTGATGAAAGGTTTGCAGAGCTTCTTAGTTCAGCCAAGCCCTCACATAAACATGAAATAAAGGTACGGTAATGACTTGAATTAGTTTTGGATTACAGATTTAATTGGTTGTGTTGGAGGAGGGCCATTAGGTTATAGTTATCAGTATTGAATCACAGTATATGATGTGCTAATCACTTTCATCGTAATATACAGTATGTATATCTTGGTGGTATATGTTGTCATTTTTTTTTTTTTTTTTTTTTGCTGTTGTTCAAAGATTTTGATAATCTATTAGAAAAGTCTCTCATTGACTGTTAATTCATATCAAACACCCAGCAGATAAATTTGCCATTTGTGATTGTGTATTCATGTATGATGAATGCTTGTAGTCGCTCATATTGCATCTGTGAAAGCATGTGATGCACCTTGGATCTGTCTGCCATTGTATATGTTCCAGTGGCCCTGCATGGGACAACTCTCCTGCGCCTCGTATGGAAAGGAACATGGAGCTGATGTGAGCTTGTGCAAGGAACAAGACTTGAAGGCACTTCATGTAAGATCCATTCTCTACTTTCAACATTTATTGGCGCCAGCAATTAGGTTTATAGAAAGTTTTTGGTATGCAGGTCTGTTCGCCCATCAGATAAGTCGAAGTGTATCTCATGAGGGGCCATGTCACAACAGCCCCTGTAGTTTCCTTCTTCACACAGAGCAAATGTTACCCTTTGTTATATTGTGCGTGTGTGTGTGCGTGTGTGTGTGTGTGTGCGTGTGTGTGTGTGTGTGTGTGTGTGTGTGTGTGTGTGTGAGTTTGTAAAGGTTAATTTCATGTTTATATGTGATATCTGTGGTTCTACTGGATTTACTGCAGTATGCAACTATTCTGGTACTCATCCCACAGTAGAACTGCAGTTTTGTAACTATCGGTGATGAAGGGGAAGTAAAGATATGGATGACGGCAAACAAGCTGCATGTGATTCACTCTTGCATGGAAAATTGATTGATACAGCTGTGGTCCAATTCTTCGATTGTCAATAATCTATTATAAAACATTACATACCAATCGCGATCGTATATGTTTTCAAATTGTAATATTGTCAGCTTACCAAAACCTGTTTTGCTATTATTTGCATTTTCATTGCCACCCAACTGAAATTATGTTATCACAGCATTATTTCTCACATTTTTTGTACATATGTATCCATTTTTGAGCAAAATTCCAAAGTTTCTGCAGGTGTATGGAAACTATATTTCACCTTGGAATAACTGTTCCTCCCTCCTAATTAGTCCTGCCACAAACCGGTCCATTGATCCTCTTTTTTCCCATTCATCTAAACTGGATTTGTTATACTATTAGTCCTACCCTCTGATTGCTTCATCAATCAGCTTTTGACACTGTTGGATGTCTTGATCCTTGACTTCCACAGATACCCAAGCGTGTGGCAAGTGCCTGGAAAGAAGCCAACGGCGCCCACTTGAGGAAAGACAGCGATGAGGCTCTGTCTCCTCTCCAGAGGGAGCTCTTCTCGGTCATGAACTCTTACAAAGTAAGATTGTGGATGAAGTGTGTGTAGATTGAAAAAATGGTTGGCCTGCAGGCTTTATAAGTGACCGCCTAGCTCAAAACCCACAAAAAGTCGCAGGTTAGGATTCTCTGTAATGGACCAAAATGTGTCATTTGGGCTGACCGACTCAAATTTTTAAAGTTTTCGCATCGCTGAAAACAGTATTCAGTGCTTACGTTCTCAGGGGAGAATAGTAATGAAACAAACTTCGTGAAAGGAAAAAAGTTAGAAAAGCATTATGTAGGAGATTGATGTTTGGACAGTGAACCGTGATTAATGCAAAAGATATAGCAAAGTTTAATTTTTTGCCTTTATTGTAATATTTCATCTACACTTGTGCCTGCTGTCAAAATTTGGCGGTTTAAAACCAAACCGAAATCAAGATTTGAACAGTTTTTCTGAACATTTTTTTTTTGACAGGCACTGCTTTCATTGTGAAAAGAACATTTCTAATTGATACTTCTGCACAGCACCTGCGAGTGACCCAATCTTTAAATCCTCTTTTTTCTGTTTTCTATGAAACTGCACCTCCAAACTCTCACTTACTTCAATCACTCTTTGAATGGGTTAGGATGGTCTAATTTTAACAAGTTATATATCATTTTAAAGCATAGAGCTTACTCTTTTAAACTCTGTAAAAAGTGGAAATTCATATTGGCCTACTTTTGTGGGTTTTAGCTGGGCAGTCACACATTTCCTTTGCCAGGAAGGATAGGTGCAGGTATTTCCTTTCCAAAAAGGGATTTCCTATCCATTTCTTTCAAAGAAAATGTTGTAGAATGCTCATTTCCTGTTTACAAAGAGGTATTAAATTTTACTCTGCCTTTATTGTGTTCGTTTTTTTTTTTTATTTGCTTTGATTAGATCAAAATGTAGTCAAGTTATTGTAGCTCACTTGAGCCTGACATTTTCTGTCTTGTAATAACATTGTAAACCAATGAGGGCTTTATGCATTATTGTTTTATAATGGCAGATAGCATATATACACAACCACAACTTATCGAAATATTTTTTGGATGCATTGCACACACGCTTTGATCGTCTTTCTGAAGTCTAATATTGTCTCACAGTGACCATTATATGTATCAGTGTTAGTAACTGTACAGTTTCTGTGGTTATAGCTTGGTAACTATAAATCTGGCGCAACAGTGTTATCTGTAGTTATTGCAAGTAACTCTTGATGTGTACCTCCTTGTGAACTGGAATCCTGAAATGCTTTCTGTTGTGACAATCCTGATTTTTTTTTTCTCTCTCAGGATTTGCTGTATCCACAGAGGACCTATGAGAATGCTGATGAGATTCGGCTAGCATACTGTTTGCACATCCTTAGCCACATTGTCAAGTGAGATGCTTCTATTTTCTCTCTCATTGTTTATGTCTATAAAAGTTTGCACATGTGAACATATCCTCAAACAAGTACCAGTATTTCCTGATTGCACAGAGCAGTGTTGATATGTAAAAGCTCGCACATATGTGATATATAGTATCTTTATATCCTCAAAGAAGTATTTCCTGATGGCAAACAAATAGTGTTTTACAATATTTTTTTTACAATGATGTTTTACAATATTATGTTTCCCTTTCGTGAAGGCAAAGTTCAACCTGATCAGCCATGGTGAAATTTTATACATCCAAAGTCTTCAAAAAGTAACTTTTTAAGAAAGAGAAATAATTTTACTAGTCCCATATAACCTTCTTCTTGTTGGCATTTCCTAGTACCAATATACAGTTGACTCTAACTTGTTTGGACCAGGAACATAACACTTTGTTACACTTAAAGCTTGGTATGTCAGGGTTGGAAAAAGATACAAAGGGACTTTCAAATCTGGCCCCAAAAACAAAGTACTTTCTGATGACAAAAGTTTGTTGTCTTAATATTCTTTGTAACAAAATCTGTTGCCTCCTTTTTGTCTTCACCAGGTCAAGGAATTGTGTACAGAAGCACAACAGCTTGTTAACAGCCAACCCAGACCTTGATACTGAGTGAGCATGACTTTATTTTTGTGAGAGAACAAAGTTTATTTTTTTCTTGTTTTTTTTAAGTCCAAGATGGTTATTAACAATGCTGTACTTGTTTCCACCTATTACATCATAAGCTTCATTCAATTCAATTCAATTCAATAGAACATTTATTTCCAGATCAATTCGTATAACAACAGTAACAATTCAGTAATGACAAACTGGAGGTGACAACTCAGTAAGCACAGCTTGAAGTGAGTGCACCTTTAACATTTGAAAACGTAGTTGAATCTGATTGAAACATAGCTAAGAAGACATTAATATAAATTTACAAGATGAAATACAGATTCACAAGAGACTAAAGCTAAGAATGCAGGAGGAAAACAGATAGGAAGAAGGAAAAAGAGAAAGAAAAGAAAAGAGAAGAAAGAAAAAAAAAATACATTAAGGAGAGGTAAAGAGAACCCAAAAATATACACGTATAATACTAAAACAAACAAGGCAACATTGTACATACATGTACATGTATAATGCATTTTAGTAAATCAAGAGAAATTTAGCAGCCCTCACTATAAACTACCTTATATGGATGAATACAACTTTTTCTTGAGTCTTATATTAAAACAATTTTGAGATGGTGCATTTCTTAGGTCTTTAGATAAATTGTTCCATTTCTTGGGCCCCATAAAATGAATATTATGTTGGTAAGACAAGGTTCTGGGTCTGGGCAAATGCATTAATGACGAGGAGCGTGTATTGTAATTATGCACATTCTGATTGATATCAAACAATTGAACAAAATGGTCAGGCATAAGTTTGTTGACACACTGATATACAAAAATACATTGCTGATAGGTGGTGATATTTTTCAAAGTAAGCAAGTTTAGTTTTGAGTATAACGGGCCTGCTTTAGATTTCGGGTTTGCTCCATGTATGACTCTTACTATTTTATTTTGCTTTGAAGTCAATTTCTTTAGTCTGGACTGTAAAGTACTTCCCCACACCATGTTGCAATAAGACAAATAGGGCAAAACAAGAGTGGAGTATAACATCCATAATACATCAGTAAATAACATGTAGCTTAGTCTGGATATAATACCAATGTTCTTTGATATTTTTTTCTCTGTATCTTGTATATGAGGCTTCCATGTTAATTTTGAATCTAAAATAACACCAAGAAATTTAGTTTTCTCTACCCTGGGAATGTGAACATCATTCAATTCCACTTTAACAAAATCGTACGATGAGGTATCGGAATTAGAAACATTTACAATATCATTTATGTATAATATAAACAACAGTGGTCCTAATAAGGACCCTTGTAGAACTCCACATAATATTTTCTTTAAGTCTGATATACAACTGTTATATTTTGTACATTGATATCAATGGGAGAGGTAGCTTTTAAATCAACTGTATGCTACACCTCTAAAACCATAGTGCTTTAATTTAGCTAACATAATATTATGATTAATTGTGTCAAAGGCCTTTGACAAGTCAACAAAAACACCAATAAGAAAGGAATTTTCCTCAAACGTATCAATATTTACATTAACACATTTACACATTTACCACCTCTATTCAAGAGTGTATTTATGAGATTCCAAGTTGCTTTAATATTACTTCAATATACAACAAATTTCCTTTCAAAATATTGTTTCTTCACATTTCTTATTGTAGCATTCAGAGTATTCCTAAAGCGTTTATATTTTCACTCATTACAGTTGCTTGGTTTATGCATATATTTCTTATATAACAAATTTTTATATTTGATAGAACGTAAAATACTGTCAGTCATCCAGGGATTAAGCCTTCTTGCACACCGACTTTTTTTCTTTAGGGGAAGGTGTTTATTATATAACCTTGACAGAACAGACTCAAAATAATCATAAGCTTCGTTAACATTTTCCATAGCATACAAATTATCCCAACAGTGTGAACCAAGTTCATTCCTGAAAGTGTCAATACTGTCTATGTTTACAGTTCTCACATAAATATCACTACTTGGTCTGTCACTTCTTATTTGATTTAGATCAGTTAGCTGGAATACAGGTAGATGATCAGTAATATCACAATACAACAGTCCACTTTGAACAGGCTTATTGAACTGGTTGGTAATTGTCCAACAGAGTAGTAGTGGCATTGGTAATGCGTGTAGGCCTCGTTATAAGAGGGAGACAATAATTACTAAAAAGTGTGTTAACGAAATCAGTTACATCATTATCTGTGCTATATTTTAATAAATCAATATTAAAATCACCCATAATATAAACCAATTTGTTTTCTTTCAGTAGCGGTGAGATCTTTGAATCAAAAATAGCATTAAAGTTATGCGTATCTACACCTGGAGGCTTATACATAGTGCCTATCACAATATTTTATCCTACTGATTGACAAATCTCAATAAAAACAGACTCACACATACCATCATCACTAACCAGATCAGGTCTCTCAAAATAGGAGTAAGAGTCCTTTATGTACAAACCAACTCCACCACCTAATTTTCCACATCTATTATAACACACAGAGTTGTAGCCTGGTATATTAGGCAGTTTGTCGGCATCTTTGAGCCAGGTTTCAGATAAACCAATAACATCAAAGTCAAGTTTGAGCAAGTCTAAGAAGTTTAACATTTGATCAACATTCTTCTGAACACTTCTAGAATTGAAATGTATTGAAGAGACAGAAGCTTGACTAGCATTAGCATCCTTAAGTTGACTAACAAAATCATCAATATCATAATACTTGGATTGCAAATTATAGCAATTTTGAAAAAAAAAAATTTGCATCGGGATCATGACCCTGATTTTGTAGTAGGGTATCACCAGCTGAGAGATATATAGATATACTTCCAGCTTTCATATAGATATACTTCCAGCTGTTTTGTGTGTGCTGAGTTTACTTCAAGTTCTGTATGAAGTTCTAGCACCCTCCCCCAATGAGTTGTAGATAATGATATCATACACTGTTGTACTACGTGGTTTGATGATAAATTGACACAGGACAATTAACCACAGTAAACGTATTTTGTGATAATAACGTGGGAACACAAAAGTTGAAGTCTTTATTCTTTGACCGCCGGGACCAGTGTGTCGAATCAAGTCAAATCACACAGTGATGACAATTGGTATAAATGCGCATTGAATAAATGTAGTTCGTGCCCATTTGGCCAATATCACAATATCCCCCTTGTCTTAGAAAAAAAAAAAAAAACTATAAACATACTGGTATATACATTGTAATGTGATGGGAGATTATAGCTTCATGTAATGTCGCATACAGTGCTATGCTTCATTCAGGTTTTTATATTAATTGACGGTACAAAATAGTAAATGAATGAATAAAATCCTTGCGCATCTACAATTCAAATTAAACAAACTTGTGGAATCAAATTTTGAAACTATACAACTCTTGTAAATTGTTCAAAATGAAAGTGTTATTTTTTCATTCACAGCTAGTGCCTGCTAATATTGATAACGTGCAGGTTTTTTACTGATGCGCCCAGAGCGGGTGATGTAGGAACCATTAGGGCTATGAGGCTGGCGGGGTGGGACCTCCTCTCCCACCTTCTTTTTGAGAGGCAGCACCCTGACTTTGTTCAGGGTCGTCAAGTGAGGTAAACAGAGGCATCTGTGGTATGTCTCTCAAGTGCACCCTATTCCTCCTGAGCTTGTTGCCATTGGGAGTAGTGACTACGTATGATCTGGCATCGCATACGTCTGTCACCTCGGCAGGGATCCAGATGTGGGACCCTTGATCCAGTACTCGGACCTTCTTTTAAAATCAGAAAAAACAGAATCAAAAACAGTATATTGCATTCTACCAGAGAGATAAGACTTAAACCACTTCAAACAAATACCTCTAATACCATAATACTCTAATTTCTTTAATACAATAAAATGGAAAAGAGAATCAAAGGCCTTTGAAAGGTCCATAAATATTCCTATTACACTTTTATTAAAACATTTATTTCATTGATTATTCGGTCTTGTATTTCAGTGATAGCCATTTCAGTTGAAAAACATTTTCGGAAACCATACTGACTAGGATATACAACATTTTTGGAAAATAAAAACTTATAAAATCTATTATACATTACTCTTTCGAGGATTTTAGAAAAACAAGGTAAAATTGAAATGGGTGTCGATAATTTCTAAAAACTTGAGAATCACCTTTTTTAAAAACGGAAATCACTTTAGCTATTTTCAACTTATCAGGTACAATACCGTTAGAAAAAGACAAATTCAAAACGTAAATTAATGGTTCAATTATTGCATCAATTACCCCTTTGAACTACTTCACCATCAACATCATCAAATCCTGAACTTTTCCCGGATTTTGTTTCTGCACATATATCCAGGATATCCTTTTTTGTTACAGGTTTCAAAAACAAACTTTCATTTATAGGTGTATTCATATATTCAGAGAAAGCATATTCATTTTCAGAAAAATTCTCATTCATTTTTAAACCAATATCAACAAAATATTCATTTAAATTATTTGCTATAATGTCAGAGTCATATATAATATTATCATCTATCTTAAATGAATTACATAAAGTTTGCTTACTCTGTTTACGTCTAAGTACATCATTTATTAACGACCATGTCTTTTTTAAGTTATTCTTTACATATGAAAACTTCTTATAATAATAAGATCTTTTCGCTCAACGTAAACACAAGTTCAATTCATTACGACATTTTTGATACATTACTTTGTTTTTTTCAGACGGGTTTGTCATATATCGTTTAAAAAGCTTATTTTTATTTTGTATATCTTTCAAAATAGCAAATGTAACCCATGGTTTCTTTATAATACATTTCCATTTACTTTTTTCACCTTAGGAATACATTTGTGAACAAGTTTACTTTTTCAGTGTCTTTACCATGTGAGGGATATATTATGCTATAAATTGGAAAATGGTCTGTCATATCAGTCAAAAAAATTCCAGAAGGAATAGATTTATTTACAACATTTGTCATTATATTATCTATAAGAGAAGCAGAGTTTCCTTGAATACGGGTAGGTTTATCTACTAATGGATACACACCGGCTGAAAACAAATTAACAAAATCACTTACATAAGAAATATTATACACATTGAGTATGTTGATATTGAAATCTCCCATAATAAATACAGATTTATCTTTAATAAATTCATGATTTAAAAATGTTTCAAAATAAGCAATAAATGATTGCACATTACATTTCGGCTGACGGTACAAAACTTGAACAATATTATGTTGACAAATTCCAGATAATGATTCAATACAAAGAGATTCAAGCCCTTCACATTCTTGCATTGGTTTACAGACTCTGTATTTCATATCTTTCCTGATGAACATTGCAACGCCCCCTCCTCTACCTGAAGACCTGTCAGAATGTATAAAATCATACCCGTCAATATCAAAAGAAAGTGGCATGCCAGGAGATATCCATGTTTCAGATATGCCTATTATAGAAAAGGAAAAGTCAAGGCACGCAAGAAAACCGCAAACTTTATCAAAGTTACGTAATAAACTTCGTGCATTTATATGTATAAAACTTAAATTTACATCTACTTCATTTACTTTAACATTAAATTCAGCATCAGTTACATAATCTACAGTTCTTACATCATAAATTAAATTATCATCACCATCATATAAGTTAAACTGAAATCTGCTTCCCAGATTGAGATAATCCGTTTCTTTTCTGCATGCTTATCAAAATTTACAAACTCCTCATCGTTAATGCCAAAAAAGGGTAAATTATTAAATTAATTATCATTTTCTACATGACCAGTAATAGTTTCTTCACAGCTTAAAAAATCAGATTGTAATGTACTTGCTGAGTGTGACATACAGAAACAATACCTCAAAACGTTAGAAAAACAAACAACATCAACAACAGACGAAGATCAATATATCAGAATTGTAATTACTGAAACAGAGCAAAAAGACAACAGAGCATGTACATATGTGAAAAAATAATCATCAAATTGTCACATTGTAGTTTAACAAAACAAAGAGAAAGCTATCAAAAATTGACCAATGACAAATCGCTATATATCACTTGGCATGTACTTTTTTTTAATATGATTCATAATTTGACCAATTCATCCCTGCCCCTAAAAACCTTCTTCACAGACTTCCCATTTGTGGCGGGCAAGAGTACGACAATGCGCCCGTCAGAGGCCCAAGCCTCCTTCACTTTCATGTGTTTTTTCGCGTCCCACAGTAGCTGCTGGTTCTGTGCCGTGAGGGCCTCGTTGATCCCCATGCCTGTGCCCGCAAGCTTCTTCCGTGCGCGCAGCACTGCCATTCGTGTTTTGTACGAGTGGAACTTGGCGATGATGACATGCGGACGTGCCCTTGGTTTAGCGCCATCTGCGGTGGACGATGTAGATTTGGCACCAGGCTGAGTGTGTCTCGGATCGATTCGGTGAGATCGGTCCAAGTCGGTCACAGACAAAGGCACCTTCAGTCGCTGGGACATCAAATTGCAGATGAGATCATCGGTGTTTTCATTGTTGCCCTCAGGAACACCGTAGAACTTTAGGCAATTTCGTCTAGAGTATTGTTCCATTTCGTTGATGGATAGCTGGAGGTTGTGGATGGAATCTGCCTGCGAAGCGAGCTGGCTATTCAGGTGATCAATCTCACTCGCCTTGGCCTGAATAGCGACTTCGTTCTCCATTGTGGCGCTTTCACTCTTCTCCAGCCTCGTCATTATTTCCACATTGTGTTTCTCTAAACTCGCTAATCGGTCAGCAAATTTCCCCAATTGTTTGTTGATTCCCTTTTCAAGGGCCTTTTCAATGGCTTCAAAGAATGCATCGCTTTGCAAGTACTCTTGCATGGCATGTACAGCGATAGCCTCTATGTTGGTTTGGGATCTAGTCGAAGCCATGTTAGGCGATGTTCCAAGAAGAAGAATACAAAATATTTCAAGATATGATGATGTAGAAGCAGATAAGCAGAGGGTCAGTCAAAATAACAATAAGTGAAATGTGTGGGTTTCATTCTGCGTCACTGCAAATTTGGTAATCACGGTAATTCACAAGTATCATATTTCACGCCGACCGTTACCACAACATGTCCAAGATAATACATTTCGCGGAGAGATCGACTGATGTTTACCACATAGTTCAAACATGAGAGGGAATGATTCAATAAGGAATCAAATATTGCAGCAATGATACAGTACCTTCTCTAGATAATCAACCTTGAAACGGAAAATGGTCATAGTATATAGTTCAAGTGTAGGATGAGAAGTGGACGTACGCTGCACCAGGTGGGACTACGGGATGGCACAAATCATAGTGTTCACTCTCTGAATCCGCTTGAACGTGCAAGTATTCTTCACAAAGTCGGCATTGTCTCCATGGAACGTTTGGTTCCTTCGTAAAAAAAATAGCACTGCACTATGATATACAATTGTACAACACTTGTGAAGAAAATGAAGAAATGGACTTGGCAAAAAATAGCTGTATTATGATCAGTAAAATGGTCAGCTCTCTAGGACGTCCGACGTAATAGTGCTTTTTCATGTGCACATTTGGAGATTTTTTTTTATGTCCCCGTTGGGAAGGACTGTCAAACGTAATGTGCAAGTCTTCACTTGCCACCAGCCTTTTGTTGTCTTCTCCGAGGTCGAGGTTGACTTTCCATAAAGTTCTGAAATCTTTTAACTAAAGGGACTTCAGTTGTAATGTTAGAAGGACCAGGGAGTGAATCTTGCTCTTGTGATCTCGATAGTGGCTCTCTCACTTTTTCTAGAATGTTTTTTAAGTCTACCTCCAGTTGTTCCAGAGTCTTCAACTGCTCCATCTTTCTCTGACTGAGGCAAGAGCTAGATCTGTCCACACTGATTGACTGACGACGATTTAACCAAGACGGCTAAGTTTATAATACGGCGTTGATGCTGCTACTGCTTGCGGGTTGCCATATTCATACGCTGGCTGATGCGAGCTAGACCTACATGAATCATGTTCTATGTGTAGGCGCAGGCGTCGTGATCATTTACGGAGTCTCCATTCCAGATCTAGTCGACAGCCTTGACCATACACTTGTTGCTGTTGAACACCAGTCCTTCACGGGATGCTGTCTCGAAGAGCTGTCTGAGGTTGTCGTCTTGCTCTATCTCTGTGTGGCCTATGACAACAATGTCGTCTGCAATGCAGACACATCCTGGGTTCTTTTCAATGTTGTTATCCATACGCTGCTGGAAAACGTCATGGCTTTACAGACAAACCGAATGGAAGTCTCTGATAGCAGTACCTGCCAAAAGGCGTTCGGAACGTAGCGAGTTCCTGGGAGGATTTATCTGTTTGCTTGGCGAATGGCTCTTGCTTCATCAGGTGTCTCTCCAACAGGAAATCCAAAGAAGACTGTTGGGGTGCCAGCCGGTACATGAGCCAGTCTAGGTCGTTCCGGTAAATATTCAGGGAGCTCATCATCACTGGTGTCTCTCTCAGCCGGGCCCGGCAGGATGTAGACAGCCGATCTCCTCTGTTGGGGATGGTGAATAATGGCTCTTGGGGTACGAAGACTCAATGGGAGCTTGTGGACCTTTTTTTCCCCATCCACTCTTGCGAAAGATATTTGCTTTCCATGTAGTTCGGGAAAATGATCGTTCAAGGTTTGTGGAAGGGTCAGTCTTTTGGAGATGGGACGGCCATATTGTGAACATTTGGAGATTTTTTTGATGTCCCCGTTGGGAAGGACTGTCAAACATAACGAACTCGCCTCGTCATGCCCTCTGTTCCACCTCGTCGGCTTTTCAGCAGGACGATTATTGCCTGTCCCGCCGAAAAGCTAATGATGCAAGCGCCGTTGCCCTTTCGGGAACATTACATTTGAGAGCAAAGTGTCTCTTCTGGCCATCAATATTCCCACACCGACCACAGACAGAGAAAAAAAATCGAAAGCAACAAGAAGAACAAAAAGAATAGATATAGATGATATAGATAGATATATATATGTCGATGTGTGTAGATAGATATATATATGTCGATGTGTGTAGATAGATATATATATGTCAATGTGTGTAGATAGATATATATATGTCGATGTGTGTAGATAGATATATATATGTCGATGTGTGTAGATAGATATATATATGTCGATGTGTGTAGATAGATATATATATGTCGGTGTGTGTAGATAGATATATATATGTCGATGTGTGTAGATAGATATATATATGTCGATGTGTGTACAAGTATAGATTGCTGCTCACCAGCAGCACACAGAGGAGGCGCTTGCAGCGTGTTGTAGGGTTACAAGTATAATGCTCCTTTTCTCTTCCTTCCTCCTTCTCTCCTTCTCCCCGGGAATTCGCCCGTCCTGTTTCTCAACTTTGAGAGAAAAGCGGACAAATCCCGCGGATCGGAAGGGTTAGTTTCAGCAGATCGCAGCGAAACGGCTGCTCTACTGGGCACGACACCTCGATCCATACCCAAGTCGTCTGCAAGTGATTTTGCGCCCCGTTCCACGGCGGAATGCTATCCGCGAGCGAGGGCAAGGAGCTTCGTATCCTCCAAGCCCGGAGTGCGCGGGTTTCGGCCCCGTCCGCTAGCTGGCGCTAGTGCAGGCCTCCCGAGGCTGGGGCGCCGGCTGTATTGCCGCGTACCGGTTGGGATTCCGACTTAGAGGCATTCAGCCGTAATCCCGACTTAGAGGCGTTCAGCCGTAATCCCGCGGATGGTAGCTTCGCGCCACTGGCCGCTCGACCAAGCGCGTGTACCAACGGTCCGAATCTGCGGTTCCTCTCGTACTGAGCAGAATTGCCGTAGCGACAACCTTTCATCAGTAGGGTAAAACTAACCTGTCTCACGACGGTCTAAACCCAGCTCACGTTCCCTATTGGTGGGTGAACAATCCAACGCTTGGTGAATTCTGCAAAAAGCAACGTCGCTATGAACGCTTGGCTGCCACAAGCCAGTTATCCCTGTGGTAACTTTTCTGACACCCCTTGCGTCGAACTCCGACGGTCAAAAGGATCGATAGGCCACGCTTTCACGGTCTGTATTCGTACTGAAAATCAAGATCAAGCGAGCTTTTGCCCTTTTGCTCTACGCGAGGTTTCCGTCCTCGCTGAGCTCGCCTTAGGACACCTGCGTTACCATTTGACAGATGTACTGCCCCAGTCAAACTCCCCGCCTGACGCTGTCTTCGGAGCGGGTCGCGGCCGACGCGGGGCCGGCCACTTAGCACCAGAAATCGGACGCTCCACGTGGAACGCCCGTCTCCCGACTCACCGAATAAGTAAAGAAACGATGAGAGTAGTGGTATTTCACTGGCGATGCAAGCACCTCCCACCTATCCTACACCCCTCATGTCTCTTCACAAGGTCAGACTAGAGTCAAGCTCAACAGGGTCTTCTTTCCCCGCTGATTCTGCCAAGCCCGTTCCCTTGGCTGTGGTTTCGCTAGATAGTAGATAGGGACAGTGGGAATCTCGTTAATCCATTCATGCGCGTCACTAATTAGATGACGAGGCATTTGGCTATTTTTTTTTTTTTTTTTTTTTTTTTTTTAATTAATTCGCCCTTTTGGGCTCTCCCCTAACAATACAAACATACACGAACATATACGATCACATCACTTGGTGATCCACTTACAAAACGCATACAATAGCTCACTTGGCTAGGACAATACTACTTAGGGGGAGCCTCAGGCAAGGCTGGCCCGGAAACTGAAGATATACAATATACACTACTATCCCGGGAGCCACACAACGAAATTAAGAGGTCATGGATAGAGAGGAAGAACAGGGAAAGATAGAGGGAGAAGAAATGGAAGGCACCCCCCAGATGTGAGTCTCGGATTCGTGATCCAGCATCTCCCGTATCGGCGTCGTTCAGATATCGAACTGCTTCTGTTGTTAATCGGCAGACCTTTGGTGTTCGGTCAGCCACGAGGGCTGTGATGCCTCATTACTCATAAATGCCGTCGGCATGGAGAGCACCAGTTGGTATTGCCAGGGGTGGTAGACCGGCGTGCCTGGCCACTACTGCCGTGGTCATCTCTGTCGAATTGCCCCATATTATGGTGGCAAGGCTCGGAGTGACAACCAGTCCACGCTGTCCGTGATTAGCGATTCCTTCTGCTGTTAGCGCCGTACTTCCTCAGCACCGACGCAGGACAAGCATGTAGCCTGGATCAGGTGGTAATCAGGGTGCTTCTGGCAGAGATCTTAGTTCATGCCATTCCACGCAGCTTGGGACTGTTGTGGCTTGATTATATTGGTGAGTATGGCAGGAGTGTTGTATTGAGACCTTTCCATATGGGAGGGGGGTGCCAAAAAGGAGTATGGGTTATGAACTGGGTCAAAATTATAAGTGTGAAAGTGCTCCCGGGATTGAACCCAACAGCTGAGTGGCCGCGGAGCGGAGGGGAAGGGGGGTCGGCAAGAACCATCTCAGTCAGTCACGCCCTGACTGTGCTTTAAACATGCGATAGATTCTCGCCGAACCCTCGAGGGATCTCACGACTAATAGCTTCGTATCCGCCCGCGTAACATGAGATTTTCAAATAGGGTCGGGCGGGCGGATTTTTTTTTTTTTTTTTTTTTTTTGCTACCTGTATTTTACGTGTAAAACTCATATTTAACAAAACCCCATTCTATAGAGAGGGTCTGTTGCATCCAAAGTTAACTTTTTGTTATATCACCGGTTTAAAAGCCGTCACGACATACCGGTCAGAATACGAACGAACAAATTCCTGGGCTAAATCACCCAGCGCCACAGACAAATCAATTCTCCGAATAATATTATATTAAATAAGATCTTCGAACCGGACTTGCCGGTCGCCGACACGCTGTACTGCGCGACCATTTTCCAACACCAGCTGTTGTTGTTGTTGTTGGGGTTTTTTGTGATGCTGTTTATAGCCTTTATTCAGACCAATCAAATGAAATTGTTACATTGTAATGACACAAAATATAACTATAATACACTGTTTAACGGACAACAAAAGGTTGTGTGTAGAATATAGATAAAACATACATAAATTGTACACATTTGACATAATTCAGTCACCAGTCTGAATAAAGATTTTATCTAAAACAAATACAAAAAAAAACGTGAGAGATGATGGACTTACAAAATCTTTGAAATATATTCTATTCACCAATTATGAACATCATAATGACTGATATCTCTCTGGGTCTTATGCAAGTGGAGATTCATACCCAGATAAAATTTAATTAAGTTTTAATGATATGAGAATCAGAGAACATAAACAAGCAAAGCTGAAAACACAGGATATTCAATTAATTCTAAATAAATTAACTGAGGTAAATAATAAAGATATATCTTAACAAAAGGCAATAGTTAGACCCGGTATTTCATGAAGTATAATTTTCCCATTTCGCGTAGTGTAATGTCAATTTATCCTTTAATGTTGCTTTTTCATATTCAGACTGTTTTGAGGTGGCGATTGCCCTACATATTTCTTCACAGGTTGGAACTCTTCCAATTTTACGATTAGTAGAAATCATATGCTTAATCAAAATTAACACATGATTCAACAAGGCATTGAGTTTGATATTTTCCCTGAATCCAAGTAAAACATCCAGCCAATTCATATTAATAAACTGAGGAAATTTTAGTTTATTTCCTACCTCGTTCCATATTCGATAAACTAGAGGACAGTCATAAAATATATGATGATATGTTTCAACCTCTTCCCTACAAAAGGAGCACAGATTTGAATGTGTTATTCCAAACTGGTGAAGTTTATCATTACAGAAAATAACATTGTGCAGGAGCTTATGCTGGAAATCTCTCAACTTCCCGTCTAGTGTTGAAATTCTAGGAAAAGAGAAACAAACTGCAGTCGCAGATCTATCCATGTTTAAAGCTAATACTTCTGGGTGTTTGGAAAGGAAAGAATCTTCAATTGTACCAATAAAAATATTGTAAATCATTTTTGAAGTCACTGACACTAAGGGGTATACTTTTTTGTTAACGTTAAAACTAATTTCAAAAACATCAGCAGGGTTATCATTCAAAATATGATCCTTCGCATTACCTATTCTCGCCACCCTCCACTCTGCTGGAAATTTGTTATACAATTCATAAAGAAAAATTAAATCGTCTACATTTAAACCCTTTCTAATAAAATGCGCCCCTGATCTAATTTTTCCACCAGCGTCAATAACGTGTTTAACTTCAAAAACATTAGCGTTAAATAATTTTTCATTAAAGGAGAAATTTCTACCTGGAATAAAAGTATTATTAAAAATTATTTGATTTTCATTATGCCTTTCTTTAACAATAACATTCTTTCCTTTCAAGTAATTCCAAATATCTAAGAATTCTAAATACAAATTCGGCGCTTTAATATTTAATAGCCAGGGATCATAATTACAATAAAAAAATAATCTCCCTCCCACTTTCGTAAATACATATTCAAAAAACTGTTTCCACTTCATATTCTTATCACCTCTAAAAAGTCTCTTAATCCACATTACGCGCTGGGCATACACCATATACCTAAAATTCATCATTTTCATTCCCCCATTATCATAATTCATATACAATAAATTTCTCTTTATTTTGTCACGACCATTACAAATAAAATTAAAACAAATCGTTTCCACCTCTCTGAAAACCCATCGAGGTACTGACATTATTGAAGAAACATATAATAATTTAGGTATAGCAAATACTTTAACCAGTTGAATTTTCCCAAAGAGAGTCAAATCCCTTTGCTTCCACCATCCCAACAATCTTTTTATTTTACTCAAAATTTCTTTATAATTCATTTCTTCTTTAAAGGTACTAGCCCACATTTGCAAACCCACGAAAATAAAAAACTGCATAAAACAGGTCCAATATGACTCCAAGTACAAGTTATAACAGTAACATACCTCACCTGTTGCTCTTTGTCTATACCATTCGATAAAAGAGAGAAAATCATCGTTTTAAAATCAATTTTCAAACCGGGTCAACCCGACCCAAAATCGAATTGCGTGCGCGGGCTAGCTACGTACATGTAACATACACATGTATCGCATGCATGTAGTACGTACGTGGACCGGAGCTAGCGAGCATTATACGCATGCATACGGTGCATTTTCATTTATTTTTATGAAAGTAATGGACTAATTGGAACGAAATTTTGCACAGGTGTTACTGCAATCATACCCAAACTCCATGCTAACTATGAGACCAATTGCTGCAGGTTTACAAATGTGGGCTAGTACCTTTAACATTAATATCTAAAGAAAAATATATTCCTAACACTTTAACTGTTTGAACCAATTTGCCCAGCGTTATTCCAGTCAGGTTATCATTAATCTGACTAGAAGACCCCAGTTTCATAATATATGTCTTATCCCTATTTATTTTTAATCCTGATATGTAATAAAAAGAATCCAAAATATTATCTAATCTTTCTATATCACGTTTTTCTTTCACAAAAATTGAACGATTGAACGTCTGCATACATTACTATCTTTGTCTCTTTATCACCAATCAAGATACCCTTTAAATCTTTTTCATTCCGAATAAACAATGCTAATGTTTCTATAATCAACAAAAAAAAGGTATGGAGACAAGGGATCCCCTTGCCTTACTCCCCTGCCTTTTTCGAAGTATCCCTGGAGAAGCCTCCATTCATAACACAACTAATTGCATTATTGTATAAGACTTCTATCCATCTACAGAAATATGGACCAAAGCCATATTTTGTCATTAATAATTTCATGTAAGAGTGTGAGACGGTGTCAAAAGCTTTCTCAAAATCGACTGTAACTAAATAGCCCTGCACATTGTATACCTGCGTATCAAATATAATATCATCAATAATCCTTACAGCCTCTCCAATATTCCTCTCAGGTAAAAACCCAACTTGATCTACGTATATCACTTCTCCTAATACCAATTTTATTCTTTCAGCTAATACTTTAGATAAAAGTTTGTAGTCTACATTGAGAAGGGTGATTGATCGGTAATTACGAATATATAAAGGATCTTTATCTTCTTTTTTAATTACTGTTATTACGCCCTGTCTTTGTGAGTTTGATAATTCCCCTCTCTCAAAAGATGCATTAAAGGATTCTAAAGCAAGGTTTCCTATATCAGACCAAAATGTTTGATAAAATTCAACTGTTAATCCGTCATTTCCTGGTGATTTATTCAAAGGCATTTCATTTAATATCAAAATACATTCACCCATTGTAATTTTCTCATCACATGATTTTTTACTAGCTTCACCTATATTCAAATGGGGCATATTAATAAAAAAATCCCCTTTATTATCTATTATCTCACATTGAGTATACAAATTTTGATAAATTTTTTTAATTTCTCTCAGAATCTGCTTTGGATCAATGATTTCTACACTATCTTCTGATTTTAATTCATCTATAAATGTTTTCCTCTGATTAGATGCTAATAATTGTTTAAAATATTTTTCATTAATTTCACTTTCCTCAAACCACTTAGCTCGCGATCTCACTTTTAAGCCCGCTACTTTCTGATCATATAATCCCTTCATCTCATTTCTTTTCAACTCTAATTGATGTAAAATGTCATTATCTTTGGAAATGATTAACAATTGTTCTAAATCAAAAATATTTTTCTGTAATTTCCTTATTTTTTCCTGTATTTCTTGGGCCTTTCCTTTTGAATATTTCTTTGTTATTTCACGAATTTTCATTTTAACAAAATCCCAAAGGACTCTAACATTTGTAAACTCCTTCTTTCCTTGCTCTATTATAGATTTAATTTCTGCTCTCAGTAAATGTACATATTCTTTATCTAAACACAAACTATTATTAAACTTCCAATAAGATGGTCCTATATTCTTTAAAATGTTACAATTTAAAAACAATCCTAAATGTATAGCCGAGTGATCAGGGGCAATTGATGAGAAAATATTACACTCTGAAATCTGCTTCTCCAGTTGATTAGAGATTATCCAATAATCTAACTTACTTTGTATTAGAGGGTTCTTCTGCTTATATGTAAATTGGATCTTATCTGGATTTCTTTTCCTCCATATGTCTAACGCATAGAAGGTTCCAAGAAAATGTTCAAATTCTGAATTAAACTGATGACCTATAGCACTCCTTTTACTCGAAATATCATAATCAAAATTTCGAATCATATTAAAGTCCCCACCAATAATCATAAGGGAGTTATTTACATTAAAATTGTTGAGGTGATCACTTAACTTATTTAAAAAATCAAATTTGTTCTTGCTGTTTTTCTCGAACCGGAAAATAAACATTGCATAAAATGTAACTTGTATTGGATACTTCAATTTCCAATAATATGTATCTCCCTTCTGGGTTTTTGATAATTCACAAACCCGTATCGCGCCCTCTCTCGGTAAAAACGATGTACAATGTATTTCCTTTTTTTTTTTTTTTGTTAAAAAGTTCAGGGTCGGGTTTTTTTTTAGGGTCGGGCGGGTTACACCAATACAACTATTTTTTTTTTTTGGCCTAATGTGCAAGTCTTCACTTTGCCACCAGCCTTTCGTTGTCTTCTCCGAGGTCGAGGTTGACTTTCCATAAAGTTCTGAAATCTTTTAACTAAGGGGACTTCTGTTGCAACGTTAGAAGGACCAGGGAGTGAATCTTGCTCTTGTTGTGATCTCGATAGTGGCTTTCTCACTTTTTCTAAAATATTTTTTAAGTCTACCACTATGCTACGTAAATGATGGAGTAGTTGAAAGGACTGGATGGCATTACAGATAAGTTCAGCCAGTGATTTCCTTAATGTTCTGCTTAGTTGGGTATAGGAAATCTGCTTTAATAAACTTTGCCATTGCATAGTTTACTCTGTGGCTGCATCATTTTTACGTGGGTCCAGGACAATGCGAGACCAGGGTCTCACCCGGCCCAGGGTGCTGGTCCTTGTACCCTTCCGGAACGCTGCCCTGGAGATCATCCAGACCTTTGCCAAGATCCTCGTCCGTGAGGGCCAGCAGATGAGTCACCGCAAGAGATTCTTGGGGGAGTACGGCGAGGAGGAAGTTCGGGAAAAGTCAAAGCTCGTCAGACCAGGTAGGATGTGAAAACTTGAAACTCTATGTATTGTACACACTCGTATATTAGCATATTTTAAAGATGTTACACAAATTTCTCCTATACATACCAATCAATGTACTTCAGGCTATGGTAAATTTTGTACATGGGCACTAAACCCCACACATGTCTCTCTGTCAGTATGTCACATAAATGCCACTTGGAAGGAATGTATAATACTATGTGTATATTTGCAAAACAGCAACTTTATAAATTGATACAATGTGGATGTAAACAGTTACTAGTATAAGTGTACAGGATGATCATATGCAAATGACTGCATTTTTAAAATCTATCTTCTGCTAGAGCTCCTTTTTTAATTTAATGCTATGAGAGGCTTTATTTGAGCTCAAACTTCAGCTTTGTAAAAAATATTGGTCAGTCTAAAAGCTATGTTTATATTATGTCATGTACTGATATATCAAATTGAAGAAGATATCTTGTGTGCGACAAGGCGTAAATGCTGATAATTGTCCCCGCCGAACGAGTTCGGGCAGGGGACTATGAAACGGGCTCCGTACGTGTGTGTGTCCGTGTGTCCGTCCGCCCGTCCGTCCGTCCGTGTGTCCGTCCGTCCTTGTGTCCGTGTGTGCGTCCGTGTGTGATCAAAATCTTCAATTTGCTACTTCTCTGTCATTTATGAGCCAATTTTGATTCTGTTTGCTTTATATGATAGCACTACATGGGAGCTTTGAAAGTTCTACACAGAATTTCAGTCGTGACCTTTGACCTTGACCTTTGACCTATATTGTACATTTTGCTACAAAATGCTACTCCTTCGCCATTTCTAACCCGATTTCGATTCCGTTTGCTTTATGTGATGGCACTAGGTGAGGGCTTCAAAACTTCTACACAGAATTTTGACCTTTGACTTCTTTGACCTTTGACCTTGATTTTTGACCTGTATTGTACATTTTGCTACAAAATGCTACTCCTTCGCCATTTCTAACCCGATTTCGATTCCGTTTGCTTTATGTGATGGCACTAGGTGAGGGCTTCAAAACTTCTACACAGAATTTTGACCTTTGACTTCTTTGACCTTTGACCTTGATTTTTTGACCTATATTGTACATTTTGCTACAAAATGCTACTCCTT
The DNA here is from genome assembly GCF_040938485.1 of Diadema antillarum. Lineage (NCBI taxonomy): Eukaryota > Metazoa > Echinodermata > Echinoidea > Diadematoida > Diadematidae > Diadema > Diadema antillarum. The sequence continues at coordinate 319,242 of NW_027272571.1, read as the reverse complement.
CGCCATTTCTAACCCGATTTCGATTCCGTTTGCTTTATGTGATGGCACTAGGTGAAGGCTTCAAAACTTCTACACAGAATTTTGACCTTTGACTTCTTTGACCTTTGACCTTGATTTTTGACCTATATTGTACATTTTGCTACGAAATGCTACTCCTTCGCCATTTTTAACCCGATTTCGATTCCGTTTGCTTTATATGATGGCACTAGTTGAGGGCTTCAAAACTTCTACACAGAATTTTGACCTTTGACTTCTTTGACCTTTGACCTTGATTTTTGACCTATATTGTGCATTTTGCTACAGAATGCTACTCCTTCGCCATTTCTAACCCGATTTCGATTCCGTTTGCTTTATGTGATAGCACTAGGTGAGGGCTTCAAAACTTCTACACAGAATTTTGACCTTTGACTTCTTTGACCTTTGACCTTGATTTTTGACCTATATTGTACATTTTGCTACGAAATGATACTCCTTCGCCATTTTTAACCTGATTTCGATTCCGTTTGCTTTATAAGATGGCACTAGTTGAGGGCTTCAAAACTTCTACACAGAATTTTGACCTTTGACTTCTTTGACCTTTGACCTTGATTTTTGACCTATATTGTGCATTTTGCTACAAGAATGCTACTCCTTCGCCATTTCTAACCCGATTTCGATTCCGTTTGCTTTATGTGATAGCTCTAGGTGAGGGCTTCAAAACTTCTACACAGAATTTTGACCTTTGTCTTCTTTGACCTTTGACCTTGATTTTTGACCTATATTGTACATTGGCTACAAAATGCTACTCCTTCGCCATTTCTAACCCAATTTCGATTCCATTTGCTTTATGTGATGGCACTAGGTGAGGGCTTCAAAACTTCTACACAGAATTTTGACCTTTGACTTCTTTGACCTTTGACCTTGATTTTTTACCTATATTGCACATTTTGTTTCAAAATGCTACTTCCGGCGGGGACATATGTTACGCACCGCGTAATTTCTACTTTTCCTTGTTATTTTTTGTTGTTGTCGTTCAGAGGACTGGGAGGCGACTTTCAAGGGGAACATTGACGATCACTTCCGGCTCGGTGTGTGCATCACCAGAAAGAGCTTCAAACTCTACTCAACCTTCTACACCTCTGATATCATCATTGCCTCGCCCCTCGGCCTCAGGACTGTGATTGGATCAAAGGGGTGAGATTTCTGTTGAAAAATTTAAAATTGACACTTGCCAATAGTTTAAGGCCCTTTAAATAGCATATTGTTGTAAGGCAATTTATAATAGTTGCTGACATAATTGTAATGTAATTACCTCCGCCAAGGGAGGAGGTTATGTTTTCGTTACTGTTGGTTTGTGTGTGTGTTCATTAGTTTAATAGTTAGTTTGTCTGTGTGCAAAATAACTCAAAAAGTAGTGAACGGATTGGGATGAAACTTGCAGGAAAGGTTGAGAATGACACAAGTACCAAACAATTAACTTTTGGAAGTGATCCAAGAATTTTAGGGGAATTTATGAAGGATTTTTGATATTTTGGCAGGTAGGGTCAATGAACTTGGGAGTTCAGGCTGCGCATATTTGAGGTTTGTATGCGCGCACTAAAGTGCGTGCTCTAGTTTCTGCTAGGGTGAGGCACGCCGTGCAGCTGAAGGTTTATGACGTAACAATTAAAGGCTTCTATATTGGGAAAATGGGGCGACTTTCAGCACACTGTAAACACTTTCAGCATGCTATAAGTACGTAGGCCTATGGGTGGAAATCACTGATATCTCTATGGAAGAACAAGATCAGTGATGGAAATGAGCTGCATGCTTGGCGGAGGTCTGCGCTCTCAGAGTGCTCCTCTAGTTGTTTGATGAAACAATTGATGATTAAAATCTTCTATGATATGGTGTATAATGTAAAATGGACTTGTATCCTCCCCCACCCCCCAGTCCTGATAAGATTTTAATCTATTAAAAAAATGCCTTGATAAAACTAAACCTTCATCAGATAGGTCTTCACTTGGCTGAATTTGCATATAATTTCAGTGAGATGAACAGAACTTCTGCACAGAGTAGTTCATTATCTTTCTCCATTCTTCTATGATAATGAAGCATAAAGAGGCAGGAGAGATCTCTCCTCAATTGTCACATATGTGGGTAGATAGATGTCCATATTCCTGATTTGATTAAAAAACACATGCTGTGTGGAAACATGCAAGTTATGCTCAGTTTTGGAGAGGGTGTATTCTGATGTAGTCTGTCACTCATATCAGTAATTTTGCAGTTATTGACAGAATTTGGAAGCTTTTTTTGCCAGTGGATCCAAGTAATAAAAAAGAAAATAGCAGAAATATTATTATAAAATGTGTGGCACATGTTTAGATATTCATTCAACCACACAAGTCAACAAGCATTTGCATTACATAGGTCCTTTAATGTTACTACAAGTTCATGAGTGTGGTCTTTTTTTTTCTTTTTTTCTTTTTTGATGCTCTGTTTGATCATTTTTTCAGGGAGGAGCATTACGAGCATGACTTCCTGTCCTCCATTGAGTTACTGGTGATGGACCAGGCTGATGTCTTCCTCATGCAGAACTGGGAGCATGTTGTGGTAGGTCACCTGTTGCCATGGTGAAAGCCATGTTCAAAGAATATACTATTTGCACTTTATAACCATTACCCTGAGAATGATTGATGTAAAGAATCACAAATACTTTGAATATCTGTCAACAATTCCATCCTATATTTAGATTAGTTTGTGCTTTAAACTCACAAATGGTGGTAAGTACTTCTTAGCAGCCAACGTGGGCCTTTGGATGAAAAAGGTTGAGAAGCATGGCTCTAGATGATGCCTGGGTCCTGTTTTATAAAGATGTTTGCACTTTGAATGTCAGACCTCAAAGCGTACAGTTACCATTGCACCAAGTGAAATGCTCCCAGTTGATTGGGATGCTGCCAACAAGCGTATGACAGATCTTTGATACGTTAGAGACTTGTTGTTAAGTTGATCTGAGATACCCAATGTAGATCTGAGGTAGCCAAACAGGTTACACCTATGAATCCCACATCATCGTCCTTATAATTTAGCACAGCTCACACTTTTTTTCAGTTTGTGCCCCCCCCCCCTTCTCTGGAACAGTCTCCCAAGCCACATGCAGAACTCAACCTCAATTTTCACTTTCCAAAGGAAACTTAAGACTCACCTATTTGAAGAACAATATCTATGCTTATGTAATTCATGGATTATTTGAACTTATATGTGTGTGTTCTTTTGTAAATTATTTATGTTTATTCGGTGAACAATATATTCATTCATTCATTCATTCATTCATTCATTCATTCATTCATTCATTCATTCATTCATTTCTTTATTGGTCTATGTCAGACATGGAAATTTGGCTTCCACTGGCATTAAATTGCAACAAAATGATCATAACAATACAAACACATTTTACATCACAATTACATTATATTGTATGCTTAAAAAGTTTTTGTACGAGGCGTTATACAAGTTTTTCATGTTATTATTGGGATTATGATGATGATGGTGATGATGATGATGATGATTATGATGATGAGGATGATGATTGTTATCGTTATGATTATTATTATTATAATTATATATCCTGACATGAAATTTATTCTACCGTACAGCACATTATGCAACACCTCCACCTCCAACCCAAGGACTCCCATGAAGTGGACTTCTCCAGGGTCAGGATGTGGGCTCTGAATAAATGGTGAGATGGCTTTACTCATGGATAATGTAAAAGTGGACATTTTCACACATTATTGTGCATTGTCAAACTAGCGCAGAAATAAAAACAATTTTTTTTTTTGCTTGTTGTATGTAATACTGCTTCATGTTTTGTTTCCATGGAATTAAAAACAAGAGAAATTCTTCTTACCGGGCTGAGCACAATTTAAAAAAAAAAAATTACTCATGTGAAAATTTTCACTTGTACACTGGTCATGAAAGTACCTTATATATTCCCAGGGTAACCTCATCAATGTCAATATTGTTCTTGCAAATGGTTGTACCATTTTCTACTACCTCATTGTTGCCCTGTGTGACTTTTTACCCTCCTGGTTTATTGGGGGGGGGGGGAGGGTATTTTTGGTCAAAATATCTTGCCCTGAATGATAGTGCTGGCCAGGCATTGCTTGGATCATCTTCCACAAGAACCCTTAGTGTTCCTTTATTCTCAGGCTTTGTCTTAGGCAAAGTTTGCATCAAAATCTTAAACTTGACTAATCACTTCTCCATGTTTACTGACATTGCGAGTTCTCAATAGACACACAAACTGCACAACCCCATAGCCCTTGCGACAGTTTCAGCCCACCAGTCAGTTACACTTGTATTCCTTATTCAATTCCAGATAATTGTCTGAATGTTGTGATGTCTGTCATTCTTTTTCCACAATCTCTGCACCAGGAGCAAGTACTACCGCCAGAGTCTAATCTTCAGTGCCGTCAGCAGTCCAGAACTGAATGCTCTGCTCGGCCAACATTGTGCCAATATCCTTTTTCTTCTCTATGTTGATATGTCTTCCATGCATAAACAAACTGAAAGTATGACTTGCTTACATGTAATCCAAAATTTAGAAGAATCATCTGTATATTTGGTATACATATGGCCAAAGACAAATATTTGCACCTTAAGAGATGATAACTTTTGACCTGCTGGCTTTGCATATATTTTAGGATTTGTCAGTTTCTCTTTCTTTTCTTTGTGGAGTCTACAACTCTTATTCATGTGACTCAACAAAATATGGATAAGTTATGTTTTAGATGTTACCTATATGTGGCCATTAGTCATAACATTATTTGTCCCCCACCAATACCACACTCTGATTTTGTTTGTCTGGGCATTCAAATGCTGCATTGTTAGGTATCATCTTCTATTGACTGATTTGATTGAGTTATTTTGTCCCCCCCACCCCATTCAGTTAAAAAAAGAAAATGGAAACACCATATTACAATCATACTGCAGGTTTGTCATAGTGCGTGTTTATACAGGAGCCTCTCGCATTGGCGCACATGAGCCGGTATTTTACCTCCCGCATGAGCACTTATTTCTCGTGTTTATACAGAAATCAAAATACCGGCTCATGCGAGCCGATTCGAGCGGACCTCAGCTGAACTGGACCTCTCGAATTTTGGGGTCAAGCATAGGTCACGTTCGCAGGGCAATTTATTGCATGAGCCTGCATTTGGCGGCATATGCCGGCATACGCCGTGTTTATACAGAGCAAAATTCGAGAGGTCCTCTTGCGTGAGCCGGCATGAGCGCGTATTTTGCTTCTCTGTATAAACACGCTCATAGACTGAAACTAAGACCCAAGTCGGATAGATGATTCTTTTATATGGATGTCAAGTTGGAAAACCAGCGCGAATCATAAAGCACAAAATGTGTTTTGTGTTTACCTATGTACATATGTTTAAAGTGCCGAATAAGTAATAATGATAATGATAATTTCTGAAATTTAAGTCGAGATAAACAAAATTGCAACAGAGTAGTGTATTCACGCAATGGACCGTAAACACAAGCCAACATATACCTAAGAAAAGAAAAGAAAAAAAGAAGCAGTCAATATGGTCATTCTTTCTCTAGTTGGCGTGACTCATCTGCTTTCCTTAACCTTTTTTCTTCCAGTCACATTGGGCAGGGAGAGTGTCGGTCTCTAATGTCCCTTCTCTGGGCAGCATCGGCCAGGTGGTCATCCCTCTTCCTCAGGTAGGTTGGATGTCGGTCTTATTTTACAATTACAATTCATACATTTTCAGTAATAAAAATCGTTTCGATATAAAATGTTTACAAAATGTAGCAGGTACAGTTCTGACAAAGCCAGAGGCTTGTTAAAATAGAATGTATCCTTGAAAACAAATCGTACACGTATTGCAATTTAAACATTAAAATACCAAATGATAAAAGGAGCAGAGAGAGAATGGACCATATTAAAACAAGCACAAAATTGAAATTAACAAAAATTACCAATATCATCAAGGGAACATGGAGAGAATAAAACATACTAAGACAGAGGACAAAACAAAATAAAACAAACAACACCACCTCAGGTATTTGAAATACATGGATTATGTTAAAATTTCAGAACATATTGTTAGATGCAATGTATAACAGTTTCTGAAATTGTTGTATTTCTTCTCTCATCCGTGACCTCACCCGTCGGATAGCACACTGTAGATGGCTTCATCTCTTTCTCTTGTTATCTGATCATTTGTGCTGCTGGTGTCTCTTGAGAGAAAGTGTTGAAGAAAACTAAAAACAACAGCTACACTCTTTCTGACTCTCTGATTGGCATGTCAATTTTTTAAGTTTGACGTCATCTTGAAAGAATGTTAGCATATGTGACATGAATATCTTGTTGTTGGAGAGTCATGCGGATTTTTGGTTTCTGTGGAGGCTTGAGAATGAGTACTGTTCCTTTCTCAGTTGAAGTGCAGTCCATCCCTGCATTCTCTCAACTTGAAATGTGTGCCACTCTTCCCACACGAATGGGTTACCACTCTTTCATCAGAAGACGATATGATGCTCCATCAAGAGAAGAAGTGTTTGAATAGTGACCAATGATGTCATGAATCGTTCCTTTTTTATCTCCTTAACCCGTTGAGGACGGACTGATTTTGCTACGACATGCATTTCCCATAGACACCTGCCTGAGTATTCTCGGGACTCGTCCTCAACGGGTTAAGAAAGGACAAGTTTAATGCTTGGATTAGATAAAGTAGAAAAAAACACAAGAGTACTATTCAGGGAAGGGTTTTGATTGAATCGATATGTTTCCTTCATCCCATTTCTAAGATCTTCCTTCATATTTTTTATGTGCCTTTCTCTGTGCTGTGAGCATGATCTATTCTTGATGGATACCAAGAGCATTAAAAGTGTTCATAGTATTATCATTATTATGTTATGGCTATACTCTGATATGATTAATCTTTTGTGTTTCAGGTCTTCCATCGTATTCAGTGTGACAACTTTGCTTCCTCGCATGACAAGAGATTCAAATTCTTCACAACAAAGGTAAAGAGTTGTATGTGTGTTACAACCAGCTTGTACATGCATTGCTGTTTAACTTTATTTTGTCTGCCATTTGGTATACTGTAAAAGTGGAAAGTTTTGCGGTGTTGAAATTTTCGCGCATTTCGCGCAGCCAGAAACTAGCACGCAAAATAAATGCATGCAAATGTTTTTGCTTGCCGTATGTTCCAGTAGTTGAAGTTGTGATTCCGTGGAATTAAAAGCATGCGAAACTTTTCTTACCCAGCTGAGCGCGAAAAATTAGTCGCGCGAAAATATCCACTTTTACAGTAGATTGATTTGTTATCGCCACTCAACTGTGATAGTTCCCATGATTCAGTCTGTCTGTTACTTGATACTCAAATTGTCAACATTATTTCAAAATGTCAGTGTTATCATATGAAACTTGAAGTAAAATTTTTGTCAAATCTGGGTGTGGATTAATTTGTTGAATTCAGAAATGTTAGTAGTACACGATCTTATCTTTTTTAAAGTTTTGCTTAAAGGGATTGTACAGTTCTGGTTGAGCCCTAATTTCTCTTTTCTAACATTTTTGGTGAGATAATGAAAAACTTCTTATGTAATATGAAAGAGCATGTAATCCCAAGAGGAATTCAACGTTTATTTCATGAAAATTGGTTTTGAAATGGCTGAGATATCCAAAACAGAGTGATTATAATAAAACATGGGACCCACCTTTTATTTTGATCACTTTGTTTTACTTTGTTTTTGGATGTCTCAGCCATTCCAAAACTGATTTTCATCAAATAAACTTTGAATTCCTCTTAGAGTGGTATGCTCTTTACTATTTCATAAATGTTATTTTGGTATCTCGCAAAAAGTTTAGAGCCCAATCCTCATCTCCACCAGTACTATACCATCCCTTTAAATCTATGTGCTTTCATGATTACACAAAGAGGCTACAGCAATTGTGATGTCACCGTAGGGCAACAATATAAAGAAAATTTAAAGAGAATTCTTTTTTTTTTAAATGAAATGTACACACTCCTTTGACATAGAACTGACATTTTCTAAAGGGTACTATATCCTGCTGCCTTTATTCAGAAGAGATATTCAATTCGAGTGTGCTTTCATTCTCGTAAAAAAATGACAAAGTATAAAGTAACATTCTAATTAAGTGTGCGTTTAAGAGAGACAAGTGAACTGACTGAATGATGCCCTGTCTTGATCCAGGTCCTCCCCCAGTACCGTGAGTCACTGATGGCTGGCACCATGATCTACATCCCCTCCTACTTCGACTTTGTGCGCGTGAGGAACTACTTCCGCAAGCTGGAGATCAGCTTTGCCCAGATTTGCGAGTGAGTCTGCCTCCAGCCATCTCAAACTACCTTCTGACAAGAATTCCTCATTTTACATTGTTTTATAGGCATCTAGTGGTTAGAACTTTACATGATCATGACTAAATTGATAAACTATTCTGTAGAAGATCTTTTAGACATGTATGGAGTCCTCTCAACACCTAACAAGAATCTGAGAAGCGATGTGGTTTTGACTTAGGAGGAGAGATGAACTTCTGCAATACCTAATGAAACTTAACAGACTTTTTACGGGCTTCTATCAGTAAGGTATCTCTGATTTATTGTTTGTCCAGTGCCATTCAAATTGACAGTGTGACTCTCCCCATGGGTGTGTATTTCGTGTCAATTGTGTTACAAAAAGAAGTGTAATTGATAACTCATGGACAATGAGCAATTATACTTCTTACATTTCCAACAATGTATGAGAGGGAAAACATTGAGTGTATTCAACTCGGTTTTTCTTTCTTAACTCTTTAATTCTGACCTTTGTGTTTCCTTGAAGCCTACAACAGAAACTACCCGTGACCAAACCGTGAGGTGGTAGCTTATTAAGCTGACCTGCTGAATTTCTGTTTATCAACCCCTTCGGGAATACTCCCATAGAATACCAAGAACATTCCATGCATATTCTTTACCTGTGGTAATGAATGATTTAATATAGATCTCTTGGATTTCGCTGTCTGTAATCCAGGTACACCAGCCAGTCCAACATCTCCAGAGCTCGTCTCTACATGATGAAGGGGACTAGACCCTTTTTGCTACTCACAGAGAGGTTCCATTTCTTCAGGAGGTAAGTTCAAATGTTATTGAGGGAGAGAGAGAGAGTGGCTTAGTGCCTGATATTTGGTGTGATCTGATCTCTTCTCTTTTTTGTCCCCCCCCCCCCCAAAAAAAAAAACCGCGACACATTGCTGCTTCAATATTAGATGGCATAATTGAGATATTATGTTTGTTAGATTCAATTTCTACTTGGTACCCGGTCTGTAGAAATTCTGTATATTCCGGTGGTGTTGAGCTGGTAGAGAATGATGCAGTTGTATACAAATACACACAAACACTCAAGAGAGCTGTGAAATACACAGGTGCCTATACCACAAGTACAGTTGTACCTGCTTAATCGGGGGATGTCTTGAAACAAGCTTTTCTCCCATTAAAGTGGGGCTTCTGGCTACATGTAGTTAGTAGCGGGCCATGAGTGAACCATGCGTAACCCCCCACTGGAGTACTTAAATTAGGTATTATTTTTATACATTAATGAGGGACAACAGAAATGTTTCAGCCAAAATATGTCTTGATGAAGCGGTTTGTGATATGAGTACAGCAATTGGTGAAAATAACATGTTGAACAGTTGTTACAGTGAAGTTTGTTACACATATAAAGCAGTGTTCCGTAAAAGCGGTTCTCGATTGTAGGGTGAGCACTGTCACTATCACTACCAAATTATTTCAAATTTCCAAATTTATTCATTTACTGCAACTTGGTGTAGATCTTACAGCAGCTATTCTGCAAACTGTTTGGTTTATTTCCCCAAATCCATAGCTTACAATATGTCTGCCTTCACCCAATCAGATACAAGATCCGTGGCATTCGACACATCGTGTTCTACCAGCTGCCCATCTACCCCCAGTTCTACAGCGAGCTCTGCAACATGCTGGAGAAGCCAGCAGCCATCGAGGGCGCCACACAGGAGCACAACTGCACCGTGCTCTACACCAAGTACGACGCCCAGAGGCTCGGGGCGGTGGTCGGGATGCAGCGCAATGCCCACATGCTGCACGCGGAGAAGGACGTTCACATGTTTGTGTCTGGCGATAGCTGAGGATGCGGACCGGTGACAAAAGCGAGACCCATCTCAATTTCTGTGTAAGCCGGTGTCCAAGTTTCTTTCTTCTTCGCATATTTTGCTGGAGGAGTCATCTATGGAAACAGGTGGCAAGATGTTGTCCTACTTGCATGTTGCTCACCAGACTACAGGATGTAAACAACATCAACATTGTTCATCGTTGCCATTAACAACGGAGCATCTATACAGAGCAGGACAAAAGGGGAGAGTTTTCCTCTGTTGACAGGACTTGGGGGGGGGGGTGCTTTCTGATGATTGAACAATGTCAGAGTGCTGTATAAAGTGCCAGTGACGATCTAGACACAGATTGACTGTAGGGTCTGCTTTGATATGACCTCAGCCATGAGAGAGATTTCTGTCAGGTACAAGCTGGAAGAAATGTGTGTTTAAAGTCTGGCACCTCTCTGTAAACATAGATCTACTGAAAGACATTTCATGAATTTCTGCTGGTCAGAATCGTTGCGCAATTTCATACAGGGATACCAATCTGATAGTGCCATGACATATGTAGACGTGCTGATTAAGTACGGTTAGTTTACTCCATGATTATGATTTGTCTTGGATACATGTAACATAGCTGGCCAGATGATCTCGTCTTTTGAATGTTCATGGTGATTCATGTGGAAAAGAATGCCCAAGAATTGCAGTGGAACCTTGATAAAACTAGCACCATGGGATATCAAAAATTACCTTGTTACATCAGGTTTCTCATTTTATTAGGATAAACAAACAAATACGGGGGAACGAACGAGTTGCTTGGGACCACTGAAATGTAGGCCTACTTGTTGAATCGGGTATCTCGTTATATCAGGGATAAAACAAAAGAATATAATAGGTAATGGGACCTGCAAAATTACACCTGTGATATCAGGTACATGTATGTCACTATATCCAACCTCATTTTAACAAGGTTCCAGTGTATGAGTTTATATTGGCAAGTGGCTATGTTACAGTATAACAGGGTTTTGTTTAATATCCAACCTCTTTATCTACAGTACTGAGCAGCTGTCTCTTATTGTAGCTGTAGTTGAGTGACTTACACAGAAAGGAATGCAGGGGGGGGGGGGGGGTATAAAGGGTGACTGGGGAATGCCTTAATGAAGGCCTCAGGATTGTAATTTTTTTCGAGGCACCTTACAGTTGATAGCTATAGTATGTGTGTCTGTTTATATGTAATAAAAATTTTTGTCAGCCTTTCTAAAAACTTGTTTACAATTGTGTCTGTATTTCAGTTTAATGTTGCATCTTCAATACTGACTGTTGTGTTGTTGTTGTTCTCTATATTTTAAGTGCAATTCCACATTATGTTGTAGTTTGCTTTGATATAAAGAGTCTAATCAGAAAAACAGAGTGGCAGATGTTGTACCAAATTAAAACCAAATCAAATACCCCATTTTATACACAAAAGTTGGGACCAGGGCCCAGTTTCATAAAAGATGTTAGGACGGCAACTCTTGCTGGAATGGCAACTTCCAATAGCAACAGCCAATCAGGAAGCTGGATTCTTGTCGTTACCATGACAATTACCATTCCACCAAGAGTTGTTATCGTATCAACCTTTTATGAAATGGGGCCCAGGAGTGCTCTTGAAGCCCTTGACCTGTGCTCTGTTGAGTTTGTTCATACAGATCAGAGAATCGCCATTGCACAGACCACACACAAAGTGTCTGAGAGAGGCATAACTGGGTAACCTTCACACTTGCAGGAACTTTGAATATGATAATTTGCACAGTGATCTCTGCAGTTCCAAGTACATACATGTACACTTTTGCTACATTTAGCTAGCATTTTTTCTTAGCCGATAATTTTGCAACTGCGATCGAGACACTTCAGTGCAGGTACAATGCATGCGTCTTCAATCCCAATCAGGCAGCGGTCTCCACTTACAGTGTACGTACACAGACCGTCAGAGCACTCTATCATGGTGGTGACCATTTACACACAGTTTACAAGTTCATGTGGAGCACCTCAGGAGCGTTCCTGAACTTAGCCTCATGAAAGGCTTAACTTAAGAGAGCTTCTAGGCCCAACTGCCTGTTCATACAGAGTTTAAAAGCAATTCAAGAGCACTTCTGGAATTCTCTAAATGCCCTGTATAAATGGGGTGTAAGAGAGCTATAGATTCAAAGGTTTTCACGAAAGTGACATTTGGCGCTCTAGGTGTGGAATTGTGATCTTAGATTATTCAGACATTCACTGCCTTAATGTATGTAAAATGTGCTCGTTACCTTCAGACAAGTACATAATATAAACTTTGCTTCCAAGCAAGAAATCCAAATTCAACAATTTTGTGATGCCAGTAGGGATAATACATGAACCTCACAGAGACCAGGACCCGGTGACAAAAAAAAGAAAGAATGAACAACTTGAACTGTGTCCATCAAATCTCTTTATGATCATAGCTTTCCACTTTGAACCCCTTACAGAGCTCTAGAAAAGTGTTCACACATTCAAGAAAGCATGAAGCTCATTCATGCACACAGACACAGACACACACACTCATGCTGAATATTGGTAGAATGTAATACATTGTATCTCTCCCCTTGGATCTATGAATACACATTTATTAAGCACTTAGTGTTATTTTTACGATATTGTAAATCTTTACCACTGTATTTCATAATTAAACAAGTCCATAAGTACCTCTCAGTTGTCACACTTTGTCTAAATGTGGTGAAGTGTCAAATGTGTGGTTAAGTGTTGCATTTGACATTGCATCAAGGAAATGGAAGTTTATTAACTATGTGTACATATTTATGGATTATATCATGAAAAAAGCAGATCAGTGTGCATTTGAGCTAAGATATCATTTGTTGGGAATATCTTGAAAACAGTCTTATCCAAATGAAACACAAAGAAAAGCAGTATCACAGCACATCGCATATTACATTCATCCACTGTTTATGTACCCAGTGGATCAACTTGAGATGAGGAAGAATTAACTGTCATCCCTCAAATAGATGGCAACTCATCAATGTTAGCCTGTTTCTTTGATTTGTTTTTGTTTGCTTTTTTTTTAATACGGGGAAGGGAAACTACAGTTTTGTTCTTGTTTGCAAGCAATCCACCTTTTCATGTGGGTATCAGAAGCATATACAAATGTAGCATACAAACATATAGAGACAGCATGATGAATCCACCTGTAACACTGTTTTTGTTGTTTGTTATTTCAGTATTCTTAATTGATACAATTTCATATAAACATAAATCATATTCAACATGTACATGTACAAATATACCATACACAGTTAAAAAACTGAAATATACAAATATGACACACATGAATGTCGGGTTTCATTCCACATCAATATATGATTATATACCAAGACAAAAATACTTCTTGAGATTACTCAAATGCTCACGGTGAAAACAAACAAACAAAAATCATACTGTACCTCATATTTCAGCTTTAAAAGAAATACCCATACAAAAAAATACATGTAAATAGTGAAAGTGTAAATATAGCAGTTAACACTGTATCTAGGACACACTGTAGATAAGTACATGTATAGATCACACAGGACATATGACCTCATCTTTCCTGTCTCTCTATCACTTTACTGATATCAAACTGTCAATCATCATCATCATCATCATCATCGTCACCATCATCATACCAGTATATTTCATAATTGACTCTTGAATGTCAATGGAAGAGGAGAAGTCTGTCAGAAGTCTGTAAAAGCTCTAAAAGACTGTTGATTATGTGTACTTAAAGGGATGGTACAGTATTGGCAGAGGCGAGGATTAGGCTTTTAACTTTTTGTGAGCTACCATTCCAAGAAACCATTTATGAAATAGTACAGAGCATACCATTCTAAGACGAATTCAAAGTTTATTTGATGAACATCGGTTTTGGAATGGTTGAGACATCTAAAAACAAAGTAAAATAAAGCGATAGTAATAAAAGGTGGGTCCCACCTTTTATTAGGATTGCTCTTTTTTGCGTATCTCGGCCATTTCAACACCAATTTTCATCAAACAAACGTTAAATTCCTCTTGGAATTACATGCTCTTTCATATTTCATGAGAGGTTTCTCATTATCTCACCCAAATGTTAGGTCTCAACCACAACTATACCATCCCTATAACAACAGATATATCTAACAGAAAATTTACCTATTGATTGCATCCATGAAAACACGTACACTGTACCTGCAGTCACTGAAACATGTAACATTGTACCACAGAAGCTATGCAAGCACTGAGTGCCAGTAGTACAGCCAGGCTGTGTAGACTCTTTTATATGGACATTTATGGGTGCAATCTTTAGTTTCTGCTTCACTACCACTTGAACTGTAGCACCACAGTCTGAAATTAACTTAGCCATGTGCATATCATTGTAACAAACATATCTGCATAAAGCAGGCTTGTCAAAAAATCACAAGGGAGAAAGAGCTGTTTGAGTGCACTACTCTCTATATAAAATTGAGTTGTTTCTTCAAACCATTTCTATCCTTGTCAAAACATACCAGCACCTCTATTCACATCAAATGAAAGAACATCAAATACAGCAGCAGAGATCATAGGTCCTGGATAGTTTACAGAACAGTGTGGGAGGCATGCACAATGACCAACTGATGCCAATGAAAGTGTGGTACATTAAAACAATAATACATTTTAATGTGTACTACAACAAGTTGCTATCACAAGCACTGCAGTCTTAAATCAATCTTATGCAAACACTAGTATAGTAGTTGACAAGCAGATTTAGAGAACTACAAACTCGACAAAGATTATGAGAATTTGGTGAGGTCCCTAACAGAGGCGATATAAAACAGATAAATACTAGACTGGAAGAATCCTGTTATGTAGTATATATACTGTATATAATACAGAGGCCTTGGAACATTTTTTTTTCTTTCTTTCTTTCTTTCTTTCTTTCTTTTTCTTTTTCTTTTTTTTTTGGGGGGGGGGGTGGGGGGGGGGGTGGTCAAGGGTACATGTACAATGTAACACCAACCCCATCCCCCACCCCCCCCCCCCCCCAGAAAAAAAAGAATAAGGGCAGTATATGGAATATTTTGCATAGAGCATGGTCAGATTGAATTATCCTCAATGGTCAGATGCATTTACAGTGCTTAAAACTCAGCATACAAATCAAACGGAACTGCAATTAAAGCTTCATGGACACAGTCTAATGATTTCTCCACACATACCAATAGATACCAAACTTGTGTGTTCAACATTTCTTTGAGACAAGCTTAGACAAGAATACAGCAGCAACCGTAGCTACAACATTGTGACACACTGCAAATTTCAAGTGGGGAAAATTTGCACAGTGAGGTAGCATTTCCATTCAAATACTATATACCCTTTGTCACAGCTTCGGAGCAGGATGTTATCGAGAGTGAAAGTGGACGTTGCTCCATCACCATCAAATTGGCAACATCATTGCAAGTCGTCACATTCACATATTTCACTTTGACAGGACATAACTCCACCATGAAGTACTGACACCACAAGAATCCAACAGCTCGTACACTCACCCTCAGTCTGAACAGGGAGGTGAGACACCTCCCTGGTCTGAACAATAGCAACAGTGCAACATATTTCAGACAAAACCACCAAAACAGGGAATTTGACTGTTCTACAGTGAGAAAGAGCGAAAGACCCTGGTATTAAAGTTTATGTCCTCAACACCACATATATATTTAAAGTTAAGCAGGGGCTGATTCAGGAATTCCATTAAGGGGGTGGTGGGGCACCTTTACAAAATTAAAGGTGGGCATATGCGTCCCCCTCCATGTTTTGCTTCTTTTTTTGTTTTAACAAAAATAAAGGGGGTGCCCCCCTAGATCTGCCACTTGAATGATCGAGCCACCAAAAAGTGGGTATAGAATCTTCTGCATAGAGAAAGCACTGAACACCTTTGTAAAAAAAACTTTTGCCATCAATGTTGTAGATTTGAAAAAGAAATGATCAAACCATCAAAGGGTTGTTATGGAATACCAATAGCCTGTGTTGAGATAGAGCCAAAATATACTGGTGAAGTTATTTTCTTCAATATCATAGAATCAAAGCTAATAGATCAAACCACAAAACAAGGGAGGATAATGATGAAATGATGATCCTCACTGTCATAGATTTATAGTTAAATAATCACCAGTGGAGTTCAGCACCAACTTAAATGATCACGAAAGATATGCAGACATCGCTACTGAAATTAAAGAAATTATATTTTCTTTATATCTATTGTCACCTTTGTCCAGCATGTTTCCACTACAATAATACCAGAAGGCCTGGTAATGGTCTCCATGGCCAAAAGATCTATTGTTTTGAAAACACACATACACCCAGTTGCTAGGGTGAAGTTTAACATAACTGCGTTATTATCAATAAACTCTAGGTCAGGGTATATACACAAGAGACAGATTTAAAATCTCACTGGCTAGAGGAGAAAGGTAGTGAGACCACACACCAAACACCATGGCAGAGATCTGTGTAGTGACAGTAAAAAAACGTCAGGCAAAACCGTCGTTGAGTAGAACTGGCATTGCAGCCGGGACAGGGTAAAGCTTTCCACCGGTAAGGATGACTATACACCTGAGAAGTTGCGGCTGGATGCGAAGCGGGTTCAAGCAAAATGCCACTTTTTTTCCTTCTCCTTCTTCTTCGGGTCATCGCTGGCTCATTTTATATCAACATGCCCTAGAGTAATCAAGGAAGCTAAAAGTGCCGGAAACGAAGCAGCAAAGTTAGGACATTTATCACAGGCAATTGTTTTATACGAGTGCTAATTAAAGGGTAAATGTATGAAAGAGCCAGGATGTATAATGCCAATGTGAGGAAGAGCCAAGGTTAATTGTTAATACGGCTACGCATTTTACTAGTTTGACAGTGCCAGAATTAAAGGCCCAGTAGCGTGGGGATTCTTGGGTGATCCAATTTAGTCGCTGTCAATCGGGGTACATTCGAAAACCGCGAATACCGGTTCGAAGCGTAAGCGATTAACTCCAGTAGAGAATCTGCGGCTGTGTGCATACTTACACAGAGATTGGTGATAAAGCTTTACACAATTCTTAAATATGGGGATTAATACAAACCTGGGCCCTGTTTCATTAAAAGCTGATCTTAAAGTTGCGCACAACTTTACAAACGACTCAAATATGGCAAGCCAGGTGGGTTTCCTAATCATTGTTAATTTCAACAGCTGAAGTTGAAATTTGCAGATGATAACGATTATTCTTACATTCTAACACACATTTTTAGTTGAAAGTGTATTTTTGCCCTAATGTAGATGAAATATTGACATAAAGGACCTCATATTTTGTTAAAACATTAAAAAAAAAAAAAATGGGAACACATATTGGCACTTCATATTCCAGTCATTCGTAAAGTCATGCGTAACTTTACGAACAGCTTTATGAAACAGGGCCCAGAGGCCAGACTTCCCACTCCATGAATCTCCAAACAACAGGGTCTTTCATACAATGCCTGACAAAACATGAGGTAGAAGTGTTTAGAGGAGGCACCTCTTCCTGTGACCCTAAAATGCATTTCCCCTGCCTCAAATGGATTTTTGGTATCTCATCACACACGTCACAAATACGCCAACACCGAGAGAAAACAGACCCGATGGCATGTTATGCATCAGAATATGAGTAAGAATACCTGAATACCACCTCTGAGTGGGCACAAATAATGCGGTTCTTGGTACCCTAGGGTACCAAGTAGAAATCCACCATTTTGTTCAATTATTTCATTAATTTTTGGCGCTGTACCCTGGGTGTCCAAAAATAAATTGCAGCAAGTTGCACAAACATGTCAAATTCATCTGTGCATAATCCAGATGATAACAGAAAGAGTACCCAAAAAAATCCAGCAGCCATTTGTTCCTCTTTGTTGCCCTGCTAGTGAGAGTGTTGACTTGACTGGTACAACGTCAAGTTAGAGGTATGTATACAACATGTAGCTTAGCATTTATACATAACTTATTTAATGTTACTGATGTTTCAGTCAACTTTCTTCAATAATATCATAGCACCAATGCTTGTATTGTCAAACAGGACTACACTTCACATCAAGCATCAGCTTTAAATCTTCAACAAATCCAGCATGATTAGTATTGCTGCAATGTGAAGCAAAACAGAAAGTATTTGTAACACATGCTTCTTTACCTTAGTGCACTCTTTTGAGTTGACAGTTAAAGGGATCGTACAGTTTTGGTTGAGACCTAATTTCGGGTTTCCAACATTTTTTGGTGAAATAATGAGAAACTTCTTATGAAATATGAAAGAGCATGTAATTCTATGAGGAATTCAACGTTTATTTGATGAAAATCGGTTTTGAAATGGCTGAGATATCCAAAAAAGAATGATTCTAATAAAGTGTGGGACCCACACTTCATTGCGATCGCTTTGTTTTACTTTGTTTTTGGATGTTTCAGTCATTCCAAACCCGAGTTTCATCAAATAAACTTTGAATTCCTCTTGAAATGGTATGCTCTGTATCATAATAACTATCATAATAAACTATATCATAAATGTTTTCTTGGTATCTCACAAAAAATTAAAAGCCCAATTCTCATCTCCACCAATACTGTACTATCCTTTTAAGCTGTATTATGACCGACATTCAAGTAGTTACATTTGGAGTAATCGTATATGCTATGTGTGATATTGTTTTATGACTTGAAGGTCTACAATTGTCAAAAGCTTGAAATACATACATGTAGGATCAAACTCAAAGAAAGCAACATTTGGAGCGTGAGTATTTTTCCCATCAATGAATAAAATAGATGTCTTTGTGGTTTAATAATGTATGATATGTGTATGTCTGTGATGCGTGTACAGTGTAGGTGTGTGTGATATCAAGTATGTGACTAAGGTTTATGAGTTACAATGCTACCACACAGTTTGCAGGCAGAGAGTACAAACATACAAAGAGAATTCACACAGGCTCCTATATAATCCCACAGCACCCTAAAATTGGCTGAGGTCATTCATGGTATTCAATCATATTGTGATTGCAACATCCACAAGGAGCCTCGTGTGCTGCAATATATCACACACAAGTTACATATAGATTGAGTGAATGCAGCACTAGTAGAACACATCAGTGACAGTTGGGGGGAAATCAGTCGATCCGTTCCAAAGTTATGAATCTTTTAAGTATCTGCATAGTCACTGCTGGATGAGAAGACTACCACAGTGAATGATGTCACATGCATACAATGCTATAAGGAATATATAAAGAGAGTCTCACAAAATTTTCCTTTTTGAAAAAAGTGCACATTTCCTCCACTCGTCACTGACATATGTTATGGGTAATATTATTCCCCCTTGCCTTCTGAAAGAGAGAAGTCAAGTGTTCTTTTTTTTTATGCAAGAAAAGTGAAAATATGTTGAATTTTCTTCATATTTTCTTTGTATAGTTGTACACATGTGACATCACAAGCTGTGGTAGTCTTCTCATCCAGCAGTGACTGAGCAGAAACTTCAAAAATTGATAACATTTGAATGGATTGTCCAATTTTCCTCAAACTCTTGTTGATGTGTTCTATTAATATTGCTGCATTCATTCAATCCGCATGTCTATGAAGGTGAACTTGTCCTTTAAGTCATGTCATCGCATGTTCCCTGCTTTCCCTAGATGACACTGCATGATGCCAGCAGTGACTGGTATCCCAATGTTTATCAAATCATAAGTGCTCTGGAATGCACAGAAATGGCACACAATTTGTGTGTTCAGGGTATCAACCAGTGAAAGTTCTTCAGCACATGACTTCCCTTGTATCATAGTTATCTGTAACCTCTGTAACCTATGCTTGTAAAAACCGACATTTGCGAACACCTTCACGAAGTGACATCAATAAACAAAAACAAGACACAAAATCATTGCAATTATGCAGCTGCGACATTAAATTCCAGCTAACCTGGCACAGCAAAGACCATACAACATGCTACCAATAATCATATTACAACTGCAGCATTAACTTTATCAAAAGACCTATCTACCATATTTACTTTAACCAAGTACCATGACCTATTAGAACCTAAGAGACCCGCTCATGTGATAATATCAAAACCAAATTTGAAAGACACCATAGAGTATCTTACCAGACTTCAATTATTGCTAAAATTCACGTCACTCCATACAGTATGTCCAGCTCAGTGAGGAAGAATGTCCTGCCGTGACAGCTTGAAGTAGACAAAATCAGTGGCATCAATGCAGCAATTTTTAACTTTCACCTTCAGCAAGTCATATGATTGATGTTTCTTGCTTTTCTTTTCTTTTTTAATCCTTCCGGTCAACCTTCTCTACTGTCATTTGGATGGTATACGCGAGAGACGATGTGTCCGCCATAGACACCAATGTAGATGCAACGTAGTCCCACGTATGCACCCACCAAACACGTCCAGCCATACTTGGGCGAGATAAGGAGGGCAAGCCAGCCATACCAGTGACTCATCACCCACGACGTCTGCAGGGCTCGAGCCAGAGCCACCTTGAGCGGGAACAGGCTGATGATGACGCGGACAACGTCGGCCACTCGCTGGCTGCTCCGCGTCGGGTTGTCGCCGTTGTGGTGGCCCTGCTTGGAGCGGAGGCGGTGGTGGGCTCGTGACAGGTGAAGGATGCAGAACAGTGTCAGAGGGATGTGAAATTCCGCCAACTGGAAAAGTAGGATGAAGTTGAATATTGGCTTTGCTCACTAGTTGCCAAGACGGCACTTGCATGGATGACAAATGATTCACATTATGATGGAAGTATGTCTTGGGAATTCTTTTGCAAAGCATAATTCTTATCAATACTACAGTCCACTCCGGTTATAACGAAATCCTCTGGACCGGCAGTTTTTTCACTTACATCCAAATTTCATTGTAACTGAAGAAATTAAGTTTATAAAGATATATATGCGATAATTTTGGGACCTGAATTTTTACTTTGTTGTAACCGGAATATCACTATACCTGTGTTTGCTGTAACGGGAGAGCACTGTATTATGATTATTATTATCATTAAGAATGTTGTTTTCATTGTCATTAGCGTCATCAAGATCATTATCGTTACAAATACAATGCATCCCGTTAAAACGAACACGGTTGAAACAAAATTCCGGTTACAGCGAAAAAAAAAACATTTAGGCCACAACATTAACCTCTCTATATATTTTTTAATTGTTTATTTGTTCACTTATAACAAAATTTTGAACTAATGAAAGAAAAATGTTGGTCCTGAGGACTTCATTATAATGGGACTCCACTGCATCATTATCTTTATTTCATTTGGCTTTGGCACAAGAAAAACCACAGAAATGCATTGCATATATGTGACCCTGCACCTCAAAACAAACAAAAAGTTGTCAAACAGGAATTTTTAGTTAAGACCATATCCTGAAAGAGCAGACTTTAAGCTTTAAAATGATGTATAATTCAAATCAAATGGACTCTTCTGACCTATCTAAACAATGGAAAGAAAGCACAAACTCAGGAAAAGTGTGAACTGAGAAAAGAGGCTCTGAAGTACAGTGTCTATTCAAGCGCTTAATCTTTACCAAACCGTGCTGGCTGTGCGACGAATGGGACAAAAAACAGGAAGTAAACCACCAGAGTAACAACAATGAAAGGATTATCAGATTAAACTGAAATTAAGCTTGCCTCATTAACACATTCTGTCCATAATTAATGCCAACTTTCAAAGCAGTAGCACTACCCTTTCAAAAGTTATTAGAGTTGAAAGTGAAGAGTGTGGACAAGGTTTTTCAGAAATGAAAAAGGGATTCTAAAGACACACCTAATCACACTATTCTACCAAAAATGTTCGAGATAAATTGCTAAAAAAACACACTCTCTTGCCCTTTTTATGATACCATATTTTAGCATAATGTAAAAGAAGACCCGCTCTTTCAGAAAATATGAAAAAGTCAAGTTCGGCTAGGTTGACCCATTTCACTTATTTTCAGTCCTCACGCAAAATCAGTGTGTGCGACTTTATGTTCGTTTTGAGGTGCACGGTCACATATATGTAATTATGCGAAATTATAAACATCTGCACATGCAAACTCACTCTCACACACTCAAACGCATTCACACATACATACACCTAAAAATCTAGCAGAGTCATTTATACACTTACATCATGGGCAAAGAAGTACATGGGGAATTTGTCCCCAATGAAAGTATCCTTCACATAGACTCCATACAGTGTGACGATACCATGTGTGTTCTCAAGGACATCTCCCAGAAACCAAGGACCTGTAGAAGAAATAGAAAACAGGTCAATGTACAGAGAGATCCAATCAGAACTCCACAACACCTGACGAGGGACTGCTAGTGCTGTTCTTGGAGTTTCCTGTGGGATGTTGCCAATTTTCAACAACAGTTTCAAAATTAAAGGCATAACTTACCATTTGCAGATGAAACAAAAATCCAGCTTTAGTGCTTCAAAATAGTTCTTAAATGTGAGTTATGGATAGAAACAACCAATGTAAAAATTTGAATCAGTATAATCGATGTTAAGTATTGTTAAATATACAAAATGTGAACAATAGTTATAATAAAAGTGTTTCCAGATTAAACCGTCTACAGTTATGGTTTAGTGAGAAAAATAGTGATATCTCCTGATATTTTAGGCTTTATTGTGAAAATTTTATATGGTAGGATGTTTTGTGATACAACTGACCTACACATAAGCATCAAATGTGATATCTTGAACATTTTTAAAATCACTGCTCCCAAAGGTAAACAGGACCTTTAATATTAGGTTGCTTGCTGAAGAAGGTTAAAAAATCAAATGTAACAGCTGGGGCGCTGTCATATTTATTGTTGTGAAAACTACAGCAAGCTTTGGGTGATACAAGCCCAACATGATGCTGTAGATTATGCCAATAATCCTTTAATCTATCTTAACCCGTTGAAGACTAGTCCAGAGTACACTTGGGCAGGTGTCTATGGGGAATGCATGTTACTGCAAAATCAGCTTGTCCTCAACAGGTTAAAAGGGGGAGGAGCTTGCAAACACACTCAAACTATGAGAGTGTAGTCTGTCTTTCAGTTGAAGTTCACAGTTTTGTTTCTTTCTGTTTTTTCTTTGGATATGTTTTTCCTGGATATTACCTTTCCTCAGCAGCAGCAATCCATTTGATTAGCCTCACTTGAACTCCCCTACGCATGGACACCTGAATTAACTACTATTTGCTTTTGCAAATTACATACAAAGAAAAAAAAAGTTTAATATTGTTAAAGTGGAAATTTTCGCGTGAGTAATTTTTCGCATGAGTGGTTTTTCACGCTCGGCTGGGTAGGATGAGTTTTGCATGTTTTTAATTCCACGGAATCAAGACAAGAACTACTAGAACATATAGCAAGCAAGTATATTCATGTGCTTTTATTTTTGTGCTGGTGTCTGGTTTTGCAAAATGAGCAAAAATTTCAACACCGCAAAAATTTCCACTTTTACAGTATTCTCCTCTCACCTATTAGCGGATAAACTGCAATAATGAGCAGACAGAAGAAGACGTCACTGGTGTGAGCAAGAAGTAAGAGTCCCGTCAGAAGGGGATAAGCAGAGGCACCTTGGATCAGGGAGTAGGCAATGAGAATGAAAGTACACGTCAGATTAATTTTATTCTCACGTCTCGGACCATAGAAACAGTTGGAAACAGACATAATGCAAATTTGAACTCTGTCGTTGCCAAAAATGTATATCGGTACACAATGGACAAAAAATGAAAATGGTGAAAAGGTGATGATATCTTGTTATTTTTAAGAATATTGTCCAAGTTTACAAAAAAAAAAAATACTTAATACAAACAAACTTAACTTTGACAATTTGCGGGCTATTACTTCTACATTTCATGTACCGAGGTCATAATGAGCAGACAATATTAACTTTTTCTATGCCTAGGACTTTGGACAGTGTATACAATGCTATTGGGTTTTCTGTGCCAATTCGCACTCAAAGCACACACATGGTTAATGAATATCAGAGATGTGCTGCACTTCACCTGTATTCCAAACACTAGAATGGGTATGTGACACAATGCAGTAAAAGTACTTTTCCACTTGAGCAGTAGTTTCTCTGCAGCTCAGTTATGTGTATCATATTTTCGGATTCATAGCAACACTTGTCCACAGAACAACTTGACCTCATGACATGCCCTACATCTATCTACCTTCTGAAAATTAAGAAATATACCTACAGTTGAAAGTGGAAATATGACTTTTAGTAGGTGAAGGCTGTGGTGGAGGGTTCTCACATCTTCACAGAGCTCTAAAGGCCAATTCTGACATTTATATAAAACTACACAAGGCATCATACAGATGTATGCCAAGTCTGATTGTCAAGCAACAACACTGAACAAGTAATCAACTTGAAATTTAACTACTGTCCGACTGCAGACCTACAAGCTGAGAACAAAACAGCACGGAAAACTCAATCACTGCATGGAAAGGGCAAATTGAAGTCATTACACAAAGCGCCTCATACCTAGACTCGACCCGTCTGTGTATCTTCTGACAAAGAGAAGGGGGAGCACACAGCAGCACTCAAGACCCATGATGACGGCTACAAACTGAAAATAGAAATAGATGAAAATATGTAAATCAGTGAGACAGAGTGCAATGCAGTTTATTCCTAAGTCACCTAACAGTAATATCAGTATGATCTCTTATGGTCTTTAGTCTTTTTATGTACTTGAAGGGATATATATATATTTTTTTCTCAAACAGCATTTATAAATTAAGAGCTACAAACTTAGCTGCTCTCATTTTGGGCCCACTGGTACAACTATTATAACATTACATACAATCCCCTATATTTCCTGTAATTCAAGTTAGAATTTCTTATCTCAAAATATCAATCAGTGAAACAACAGCTGCTACTTTATCAGGTTTATCATGATGCAGTATTATATGGTGCACCATTTCATGACAACAATCTAAATCATTCAGGCAACTGATGAATATTTACCATAAAATTCTTAATTTTCTCATCGCACACATATCCTTTGATCATTTTTTTTTCACCCAAACAATGATAACACATGGGAGGAGGTTAAGCACTGTGCTCTCAATTTCTCACAGAAGTGGACAGAATACTTGCAAAGAAAAACAGATTGCTTACAAAGAAAACTGCATTCATCATGATGATAGAGGCCTGCAGAAAGGGCTGGTCGGGTCTGCTCCCATCCAGGGAGAACTGGTGGCTGGCTACGCCGACTCTGTCAGCCGAATCCTGCGGATCAGCGTCAAATGCAAAAAAAACGAGACATGAAAACTCGTCACATTGAGGACGAGTTAGGTGATACGCTTGTGGTCATCAGATGACAGTCATCTGTGATCGACAAAGAAAAGAATGTGATATAGGCACCTTGAAGTTATATTGAGCGTGCATGCGAAACCGTTTCTGTAACCACTCGGCCACGGGTCATCCACGGAAATGGTAAGACAAAAAAAAAACCAATGTATAGATATAACAGGGGGAAAGTGAATGCCCACTCAACCAACGTGGCCGTGTGAACATCTATTGCATTGCTAGACGGAAAAGCGGCCTTGTAACGACTGAGGTCGCTATGCCATTTCTGGCAACTTGGGAAAAATACGTCCCGCAGACATAAAACCTATAATCGGCTGGTTTTGATACCTTGCCTTTAATCACAATTTTCAGTGTAATGACGTCATCAAATTACAAAACAATGACATCGTCTTCAAAGACAATTGTTCAAAGTACAACACCTCAGTCGTCGTCATTACATACTATGATCGGTTTGACAAAGTCAACATGCAAAATTTTGCTGCAGTCGAAGCAATGTGGTCTCCAACACACAAAAAAGAGGGATATGGCGTGTGTGTGTGTCTGTGTGTGTGTATAGGTGCGTTTATATACGAACGTGATTTCTACATGGACGAATATGTAATACAAAATTGAAGAAAAAAAAAGTAAAATAGCTAAGTATTTTGTTTCGTGATCTTGTGGGGTTCGAACCCGCAACCTCAAGTCTCTGAGACGTCGCCTTTATCCACTCGGCCATACCTCTCGACGAGAAAATATGGGGAACGTAAACTTATGTATGTGAAAGATACATGAGGAATCGTTTTGTCCACATTCCATTTTCATTTTCAGTTTTAAACTGCAAAATTGTCAATCTGATGAGAAGATTTCAAAGAATAAAATGCATGATTACTGCAGCTTATTTTCTCAGCTACAACATACTAAAGTTTCAGAGGAAATGAAGCAAAATCAGCTGAGATAAAGGTGCTTAAACGTTGTTAAGTCAATGCATGGTTTTAAAAAAAATCACCTCCCATAGACAATACACGTAAACTTGTCTGATTTTGCGTCTTTACCTTTAATCACAATTTAAGGTATGATGACGTCATCAAATATCAAAAGCATGACATGGACTTAAAAGGCAAATGTTCAAAGTACAACATATCTGAATTTGGGATAATATTGAGCTTAAACAACAGAGATACGAGTAAATGAATGTCAGAAACAGTACCTCAAAAAAATTAATTCCACTTTTTTGATTTCAGATGATGATATGATGACGTCATGAGTTTTCCTGGAAATATTGGTACTTGAAACGTTATTTCCAATTCATATGCTTTTGTAATATGCAATAGAAATATAGGGTCACTGGACGATTTAAAGAGCTATGGCGAAATAAACAAAGACATGTTTTTTCACTATATATGCAGAAAGACGCGCGCGCGGAATTTCAACTTTGACGCCAGTGCATTCCTTTGTTATAGGTCAAAATCGATCGGAAATCAATGAATATTGTTACTCAAAGTATCAGAAATCCAAATCAGTCAAAAAAATTGCATTTTCATGTTAGTTACGCCCTCTGCGCGCGAAATTGCGCGGACGGACGCGCACGCGAAAAAATGTTTGAAACGCTTAAAATTGTCTGAAACTTCGAGATTTCCCATTGGGAAGTCGTTTTGAGCCTTTTAAAATTTTGACGCGCGCGTTTGCGCGCGTAATGATGACCTGGGTAACTAGCGTTAAAATGTAAGATAGAGCGTGACCTGAACTTTATGTCCACCAAAAATGATACAGAAATGATATCTGGTTATGAAGTTATGATCGATCATGTGACAAGGTCCGAAAATCACAAAATGGCGCCTAGATGACGTCATAGATATGTTACTGTCATGAAAACCTTATTGTGGCTAGATATTGTTATGAGACATGTTGACTGAAAATGTCATGTTATTCCGTAATGTCATTGTTGAGATATTGACGACACAAAATGTGGCAGAAAGAAAGAAGAATAAAAAAAAGAGAAATTTTGACAATCACAATAGGTGATACGCTGATAGCGTATCACCTAAAAATCATTATTCTCAAGAAGGTATAGAAGTGTTTAGCTGATTTTTATCACTCAACAGAAAATTGATTTGTTTACATTTTAATGACCTCCGCCAAGCGAGGAGGTTATGTTTTCATCAGCGTTAGTTTGTTTGTTTGTCTGTGTGCAAAATAACTCAAAAAGTTGTGCACGGATTTGGATGAAACTTACAGGAAAGGCTGAGAATGACACAAGGATCAGATGATTAAATTTTGGTAGTGATCCAGGAATTTTTACAGAGTTTATGAAGGATTTTTGATATTTTGGCAGGTAGGGGCAATGAACTTCAGAGTTCAAGCTGCGCATTTTTTGAGGTTTGCATACGAGCACTTAAGTGCCTGCTCTAGTTTCTGCTAGGGCAAGGCGTGCCGCGCAGCTGGAATTGATGACGTAACAAAAGGCTTCTATATTGGGAAATCGGGTGATTTTCAGCATGCATATGTGGGTGGAAATCACTGATCTCTATGGAAGAACAAGATCAGTAGTGGAAATGAGCCGCTTGGCAAAAGTCTGCGCTCTCAGAGTGCTTCTCTAGTTTGAATTGTTGTTTTTATATGACCACTAAGGAAGCACTGAATGTTTTATATGAGGTAGCAAACATGGTGACAGATGGTTTTAAACCCCCTATGAAGGCCCTTTGAAGGAATACGCTGTGAGAATAAAGTGGCTTGTGTAGAGGCACACCCTCTGCAAACAGGGTACTCGAACCAGGGACCTTGCGGTTGATAATCGGTGGTCTTATCCATTGAATCACACCAGTTTCTCACAATAATGAACCCTGTCAATACAATACAACACTACAAAAAGCTCAGTGTTTGGGTGTTATCTGACTGGTGCATTCCTTCATCTTTTCTCAGATGTTGCATGTGGGGTTTTGAGCATGTGCATATATGTTTAAAATGGTAGCAAGCTATTAGTTTTCATTCAATCTACTTTACATATCTTAAAAATAAATGCTGCACTCTTTTTCTAGAGCTCATCACATGACCTATTTGGCAAAACTAGAGCAAGTCACTTGAACCCGGCAAGCACCTGTGAACATCTAGTGCATTACAAATTCACTCTTTAACAATGATTACATGTGGAAGTACAAGCTCAAAGTCAAATCACCTTAACATAAATTACAAGCTGCATCTATGACAACACTAGTTTTTCCTTGACATATCACACACACAAAAAAATGCTTCACCTAGTTACATCCTTTCACATAAATTGAATCTCCTTGTCCAAAAAAATGTTGGGCCAAGAGATGAGGATTTTTGTTACTTAGTTTTAGTTCTTGTGCAATGACATCAGTGCGATACCTACTACTGTATACGAGCTGACAATTCGCGAATTTCGCGAATCGTCTTTGAACCGCAAAAATAACAACGCACGAAAATGTCCTCCAAGTAGCGATTCGCAAAAATATCTGTACGCGAAAATTTCAGCTCGTACAGTATAATACAACAAGTGCATCACAGCACTTTATGCCCAAAGAGAATAAGGAGCATGTTTTATGTCAATTTGT
Organism: Diadema antillarum; assembly: GCF_040938485.1. Classification (NCBI taxonomy): domain Eukaryota; kingdom Metazoa; phylum Echinodermata; class Echinoidea; order Diadematoida; family Diadematidae; genus Diadema; species Diadema antillarum. The sequence goes on along the minus strand of NW_027272571.1, from coordinate 290,268 downwards.
AATTTTGATGTGTCTGTTCACGAATGGCAAAAACTAGGGTTGCTCACCCGGACTGTCACTGAGATGCGATGCAGGCCGTTGCCATAGAGCTCAGGTTTCCATGGCATCACAAACAGAGGTCCTCCATCCACTGCCTCAGCCATACCCAGAGCTCTCCCATCAATCTCTACATTGGCATAACTGACTTGGTCCGGCGAAAAGACCAGAAATCTACTCTTCCCACAGGAAGAGGACACAGGAGGGGGCAGATCAAAAACAACAAAACAAACAAAACAAGGACTTTAAACAAAAAGCCACAACAAGATTCTTAATCATTCTGAGTTCATTGTATATTACAATATCTTAACATAGCCATCAAACAGTGATACAGTGTATGTAGACCCATGTCAAAGTAACCATCTCAAACATGTAATCATGCAATAGCTCTTATTCTGTATTTATTAGTTGAGGACTGACTATACAGTGACTGGGATACTCAGAAAAACCACCCAAGTTTTGTTTAAATGGCACTAGTCTACTGTATCAGCTTTTTACCCTGCTCTTTAAGAAAAGCAAAACAGATTTTATGTAGGTTGAGGTTTTGACTCTCGCACGTAGGAGACCTCCCTTTTACTTCCGTTCTACATCTGCCAAAAACATGGCAACGTTACAGCCCCTCCCCATCTCCCTGCTTTACCTGATGTGAGATGAGTGCCGCATCTTGCCAACTGGCTCATGGGCTGGTGCCAGGAAGCGGGCGGCCTTGGGATTAGTGATCAGGACTATGGGCCACTGTCCAAACTGGACATCGGTGAAGGACAGCAAGTCATGGTCGAATGCCATTATGCGATACCTGTGTCATTTGAACATGGTTGTGCATCATTAAGATTTGACTGTCTGCACTACTGGGGAGGGGGTCTTTAAAACATATCACACACCACAAGAATGCAAGCATATCAACTATTTCAGAAATCAGTGTGGTATAATGATGGATGGGTTATTTGGATAAAGAAAAAAAGTAAAAAAAAAAATTAACAATAAAAAACATTAAAAACAATCCAGTATGAGAAATAGCTCTAAGCATTCCATGAGGGCGACAGTAATGGTTCCTATCTGATTTTGATGACACACCAAAGATAAATCATGTACAACATTTTCATTGGTGAAACAAGAGGAGTAGCACAGCTCAAAACAATACGGAGCAACAAAAGAAAAAAAAAATAATCTCTGATGAATCATCACTGAATAATTGCAGAGATTCACTTTCAGTAGTTCTTAAATCAGAAAATTTCACTACTGGCAACCAGGAAATCTGACTGTGCTGGACCACAGCATTCCAACAGAGTCTGGAAATATATCACTGTAGTCTCAGCAAGAGGACAAGCACTATCATTGCTTCCTACAAAAGTTCTTCCTACTCAGAATGAAACTTACAAAATAAATACTCACTTCCTGTGTTTCTTCCAGTCTGCTAGCTCCAGTTCAAGACTGTTGTACCGCTGCAATGCGTACATCTCATTCACCCCTTTTTTGGTGTCTAAATCATGAAGGTGCCCACACAAGTATGCAATGCCATTACTAAATGGGGGGGGGGGGGGGGGGGGGGAGGGAGGTAAGGAAAAACAAGGCAGAAAAAAGGAGTGAGATGAAAAAAGGAGTGAGATAAAATAAGGAAGCACGTATTTTTCTTTTCTTTTTTTTTAATTTGGAGGAACTTCTTCCAGCATGGAACTGTAACAAGGATATACAATGTATGTACAAAACAAACAAACAAAAACAAACCAAAAATCCTACATCCAATATCCAATATCCATTACAATTCCCATCCTTTTTATTAGCCTTTAAAAGACTTCCCTGAGAAGTACATGAATCTGATTCTTCTCAGAACATGAAATAGGTATTAGCAAACAAAGATCTGCTCTGTGGCATAGGTCATGGAGCAAATGACGTCAACAGAGAAACATATTTATATTGCACACATGGAATTCAATCTTAGCAGCTTACCTTAATATGGTATGAAACTTAGAGGGCGCCAAAATGACATTCGTTGGATAATGTCCAAAGAAAATGGTGTGGTTGCTTGGTGTCGCCAGAGACCTGTCTGTGAGAGCCTGAATTCTGTGTAAGTCCAGCTGGTGTTTGGGAACAAAACATGCAAGACTTTTTATCCACGTATAGTTTGCAAATACTCTTCTGGTGATTGTTGGAAAGACTTCGTTGATTGATTGCTTACATGAGACACATAAAATCATCTGCAATATGTGGATTTTTTTTTTTTTTTTGTGTGTGTGTAGAAAGCTGCTTACTCCTAACTATTAGTACTGACAAGTGAAATAGAAAGAGCATTGTACAGTCTGGAGAATTTCTTTTTGGGGTGCGAGGGTGGAGGCTGCGATTCCTATGGCATTGAACATGCTCCAGATGTTTCTGCTCCTATTGAATAGTATCAATATTAAGCTCTGTTAAACATCAGTATCATCACCTACATATTCATACTGTTTCCTTGTCGACCATTTAAACACAGAAACTTTCAATCAAGCAGTGCACTCACATCGTCCAGGATGCCAAAGAAGTTGAACGGCCTCTTGAGGCCGATGTGAGGGAGGGCCTCTGCATAGATGAAGGAGTACGTCCCGAATGGAAGCTGTAGTTCATGCAGGAAAGATTGGTCTCCCTTAGCTCCCAGCACCGAATATTGTCTGAAGGAATCCAATCACAGAACAAGAAATCTGCTTTCGTACATAGCTATACTTTATTCCATCTTCAAGGTCACAACACTTTTTTTAATGCTTTTAGCTCCCCCTATTTCAATGAAATTTCATGCAAAGGTGACATTTAAGTGTAGTACCAGAACACAGTGTACATTATGTACATACCTTGCAAAATCTTTTTTTTTCTTTAACTATGCCCTTTTAATACATATTTTCAACTGTAGCATGTACACTGCCATAACTTTATATACTCCCTGTGCCAATGGACACAGTCCACTGAAATGCTTTACACGATACTCTTTCACTTCCTTACAAGCTTGAACACATTATCTACATTTGATGATAAAACCGTTAGGTACATGACACATCAAAATCAGGGATTAAAGGGATTGTATAGTTTTGGTTGAGACCTAATTTCAGGTTTCTAACATTTCTTGGTGAGATAATGAGAAACCTCTTATGAAATATGAAAGAGCATGTAATTCTATGAGTAATTCAATGTTTATTTGATGAAAATTGGTTTTGAAATGGCTGAGATATCCAAAATAGAGCGATTCTCAAAAAGTGTGGGACCCACACTTTATTACGATTGCTTTGTTTTACTTTGTTTTTGGATGTTTCACTCATTCCAAACCTGATTTTCATCAAATAAGCTTTGAATTCCTCTTAAAATGGTATGCTCTATACTATATCATAAGTGTTTTCTTGGCATCTCACAGAAAGTTAAAAGCCCAATTCTCATCTCCACCAATACTGTACCCTCCCTTTAAGTGTTCTACAGTTTGCTTGTTGAATTTAACATGGTAGAGAAGAGGGAAAGGTATTATTTGAATCATCGGAAGTAACTTCTATCTTCTATTTGAAAGATAATAGACTTAATACAACTGTGGGATATTACCACTACAGATCATGAGATGTTTGGAACATCCCTACCCAGGTAAATGTAAGACTGTCTGCAAAAGAAAGACAGAATGGTGATAAAATGTGAGAGGGGATTTTGCCGCATAAAGAAAATTTGAATGTAAACTCACCAATATGAGGAATGCTATCACCATTTGAATGTAAGTACATCACCTGATATGGTGTCTGGCGGGCATCTAAAAAATAGCTACCATTCACATTTGCGACAATGCTTGAATAATATTCCCGACCTCACACAAATTTCACTCCTGTTGTCTGCTTTTCTTCATATAAAAGTGATCTGCATATGTCAAATTGAGGTAAATCTAGAACACTGTGTTCTGACTCATTATGCAAGACAGGGGCAGTCCCTGCCTATCCATTCAAACTCAACAAAAATCACAGCTGTGCTGTCTTGATCTTAAGTTTTTTGTGAGTTTTTTGCAACAAGAAGACAACTAGGGAGCATTATTCAACACTTGTTATCAAATCATATGACAAAGAATTATATCTTGGATGACAATAGGATGCAACGCAAGATGACGTATTAAATACAGTACGTCTTAAGTGTCTCGCGTTTGCTAAATTTTGCCAAGATTGCACTGATATATTGGTTTCAAATGATAAGCATAATTCAAGACAACTTCCTCGTTGATTTCTCAAGTGAAGTGATGGAATTAATATAAAGCCAAACAAGACAAACCTGAAAAGATTGTTGGTATGCTCAGCTGATGGTACATTGAAATTATCTGTAATAGAGACAAATAAATATATGACACAAATGATTATGTTACATTTAAATACATATACCTCCTTATCAATCCTGACTGGATCATACTTCAATTTTCAGGGAGAAGTGAGCTAACTCATTCAAATCAAGCATGAATATGCAAAAATATGTACAATTAGCAACATCTAGTAAACCATTTCTGTAACTAATTACAAGTTATGGATGTTCTTTTCTTATAGTCTAGTTACAAGACATTTCATTCAATTGCTCTTTCCCATTACTATTTACTACTGGCAGCAGTGATTTAAAAATTTTGTAAGTTATCATAAATCATATTTGATGCATGTATATAGGTCAGTCGTATCACAAAAATCCTACCATATAAAAATTTCACAATAAAGCCTAAAATATAAGGAGATACCACTATCAGGTCTGCCAACATTCCCCACATCCAAATCAGGGAGATTCCACACAGCAATCAGGGAGATATCTGTGTGTTACATACATTTCAATATTCTCTTATTCAGACATGAACAGATTTTGACATTTTCAGGGAGACTCCTGCAGAATCAGGGAGACTCCTGCAGAATCAAGGAGATTTGGCAGCTCTGCACTATTTTTCTCAGCAAACCATAACAGTAGACGGTTTATTCTAGAAACAATTTTGTTACGAGTAATGTTCACATTTTGTATATTTAACAATACTTTACATTAATTATACTGATTTACATTTTTACATCGGTTGTTTCTATCCCGAACTCACATTTCAGAACTATTTTGAAGCACTAAAGCAAGGTTTTTGTTTCATCTGAAAATGGTAAATAATGCCTTTAAGTTCCATAGGCAGGAATTTGCTTAGTTGTTGCTAGGTAGGGCAAGCCTCCGGCAAGCTTTGTGGTAGCTCAGGGTAACTTTTGTTAACAAAGCATGCATAAAATCCAAAAACATTACAGAAGCAGTCTATTGTTAAACATGAAATTTGGTCGTGATTCTTATATCACATACTCTTGCCATCACAACTAATGTTGGGCTTTCAAAGATATTCAAACACATGCCATTGGAGAGTTAAGCTATCAAGAATGGGTCATGACCCTTAACGAGGTGAACAGTTCCTGTTTGAAGTCAAGCCTTACCATGGTTCCCTCTGACATCCAGCCAGATCATGGAGTAGGGTAGCTCTGCCTCTTGCAGGACTTTGTGGTACATCAGCCAGTCCTCGATGTTCTCCGAAGAATTTGGTGCTCCGTCAGTCAGGTCGCCTGCCGGAAAAACCATAGAACATCAGTTGAATCAGGAATCATGATAAACATTCCGTCACGACTAAACAGAAAGAAATGATCCTCACACAATCTTGTGTGACATCTGAGTTTTTCATTTGTTTTCCCCTGGTTCTCAATCCCACCGGCCCTGTCTGCTAATAACATTTGTACTCTTACATCGACCGAGACGTGCTTTTTGATAGTCTGGCATGTTCGAAAGGTGACAGACAAGTATAAACCGCTTTGCTCATTCAGGGACTCATAAATTTCACATACCGGTTGCAAGAACAAGAGTCGGCTGAATGATCTTGAGATAATCGGTGCAGAAAATTTTGAAGTCTCTCGCCCTGGTAGCCTTCATTACGTTTGGCACACTTGTGAGGTGTATATCAGATATCTGGAAGAAATAAGAGAAAAGTTGAAAACAGTACAATGTGGATAGCAAATTTCACTGTATTAGCACATAGATTATACCCAGAGAGTTTCTATTAGAAAACTGCTGGTGCGTATTTTACATGTCTGCTACTGCTATAAGAAGAGAAACAAAGCAAAGCAAAACAAAAGATCAGGTAAGGACATACCATGGCTCAACATTTGCTCTATGACACCGAGGTAGAAAGGGGAAAGAAAAGAACCTACAATCTTTCTTTTTTTTCATTACACATGCATATAGAATGAAGAACGTCAGTTAAAGAATAATTAGTCCACACAAGGATGTTAAAACCTGATCCTTCTCATTACTTTAATGGATACTAGTTGATCACAGATGATACCAGCTCACTGATGAAGCAGGGCCGCAAATTTCATAATGAAAAGCAAGAGGTAGGGATCTAATCAAAATCACAGAACCAACTGGTCAACAGATATTGTGAAAGGCATTCATACCACTTTTTCATTTTCACATAGCAACTACCACCAACAGATCACATCTGCAAGTAAACAATATCCCACGTGCCTTACAAGTGGAATCAATTTCACTGGATATAGTCGACACAATCTTCATGTCAGCCCCCGGGCCTAATGATTAACTGTGTTAATCTTTTAGGTCACAATCATTCCCTGAATAAATACCCAGTACACTATATACAAGCCATTGCTGCAACTGCTACTAGTGAATTTACCTGATCAAGAAAGCTATCTTTCAAGCAAGTAACAATATCAACGCATCGGACACTAAAATTTAAACAAAATTAGACAACTTTTTATTTACCTTTTATATTTCAGTGCAGTATTTCTCATACAACTCTTGTGTCCACTGGGCAGTTGAAATAGATGTCTATGACACCTCTCTCTTGTAGATTTTTTCCATTTCCTTTCTATGCAAAAATGGTCATAGCTGTTAGATGCTAAATGCTAACTTGGCATTAAAATCACAGAATATTTTACCACAGTGCAACTTTGTAATGCTACTTTTGGAAAATTTATAGAAGCCTGACTCATCTCCATCCATACTACTTCAAACAGCAATGAACAGACATTCTGTATTAACACTTCTTCCACCACTCTGACTCGCAGAAAAGACAGACATCTAGTATCATAAAAAATTCACCACATACAATGTACCTGCACAAACCAAAATAGGTTATCTGGGCCATCTCCTGGATACGGTGCAAGGTCAGATCGTGGGTGTGGAGGACCCGTGTATTGCACAGGAATAGTGAAGTAGTGAACGGCCTTTGCAAGGACACAGCACGCCACAACTGCCATCACTAGCACAGCACATGCCGAAGCGGTTTTACTTTGGATTTGCCACATGACGACTCACAGACTTGAGGCACTGCGTTTGACAACTACTGTCGGGCCTATAAATGAACAGAAGAGCAAGGAAACATAACATCAAAACAATAATGGAAGGGATATATAGCTTGATTTCTATCAAACAGGCTGAAGTGTAGACATTCAGGATTTACATTAGTTACTGATGAGCAGTATGTCGACGTATCTGATGTCATTTCTGTACAGGACAGTCCTGTCATAACAAAGTAATATAAATATATATATATATATATATATATATATATATATATATATATATATATATAGTAATATGAAAATTTCACTAAGAAAACTAAACATTAATGTAGAATAAAGTCTAGATAGTTATTCTGAAGTCTAGGACCTGAAATTTTACTTCGCTGTGAACTGTGTTTTACCAGTATAAACTGTGTTTGTTATAATGGGAGTGTACTGGACATCGTTGCGACCAAGGCCAGGGCAGCTCAACTCACATCTAATAGTCTCACTCTCCGCTCTTAAAAATGGTTGTTTGTTCACTGTACGGGAGCCAGGAGCGAGTGGAGAGTCAGGTCCCCTGTGAGTGCAGTACAGTGGTGGAAAAATCTTCTTGTTCATTACTCCCTTCTTGTCAATGATACAGGAAGTAATCGGTCTAAAATTTTACAGGTACTGCGGTAGACAAGGTCAAGGAGGGTCCCATCCAATCCCGAGGTACCGCCCTGACGATACAAATGATATGCGTTACTAAAGCCACATCTCTCAAGCAATCGGCTACAAATATCAAAAAGAGCCAGTTCAGCTGTTTGTGTAAATAAAAACATAGAATGTACAATTGTAGATTGGAACCATACCAGCAGCAGAGCTAGCTGCAGACTGTAAACGTAATATCACTTAAATAAGGTCTACCGACAACATACCGTACTTTAAAAAGCACACCAGCATCTATGCTCAATCGAAGTCCACAGTTGCTAACAAAAAAAGTACTGACAGTAGCACGAGTAAATTTAGATCTAGTACTAGTAGAATTTAGAATAAACCTAGTCTACTTACTAGTACCGTACTAGTAGTAGTATGACCAAGCGTTGTGGGACCGGACGCGTACATTGAGTCACATTGAAGGGGAAATCCAATGATTTAGCAGGTTAATTCTCACGCCGTTTTCACAGAATGTTGTCTAGTATTATATGAGGAGTCTATATGAAGTCTTTGAGGTAAAGGGTGCATATTCTGTGTGTAAAATAGGCAAGTTTTTCATGCGCGAACTTAAGTGTCCGGAAACCTAACCCCCATCATAACTGCAACCAGCAGCCCCATATGCATAGCGTATGGGGCTGCTGTTCGCAGTTATAACAAAGATCCTAGTATAATTAGTAAATTTACTAACGTTAGTAGTAGTAGTATAGTGAGGTGCCCGCACCTCGCCAGGGGCCCGAATACCGTCACCCTGTTCAAAATCGTTACGAGCGCACTGAACAATCATTTTTGCCTAGGACTGTGTTCAGTACGCTTGAAACTTGGCAGGACTACCACAACCAAGCAAGTTGTGGTGAAAACTGAAGAGTTTTTCACAAAAATCTGACATTTATATTATCTTAGGAATACGTGTAATACGGTCACCCGCATGCATCTTTTATGTGTAGTCTATGTCTGACTATGGGAGCCTCACGGTCACCCGCACACGTCTTTTACGTGCTTTGTCTATGGGAGCACAGGTGACGAGTTGCGGGCCCCTTCCTTAGCGCACAACTATTCCGCATCGCTCATCAGTTCGTGTTTGACGACGATAGCTGCAAATTTCCGGTTGGTATCAATCAGTGAACTTTTGATTCTGTTGGAATCTTCAGCATATTTCCTGAATTTGAGTGGGATTTCATAGAATTTCAGTAATAAAATGTGATTCAAATATGAATAAACATTGAGTATGACGAGGTGCGGGTCACCCAAGCCAAGTATACTATTACTAACGTCAATTACGGTATGGTCGCCACTGCGGTAAGGTCGCCAGACATTCACATCACATGTAACGCGCGCCGCGATCGGAGATCAGGTTGGGCGACAGATTTTCATCACTCTCAAAATACATTCGTATGAATCGTAATTCACCTTTTTCCTCCGTAAAAACACAAATAATTGTAATCAAAATATATTTTACCATATGTAACAGGTGATAAAACCATTTTTAATGCGAGGATGTTTTTGATTTAGAATGGATTTCAGGTGGCAGATTAAGGGAGATTTTCAAACGCGTTGACCGACAATGCCTCCTTCATTGAAGCGTATGTATAACACACACGCTAATAATATGTGGCAGGCTTTGGGCGGCGAACTAATTCAGTGTCGATATTACATTATTAGTTCGCCAGCCCGGACGTGTATAAGAATTACACACAAGTAGCGACCATACGGTAATTGACGCTAGTAACCCCAGGGCGCTCCTTCACACAGCGCTGGTTGCAGTAAAAGGCCGGTAGCTAGTACGTAGAGTAGTAGGGCCAACTGCGCTTGTTTTTCTGATTCTTGTCTAATTCCAGATGAGGCGAGGACTCCTTCAGGCATAATTGCTACATACATTGGCTTTTAATAAATTTACATCTACTTGCAATTGGCATAAATACATAGAGTAAAATATCCCGTTTGCGGCAGTTTAAGCATTGTTGAGGGTTTTTCCAACTTGTAAACAAATCAGGTAAATTATTTTCAACCATTTCATATATCATAGACAAGATTATTCATTAACGCAATTGTTTTCATGAAAGAAATTTACCATTGACCAACGCAGTTTTCATGATTTACCAGGGCAAAACCCGACACAATTTTCGCCGATAAGGGCGATATGCGACGTAGTATTTCTGCTTGCGGCACGATGTACAATCCCTATGCAATACGCGCGTGCTCCGCGATCTTTAGCTGAACGCCTTCACATGTCTCGCGTACATTGCGTAAGCGCCAATTCCCATTGCGAAAGCACGTGAAAATAGCGTGCGCACATGCATTGGCCGCAAACAAGATCGCAATTCTGGCGGTGTTGTTGATGTCTTTCTCGTGTTTTTCTCATTTTTTTTCGATGGTAACATCCACTTTCCGAAAAAAATGGCGGCCCACATCGGCTCGCGAAAGTTCTATTTTACGTGAGGATATGTTTTCAAAATCCATGAACATCGAGAAAACGACAAAAAATCCAGTTTCTTGGACCATTGTTTCTTAACTGTTATGTTAAGAAGTACCGAAAATTTCATTTTGGATGCGATATGATGTCATTTAGGTGAGAAAATTTCACTTTCGTCAGAGATCGTGCCCATTTTATCGGTTGGTTTTTGTTGATTGCTAGTGTGTTAGTATATGTGTAGTGTGCATGTGACAGTGCAATGCTGTGTTTAGCTGTATATTACCGTGTATGTTGTACCTGCCGCGAACGGCTGCACGGCCGCTTACTGACGCAGTTACTCTAGGTCTATTAAACGTTACATAGATTCCACATACAAAGACATACATTGTCATTGGCATACACTATACAGCCATTGGCTTTACATTCTTGGCCTTCGCATTGTGGCCTCCTGGCTGGGGATGGGGGCTGCGCCTCCTTCCTTCAAGCAAGACATTTCTAAAGAACCAAAGATCAAGAACAAACCTTCTTATTAAAGAACCCTGTCCTTTCCTCTTCAGTCTTACTCTTAGTCTTGTCTGTTTGAGGTTTCATCAGACGGCCCGGCGGCGACAGGCTCAAAAATAGAAGAGGATCAGGTGCGTGCGTAGGAATGTACAAGCGGGACTGATGTGGGAGCATCACAAAGTCAAAGGTGAGGGGATGAGAAGCAAGCATGCAGCGCGTTACGTTGTGCTGGGTGCGACCCGCGGGCCGGGCGGCAGGTACCGGGTGCATCTAGCTAGCCGCAGCGTTCGCAGGTAGGTACCTGTAATGTACAACACTCCACTGCACTTATAGTTATAGTACGTAGAGCCAACCAGCTGGCTCAAGAACTATTGTCATTACATCATCAGCGAACGGTAACGATATGATGTAACACGTTTGCTCAGGCAGAGATCAGAAGGGACAAGAGCACCGGAGGAAAACGCCAGAAGTGGCCAACCTCTTGAATTGAACATACATCGGCGATACCATAAATACTGGTACTGGTATAGACTATATCGGCCGTCGAGCTTCGCTGTGGTGTCTCTGCTGCCGTTCCTGCTGCCTCCTTTGCTAGTCCTAGATCCTGGATGTTGTGTGGTGTTTTACTCGCACTCGTCAAGTACGTGCACGTATGTTGGGAGATCAAAAAAAGAAGGGTGGTAAAAATACCCTAGCTAGTCAATGTTAGCTGCCCGACTCTGGGCCCTGTCTTATAAAATTTGTGATAGAAATCAATCAGTCACAAATCTCTTGAAAGCTGCAATCAATCGCAACCTGTGATTGCATGCACGATTGATTGCAGTTCTCCGTCTTAATTTCAATCATAACTTTTTTATAATATAAGATAGATTTGCATTCAATCGTAAACTTGCAATTGATTTGAATCAATCACAAGTCTTTAAAGACGGGGCCCAGGTTTGCTCTGCTGCCTGGTGTACAAGCGAGAGTACAGCATTTCGGTGAGCAAGAGCATTTATTTTTAAGATCGAAAATTATTATTGGAGCATGCTGGAAAATGGTAGACCCCCTCAGTCACTGCCTAACAATAACTGCGACCAGCCCGAATGCGAAGCGTTCCAACAGCATTACTGTGTACAAGGAGCGCCCTGGGGTTATGCCTAACGCAACAGTACTGGAAGGGCTAGCCAAAGTTAAATTGAAATTTGTATTTGGATTGGTTACATGCATGAGTTAGATGCATTGTCTAGATGTTTCCCAATCAACACTCACACTTTTTTTCTACAAAAAAAAAACAACAACTCTAACATTAGATTGAGATTGGCTAATCAATCACCCAGTAAACTTTTTTTCTTTGCTTGCAGTGTGTGGACTGGATGATGTAGAGGCCTAGAGCTACAAAACTGCATCACATCGCAAATTTTTACGAGCGGACAACTGCCAAAGAAGGATGTATCTTGCCAATAGTTCTGCAGCGTTACGCTGCATTTTTCCATGCAGACACTCCTCCTTTGCTCTCACGAGGAATTCAAGAATGCTGGACCTGTGCATGTTAAGAACATTTTCAAGTGGAACCAGGTCCAGACAGGTCCTGTCAGCCCAGGTAATGTGGAATGGCTCCCTGCATCAGTTTAGCAGAAACTGTGTCAAGGGTGATGCACTCTTCAACAGTCTGCGGCACAGGCCGTTGCCGGCCGGCTTGAGGAGGCACTTGCACGAATCCTTGAGGAGACCAGCTGGCAGGATGGAAGGGAGGCTTAAGGGGGTGTCTGATGCAGCAGAGTCTGGAAGCAAGATGGCGGCTGTGCCCAAAACATCAGAGGTGTGGCGGCTCTTGTCCATGGCAAAGCCTGAGAGATACAGACTAGTAGGTCAGTATTGGGTGGAAAATGCCAAGGGAGGAACATCAAAGTCTGGCAAAGTCTTTCATTATACAAATTGAATTTTAGAAGCATACACTTGTACATCTCCTTAACAGAATTTATGAGAAAAAAAAACCCAAAACAATTATCTTCAGTGGCAATGTGTGCAGATTTTGATAACCTGTTTTTCCATTGCTCGTGTGATAGAGTACCACAACATAATATGTCTACTGAGCCAGCTGTTTCCATTTTAAGAAATTATTTCTTATATGCCTTGTTCCCTTGCAGTTGCCATTGGACTCCTCATCATTTCCAGTACTGTCACGATATCTGTGCCTTTTGCCCTCGGGAAGCTGATCGACGTTATCTACACCTCGGCGAGCGAGGGCAGCAAAGAGGAGATGATGGAGCGTCTAAAAATGCTCTGCACGTTTCTGGCTGGCATCTTCCTCGTTGGGGCCTTGGCAAACTTTGGGCGTGTCTACCTCATGCAGACTTCTGGTAAGACACGCAGAGAGTTCCATGCTGGCTCCTGAGACAATTGCTCCTATGAAATACGTGCAAGCTAAACTAAATATAATTTCTACCCACAAACATAACCCTAACCCTAATCTTCACATCAAGCTAAACCTAAAACACTATCACAGCTCTAACCCTAACCCTAAGTCCTTGGAGAAAATATGACCAGAGCAGTTGTCACCGTAGCATATGTTGTGTCACTCACATGGACACACAGTCATGTTTGACATTTGTAGAGCAAATGGCTGTATGATATGACCAGTACAAGAATTTTACCATGATTATTTTCATCACGTTACACCCAGGCCAGAGAATCATCAAGAGGTTACGAGAGATGCTGTTCAAGTCCATCGTAGCCCAGGAGGTTGGTTTCTTCGACAAGACATCGACGGGTGAGCTGATCAACAGGCTGTCGACGGACACGTCTAAGATTGGCCAGTCCCTCACCTCAAACATTTCCGACGGTTTAAGGTCTGCAGTGCAGGTCATTGGAGGTGTCGGCATGATGGTAAGAGGGAGTGATTCGTTGTTACTTCCATAGCATGTGTGCACTATATACACATGTAGGTCTCACACCTTTAGTTAATCTCCTAGAGAGACATATGTGTTAAAAATTTAAGGAAAAAAAAATTGCTGTAAGACACACAAACGATTCAAGCTCTTTCTTTTCTTGTTAGTCTCCAAGTAAATCAACCTGTTGCACTTTGGTCATCAGATATGCAAAGAGTGTTTTTCTGCTCAAACTTTGCACAGGGGTCCTTAAGACTGGACCCTGTGCCGTTTCACTCAGAAGTTCCCAATATTTAGTGTGCTTACACATAATTATACTCCCTCTGAATTTTAAGCAAAGAACTTCTGACATCCATACTAGGTGCATCTTGTAAAGAAATTTCCCTCATCAACCACAACCAAATATTTTGCACAAAACTTATATGCACAATTTTTAATGAATTGTCTTTATTGTGAACTGTAGTATATTTCAGTACAAATTTGTGGAGGGGCTAGGGAAAGTCCATTTTATTTACAGGTGTGAAACCTATTGAGCAATAAGAACTGCCTAGCAATTGCCATTCATAGCACTCATTACAGCACCTTAATCCACCAATATTAGTGGTCAAGTTGAAATATGCTGTCACTTGCATGTGGTTAAATGTTGATGTTTGGTTTGTGTCATGGAACCTGTATTACATATAGCTTAACCCTGTTGTTTTTCTCCACTCAACTGTTATGTTTAAGATCAATGAATTTTTTTTTTTGTGTGTGTGTGAAAGTGTGATGTTTTGCGAGCAGGTCATATGTTTGATACAAGTTAAGGTAAAAATTGACCCCATAATAGCAAATCAAGCAAAAAGCTGACTGGAGCTGTATTCATATGTGACATTGTACATTTTACATGTTGCAACATTGTCTGTGTCGTGCAGTCATTATGATTGTATGAATGTCCAGACAGTGATCGGGTCAGCACTTAATTGTCATCATCATAAAACTGCCCATTACTCCCCTTTCTCCCTCTTTGTGTGTGACTAATGCAGTTCTACTCATCGGCTCAGCTCGCCACAGTGGTCATATCCATTGTGCCACCATTCTCAGTACTGGCCATACTGTACGGGAGGTACGTCCGATCGCTGTCCAAACAGGTCCAAGACTCCTTAGCAAGTGCTACCCAGGTAATTACCACTGCTTTACTTTGGTAGGGTTTGTTTCATTCTCAGGATTCAAAAAACTGTTCCACCCACCAATATGAAATCAATGTATATCGTTATATAGAGAACCATCAGAAATGTTTGTCAATATCGTTTCTCTTTCTCCTTTGTTTTGCGGTTTCTTATAAGAAGTTGTTGTAAATAAAACATGGATCGCAAGTTTGTGTCAGACAAAAATTGTTACTGAGACAAATGAAAATGTTACTGAATAAACAAGGAATGTTCGCATGCATTTTAATTTTGTGAATTTCGCGAGATTTGTGAAATTAAAATGCACACAAAAGTTCTTGTCGACAATATATGCATTGAATATCAGAAGCAGTTCATGAAAATTTCATGCCGCAAAAAATGGCCGTCGACTCCAATTCATGAAAATTTTGTGCCGCGAATATATCTTGTTTTTACAGTACTTGTCAATAATTGAAACAAAGTAAATAAGGGTAAATGGGAATTTTTTTTTCACATTTGATTGTTTCATGCACCTTTTTACAATACCAGACTTGTTGTTTACACAATATTTTGTGTGTGTCAATTACTTACAAATCGTCAGCCTGATCTCATACTTGACCAGAAAATATAGTCGCCCACTTTTTATTCAGAACAAAGCTTACTTTCTCTTAAAGTATATATCTTTAACCTAACTATTATAGGGCTGTAATACTTAGTTCTCATATACGTGATCGCAGTGCTAAGCACAGTAAAGTAGTTCTGATGCTTTCTTTTTTATAACGCACCGCCTATATTGAAATATTTTTTTTTAATGATTTTTTTTTTGTGGTTTGTGTTCAATTTTTGTAATAGGCTACTGTAAGATCACTTTGAACTTAATAGACCTTTACTTAACACATTTAGCAGCAAAACCTACCAACCAAACTCTTCCATCTGCAGATATGTACTGTTTAAAGTTTGTCATGACATGTGCAAAATGAGTAACACTACATCTATGAATTCTCAAACTTGTTGCTAGGTTGCAGAAGAGCGCATCAGCAGCATTCGCACTGTACGTGCATTCTCGCATGAGCCGCGAGAGGAAAGTGCCTACAGCAGAATGGTGGAAGGGGTGTATCAAATGACCAAGAAGGAGGCGCTGGCGAGCTCAGTTTTCTTTGGAACAGTGAGTGTTTTTTATTGTGTTCTCTCTTCTTCTTTTTTTTTTTGGGGGGGGGGAGGGGGGTGGGGGAGGTTGTTGTTTTTGGTTTTGTTTTATTTTTGTTCTGATAAAGAGTACTTTCTGTTCTTTATGAGGCATTTCAATGAGATCTCAACTGTAGACATGTTTGCTGTTACTTGAAAAAAAAAAATATTGTGCATGCCATACATCTTGTGAGTACACTTTATGATATCTCATGATTTGGAACTTATATGACAATTTGTGAGTGATTGAATTTGTGATCAAGAACCACATTGACCACACTTTCTAAAGAGAAAAATGAGTGTTTTCCCACCTGAGATGTGCCATTTTTATATGTTATAGGAGGCATTATTTTTGTGAGTTGTTGATTTTTGGAAATTGGGTCTACTCCCAAAATTCACAAAATACATCAGGTACCCAGCTACAGGGTGCTTTAAGATTGACACGTGACTAATATTATTTCCAAACTGTACTTGAATATCACTTTGAAGAGTTAACAATTATTGCCACCGTCACCTTCCAAAAGAGTACCAAATTCTACAGGCACTCAGGTCATTTATATGATGCTACTCGTTCAAAGGAGTACCTACAATGTAGTCTGGCCTAAAAAAATAAAAAATGGACAAATATTTTGATATAATTCATAAAACAGAGAGCTACGAGGAGGTGCAGATATTTTATGTGAGTTTTTGAAAATCAGGCTTTTAATGATATAGACACTCAATGTGTTTTGCCTGAGGCCTAGTTTTTTTATGAGTGTTTACAACAGAGTATGGTTTTAGTAAATTTAAGATTAGGTAGAGTGAAACAACTGAACAGAACAAGTAAACATTGTCTTTCTCAAGAGATTAAAACACAACCATACTTTTGCAGAGTAAATCCTTCATTTCACCCTCTGAGCATCACAATTAATGAATGTGTATTGAATGTAAAGGTGTTGCTCAACGAATGAGAACTGACAGAACTGAAACAGTGAAATTCAATTGACTTGTTGATGTGTTCCATGTTGCTATCCTCAGATGGGACTCTCAGGGAATCTAATCATTCTGACAGTGCTATACAACGGCGGCTATATGATGACAGCATCACAGATATCTGTGGGCGACCTGTCGGCTTTCCTGCTCTACGCTGCCTATGTGGGTGTGTCAATAGGAGGTCAGCCATGATTTCATTTTGCTCTTGATTATCTGTGTAAAGTGAATGCTAATGTTTGAGATTATCATCTCAATGAAACGATCGTGTCTTCATGAAAGCTGGATTGTAAGCCAGACATCTCTTCAAAGAGGTAGCAACCACTACATATATATGACAGTGTTGCTGTTGGTGGTGGTGGTGGTTGTGGTGTTGGGGAAGATGATAGTTGTAGTGCATGAGAATGGTACTGATGGCAATTGTGGTGGTGGTGGTTTTGATGGTACTGGTGATGACAGTGGTGAAGATGGTGCCAAGTGGATAGTATGCCAACATTCGAAGAAGGTCACAGTGTGGCACTCAGCAACTAATGACTTGATCCTTTAGTCTTATGTTGATATGAATATTTCTGCAGCAATCATTAATTTCAAAACAAAATGTAGGATACAAAATGAGTTGTTTAAAACAACTGTTTTCCAGGGGTGACTCTGGCAATAAACAAGAGTGCTGTTGTTTTCTTTCGTAAGGTTGGGAAATTACACATTTTATACTCATAGATTATTTTGGTAGGTAGAAAATTTCACCATTAGGTGTTCTCTGTCTCTCCTCATGTGTTGCTACGTTTGTGTTTTCTTCGTGCATTGAATGATAAATGATTACATACAGCTGTATCCACACCAAATCCATCTGTGATCCCTGTAAAACACCAACGTCAACAGTTGTCTGGAAGTCGGCTATTGCTCCCAGTAATTTTGTCCCATATGCATATTTTATTTTTTTTAATCCCGCAGGCTTGAGCTCCTTCTACTCAGAGCTGATGAAGGGACTTGGTGCAAGCACTCGGCTGTGGGAACTCGTCGACCGAAAACCTGCCATACCTCTGACAAGTGAGTGCTGCCTCTTTAGTTGATTCAAATGGAATGAGTGCATAAAGTGTGGTATCACATCTCTTCAACAGCTTTTCCTTCTGTGTCCTTGTAATCATTATCAACTATTTTTTGTTTAGTTTTCCTTTTAATTCATTCTTCTATATGACATCCACATCAGAGGCAAGAAAGAGAAATCAGTCAACTCTCCCAGGCTACTGGGTGATGTGTGTATGCATAAATCACACACCTGCTGCATTAGGTAGCTTTCAGTCCTTGTCTGGAAATTTCATAGCACATGAAAACCTGCATTCTTTCATGAAATATGATTGAAATGCAAATTGTTTAGGCTTGATATATCTATATCAACATGTGAAAGGGTTTCCCGTGTTCTGAAGATCCTTGTTGATGTGTGCCTGTCATTGTAGGTGGCCTTAGATTAGACCCGTCCACCCTCAAAGGTGCAATAGACTTCCACGAGCTCAGCTTTGCCTACCCTATGCGACCCGACGTCCAAATCTTCCAGGGTCTGAACTTGTCGGTCAAGGCAGGCTCTGTGATGGCTGTGGTTGGGGCGAGCGGTTCGGGCAAGTCCAGCCTCGGGGCATTGCTTCTCAGGTACTACGACCCCAGCACAGGTGAGTGGCCAGTATGTTCTTGTTTTACTTTCATTGGATATGAGAGGAAAATGTTTGTTTGTTTGTTTATTTGTTTGTTGGCTTTTTGCTTCTTCTTTTTTTCCTGAGGCTTTCATGATTCAGATTTTAATTCACCCACACATGCACAAACACTCACTCACACAGACACACTCAGACCAAGGAGGTTCGAGAGATGGAGTTACAACTGACTATAATTATTCAATCAGCTGTCAGTTTTCTATGGATGGAAAAAAGAATTCCACAGGTGCATTTGTGCCTTTGATGTTCGATGCTTGAAGCCGCCATCTTTCTTAGCAATCTGAAGATTCATTTTTAACGCTAACATATAATATTGGGTATATGCTGCTCGTTTTGTATATATCAAATGCAGTGAAATTTCACCTAATGATTAAGCATATAAAACAAAAGTTAATTCCGTTTGAGAATATGTACAAAAGTGTAAATCTGAGCTGTATTTTGTGAAAGTGTTTGAAATTTTACCCTCATGGAATGCCGGTTTTATCACTTTTCTCCTTATTTCTGCAAAATGAAACTAATATGGTATCATCTTCAAGTATAGTTCTTTATGAATTAATATGTCAGATTAGCGTACAATCACGTACATTTGAGTAATTTTGATATCTATTTCAGCAATATTTGAGCAATTTGTATTCGCGCACCCCCGTGCCTTTACCATTATCTACTGCCCATTGTTTGTAAGTAGGGATAGCGAAAAGTAATTTAGATTACCATCACAAAGACATATTTTCCTTGGAAAGTGGCTGGTGATTATGCAATGAGACACGAGTCAATTGTCTTCGCATTTGAGCGGCAGATCCAGTTTGACACATACTTCAAATATTTTTGGGTGGCGGCTTCGAGCATGGGATCAAAGCGAATAAGACTGTTGTGACTCCATTTCTCGAAACTCCTTGCTCAGACACTGACAAGTACATGTACATGCACACAGAGACATACATACACATACACATATACATACATACAGTCACACATACACAAGTCACACAGACACAAATAGCCAGTGTGTGGAGATACAGAGTCGAGACTTTATATATTTTTTTTATTCTCAAAGGGACTGATATTTCAGAAGAGCAGTAGTATAATGCTGCATTACTGCCAGTAAATGATTTGATGACTGCAGTAATGCATTCCTACCATGCTCCAACTTGTGCTTTATTTATCTATCTACAATCTGTATACCATAATTGAAGTCAGATGTGTCCTTTCAAACATAAGGTCTGTGCTGTATGTGTGAAATACCTAAAACCAGGTAGTCATTAATTAAGAGTTAAGTTGATTAAGAGGAATAAAAACCAAACAAGCAGGGCTTTGAAAAAAACAGTCGTAGGGAAGTAATGGATTTCTAAAGTTCTACAGTCATCCCCTACATTATGTTTTCTATTCTCTTTTTGTTTGTTTGTTTGTTTGGTTGTTTGGTTGGTTGGTTGTTTTTTTGTTTTTTTTTGTTTGTTGTTGTTGTTGTTTTTTTTTTTTTGGGAGGGGGGGGGGGGTTTAACATTTTTTCCCATAATCTGAAGTGCAGTGTTTCTAATGTTATTTTGAATGTTTTTTATGACCATTTGTGACCCTGCATCACAAAACCAATAAAAAGTCGCCAGACATGTATTTTTAGCTAAGGGCAGATTCTTAAAGAGCAGACTCTATGCAGAGACTACAACCCCAAGCACCTTCTGGTCTGGAGATACTCCCGCCTGAATCCCTCGCAAACAGGAGACTTCAACTTGATGTATGCGAAGTCCCTTGGGTCAATAGGGTTCTATAAATGCTCTCTCGTGCTATCTCAGGCTTATTTTCAACATACGATGGCACTAAATAAGAAATAATTCAATGAATCAAATCATATGTTTTGGGTTAATAAAACTATATTTCATTATGATCATGTGCAGATGCTATACTTATGCATGTGTATTATGAAATTGACTGGCATCTAAAAAAACGTGCAAGCGGGAGACACAGAGCCAGGGCGGGAGAAATTAAATCTCAAGCGGGAGAACAGAAGATTTTGTGAAAATGGGTTTTCGGCTGGAGATCTCCCGTCGAAAGCGGGAGAGTTGGAGTCTCTGTCTAAGCTTTAAAATGATGTATAACTTAATTCAAACAGACTCCCCTAACATATCAAAATACTAGAAAGAAAGCATGCACTCTGAAAAAGTGTGAACTGAGAAAAGAGGCTTTGAAGTACAGGGTCTATTCAAGCAATTAATCTTTACCAAACCGTGCTAGCTGCGCAATGAAAGGGACAAAACGCAGGATGTAAACCACCGGAGCAACAACAATGAAGGGATTATCAGATTAAGCTGAGATTGAGCATGTTCTATCAACACATTCTGTCCATAATTAATGCTAACTTTCAAAGCAGTAGAGTTAGCCTTTCAAAAGTTATTAGACTTAAGTGAGGAGTGTGTAAAGGATTTCAAGAAATGAAAGGGGGATTCTGAGACATACTTGATCATTCTATTCTCCCAAAAAAAGGGTTGTAGAAAAACTGCTTAAAACATACTTTCCCATTCATGTTATGATCCCAAACTAAAGAATAATGTAGAAGGATAGCTCTTTCTGAAAATATGAAAAACTCAAGATTGACTTGGTTGACCCAATACACCTTTTTTGAGTGCTCACATAAAATCAAGGGGTGCGACTTTTTGTTCGTTTTGTAATGCACGGTTACATTTTTGCCTTGTCTTTGCAATGCAGGCTCCATTACACTGGATGGCACCAATGTTACCTCACTGAGCCCCGAGTGGCTAAGGCATCAGATCGGAACAGTCAGTCAGGTATGGTATTCCTAAAAAAGTCATATGACACTGAGCTCAAAAAAAGGGGAACGGTTTAGTCAGTTAGTTGGTATACCATAATTTGTATGATATCAAGCCATCATTACCATGTGAAATCATAAGAAAGAAAATGTCTTAAAAATATAACTAATAATCTTTTGTTGTGCCTATGTAGAGCGTTAGCAAAATCATAAATGATTACTTCATTATGGTTTCCCTTTTTCCCCTGTTTGAATTGAGGTGATATTGTTTGTAATTAAAGACTTGTTTTTGCTTTGTTTCACAGCACAGGTGCTAGCATACAGTTAATGAAGCATAAAACCTTTGGTAAATGCGGGTATATTTTTCCCCCCGATTGCACAGGAACCAGTTCTCTTCTCAACCTCCATCAAAGAAAACATCGCCTATGGTGCCATTGATCCGGATGTGGTCTCCATGGAGCTGATTGAGGATGCCGCCAGGACTGCCAACGCCCACAACTTCATTCAGTCATTCCCAAGCAAGTACGACACTGTCGTCGGTGAAAGGGGCCTCATGCTATCGGGTACGTAAAATTCGTGTGGACTTGAGGTCAGGACTTTGGGGTGAAGAAACTTTCATTCTGGGGTGAAGAAACTTTCATTCTGGGGTGAAGAAACTTTCATTCTGTATACAATGAATGTGTGAATATGTTACTTACGCACTAGTGGCAAGTTTCCTGATATTGTTGTGTAGGAGCTTGGAGAAGGAAGATAACTTGACGCTTAGTGTGCTTTCGAGTGGAGATTGGCACAGAAAACCTTGTAGCATTGTTCACATTGTCTCAAGTCCCTGGTACAGAAAGGGTTAATCCTACAGACTATTCATAGAGATGGTATCATTTTGAAGAATCCCCCCACCCTCCCCCCCCCCCCCTTTAAACTATGATTCTGATGCTGAGTCAGTTTCTTTTCTGTTAGCTACATTTTTAATCAAAATTCAATTACTGCAGTATTTGCCATTTCCATAATTCTAATTCTGAAGGGAAAAAAAACAAATCATACTTTGTTAACTATTGTCTGTGTAGTTTACAACTGGCAATACTGCTGCTATCACATGTTCTATATGGCCTTGACAAAATACAGCTTTATCTTTTGTAGTCCACATGTGTCAAATGAATGTTAACTTGCCATGAAATTAATCTCGTATTGTTGTGCAATTCTTCAGACAAGTTATCTTATCACCCTAGGTTATACTGTTTGTCATGAATTGTGTGGTATCTCAAGTCATTTTCCTACCAAAGGCTGTCCACTGTGATGTGTAAAGGGAAATGTATTGTGCACGACTGAAATGTGGAAGCTACGTACGACTGAGCTGATTTAAAGGAGAGCTTTTTTTCCCCCTCCCATTACAATGACAATAACTGCTTATCACTTAATAATTGAATATGACCAACATCTGTGAGCAGAACCCATTTATGCTGGCAGTAACTCAGAATGTACTTTGATTTGTAACTGATATGTAAAGTTTCATGTTTAATCAATGTCAGACCTGCATGGTTTGTCCTGTAGGGGGTCAGAGGCAGAGGATAGCTCTAGCGAGGGCGGTGTTGAAGAACCCCAAGATTCTCCTGCTTGATGAAGCCACAAGGTAAGGGCCGTTTTCTTTGTCAGTTCTAGGAAATCAGTCACAAAGTTTCATGTTAAGGTCAAGTTTTATGCATGCAGTCACATACTGTAGTCATGCACACATTAAAGCTTACGCAGTCTTACAGTATTGAGGAGGCAGATATAGACAATGTCATGGACTGTTGTGGAAATCTATGTTGTTAGAATTGCAGCCCTCCATGAGAGGGGATGCTACATTTTTAGAGGTATTGTTTTTTGTTTTTTTTTGGTCAAATCCTGATAGATACAAGGTATGTTTTTACGATGATTTCATCAAATATTTTCTCATACTTTAATCTTAATGTTGATTTTTTTTTTCAAATATTTTTGTATCACATTGCTTGAATTAAGAAATAAATGAAGAATGGATCCATCAGGAAATGTATATTTCTAGTATTTGCACACAGCCGACAAAGATTGTCAAAAGCTGCTCAAACTGTTTTAACCTGTTAAGGACGGGCTGATTGTACTATAATAAGCATTTTCTGTAGACACCTGCTCAAGTATACTCTGGAGTAGTCTACAATGGGTTAGAGTATGTATTTTTTCGTTGTTTGTCTGTGTCTAGTGCCCTTGATGCCGAGAGTGAGTATCTGGTGCAGGAGGCGCTGGAGAGATTGATGGTGGGGAGGACGGTGATCACCATTGCCCATCGTCTGTCCACCATAAAAAATGCCGACATGATTGCCGTGCTAGATGCTGGCGGGATCGCGGAGACAGGGACCTACGAGGAGCTGATGATGATACGAGATGGCATCTTCAGAAAACTGGTGGAAAGACAAACCGTCATCAACTGAACAAATTTTGCATTTATCAGTGATATATATATATATATATATATGGCAAATATGCACTTTGTCCAGTTGGGCATCCGGGGAGATAGTACTGAAATTTGTAACAAAATGAAAAAGAAATGAAAATTTTTTTTCCCCCTAGTATTTTTTTTTTTCTTACAACTCAGGGAAATGAGTGGTAATCAAAATATGATCATGAATGTAAAAGAAAGAAGCTAAGTTTTGCAGTGACTGCATTCATTGTAGAGCAATAAGAATGTGTCTTTGTTAGATTTTATTAGCAAGAACCTATGCAACCGATGCACTAAGACTTTTTTTTTTAATGTAAGATTTGCCTGCCATGGGTGACATTCTGGAAAGGGATGCCTCATATGTGTTACTGTAAAAGTGGTTTCTTTCGCGGTGGTTTTATTTTCGCCCTTTGAGGTTGAACCGCGAATTTAACATCACGCGAAAATGTTTTGAACTTGTCGCTTGTTACAACGCTATCATTACCGACCGCGAATTAAACACACACGAAAAAGTCGGCACCGATGGAAACCGCGGAAGTTTCTGTGCGCGAAAGAAACCACTTTTACAGTAATTCTTACCTCATTTCGTCGGGTGCCCGTGCATTGGCCGCTAACGCAATACAAATTGTATTGCGTTAGCGGCCAATGCACGGGCACCCGACGATTTCCAAGTTTCCACAGGCAGTCTAACCAGGTCTTGAAATCAAGGTATGATGGTGCACAACATATCATCTAAAGAGAATATCACGTATATTTTAACCATCAAAAGGAAAACCTTTGTGTACTTGTCCTGTGGCATCCATTCTGTTGCAGTAGAAGTGTGGGTTAGATTAAAAGTGTTCAGTTCATTGGACTTTAGTTGCAGAGATGTCAAGTCTTTCAGGTTAGTTTGTGGCAGTAGTATTGAAATGTGCAAAATGTTGTGCAGCTTTTGTGTCTTATTGGTACGTGTATTATCTATATTGTTTAGATGGGATGAGCTTAAGTCTAGTACTTGCCATTTTATTGTCCTCTGCATGCGAAATACAGTAGCTCACTTCGTCATATCAGTGTCCTTTCTTTTGAAAGAAGTCTCAAGGCTATGTATGGTACTAGTTCGTAATGATGTTTGATCTTATGGTATTAAGAGTGCATTGATAGAGTCTCCAAAGGAACCGAAGTGCAAACTATTTGTTGCGAAAGTATGACTGCCATGTTTCTTGTTATAGATTTTATGTTAGCATACTGTAAATGCATTTAATTTGAATCATATTTTGACAGAGGTCAAGAAAATGTAAAGTGAATTTGTAGATGCGATTCCTCACCATGCTCATTACTGAAATATCTGCAATTTCATGTAGCCTTGTCCATGCATACATATACATGTATGTGTATACAAACTCTCATCAACATTCTAGCTTTTAAGGCACAAAGCGGGTATCCCTCTCTCCTCTTATTACCAAAACATGGATGCATTTGACCCTGGCGAGGCAAATCGGAGTCAATCTACTGCAGAAATTTTTAAATAAATGATGTATTGCAGTATTTTGTCTGTTGAGAATCAATACGACATTACGGTAAATTGTCGTATTGGTTCTGAATTGATTCCTTTATTTTCCTATGACTGCAGAAGTCATGGTCACTTTTGATGACTTGAACAGCACACTTTGACCTTGATTTTGATTAAACAATTTCTCCTCACCTCTCTCAAGTTCCAAAGCAATCAGTGTGCTTTCTTTTGAATAAAGGTTTGACCTTTGACACACTGTATAACAAAATATCAAATATAACAAGATATATGTTGTCGTAATCATAAGCACTTGTAGTGTTTCTACTGTGCTGTATTTTAATGGTAAGGGGTTCTATTAATGACGGAATATTTATTAAAATAAATACACGGCAGGATATCTGACTGCCAGATTTAAAAGAATGCACTTTAGTGGTATGGCATTTGGTAGCCATACTTCAGTATGTATGTAATCTTTGAGGCACAGGAAAATGTGTTAGGATGGGCACACACAAGATACAGATCTTGCTCCGAGTAATGTATGTGCTCAAATGCAGAGTGAATCACTGAAAACAGACAAGAAAAGAGATACATGTATTTCCTGTCCTGATGGACCACTCTGTAACCAAACATGGTTTATTTGCAATTGACAATGCAGAATTCTGTGATGCATTCAAAACAAATGAAAAACACATGTGATCACAATGAATGTAATACCTGTATATCTCTATTTTTGCAATAAAGCAGTCTCAAATCTATAGTCAACACACATTGATGATCTGTCTGGTTTGAATTTATCAAAATAAAAAAAAAAAGAGAAAGAGAGAAAGAAACTGCTACATTTCTCCCTTTTTTTGTTCACAAACTCCTGCCTGTTCAGTACAAAACTGTACAATATATGAAGGAAAGTTGCGATTTTGTGTTTCCACTGAACAATTACCCCACATATTGAATGGGCAAAATGGCTCCCGAGATTTCACAGGCACAGAATGTGTTCCACATGAAATGATTGTCTTGTACAACTATTCATTGCTTTACTCGTCAGAAAACAAAGTACGTTGTTGTACATGTACATGTACATTGTATTTGCTAGTGCTCACTGAAAACAGTGTGTTCGGTGCGTGATATATGATCAAGTGTTGAATCGGCAACATATTTTCTCTCAAACCCTCTTCTGGCAACCCCCCCCCCCCCAAAAAAAACAAAACAAAACAAAAAAAAACAATTGTTAGATGATTGCCCAAAACAGAAATACGTGATCATAGCATTGTGAAGTCCCACCACTGCCATAAATACATGGTCATGAAGAGGAGCAAGATGAAATGGTACTTGTAGCTACGGTACTAGGTGGCTACGGCCAATGCTATTTCAACTATCAATACTTGAATAGAATACACAAACTCTTGTCTGTGTATCCAACACAGACTCAAACCGAGCTGAAAAAAAATTGCAAGCAGTATTTGAGTAGACACAGCACCTTGTCCAAACGATGAGTTCAAACAATAGTCCCTATGATATTTTATTGTCTCTTGTCCATTTCATGGCACCTCGGTACACTTAATACACACAAGGGAGACGGATTGTTAACATCACAACATCATGAAATGCCTGTATATTATGGGATGCACACAACAGAGGATAGAATGAGGGTTCACTGAGTTGCCATCATGATGGGCTCTCACAAATACAGGCCTCTGCAAAAATTTTTTCAGGAGATTGGACAGTCGCAGGGATACATTGTTCTAGCAGACCAGACAATCTGGCATTTTTGTCCCTGGGTGAAGAATTGTACTGTATTTCCCTCGGCATTGTATATTCAAAAACCTCCTAGCTCAATTTGAGTTTTAAAACATTGTAATTATTAATGTAATCCAGAACAGTGTTTTTACATTATTTGACATCAATACTGATGTCATTGTGCTGAAATGTTACAAAAATGAAACAGTTTTTCGCTCTCGCAAAAAAAAATCATGATTTTAGAGATACTACGTCTTGTCACCCAAGGGACAATTTCATATCATTAGCAGTATTTAAGATTTCATTAACCTCTGACTCTCAAATAAGGAGTCCTTGCGATCAAATTTGCTGTCAATTATTCCAAAAACGTTAACAGAGATGCCCCAAAAGCTGTGCAAGCATCCATTTATAGAAAACAAAGCCTTCACTCATACATCTGCAGATGCAGCGTACCTGAAAGAAAGATTACACATTCATCTAACAGGCAAACTCACATTCTTGAATATCAATGGAAAAAAACAAACAGCATTTTAACTGTTTTGATCATATATACATTGTATATATGCACTTAAAGCTAAGTTTGGGGACAAATGAACTGGAAAAAAAAAAAAGGTCTCTGTGAAGTTGAACACCACGAGCATATGATTGGATTCAGCCATTTCTATAATTGTCTGCATATGGATAATGCCTGTAAGCAAAAGGCGACAGGGTCATATCCATGGCGGGTTGCTTTTGATATCGTATATGAATATATCATATATATGTATGTATTATATCACTTATCAAACAAGCACTCACATTTGGAACTCTACAGCAAGAATGTTTATTTAGATTACTTTATTATTGGACTCTCTACCACAACAATGCAGACATCGTATTTCTCGGCACAGGTATTGAAATTGAGGGGATATCAAAAGAAGGGGGGTTATTTGTATCCTGCTTTTATGTATTCCTTGCCAACAAAGATGCGAATACCATCAATCCCCACCCCAAATTATCACGTGGATATGGATGGGGGGTAAAAAAATCTGGAGAATGGTTCACACTGGTGACATAAAATGCCACACTTTTTGAGTGTCCGAGGAAAATTTTTTTATCACTGGGGGCGTGTTTGCCATTTGTTTCCATGACAGCGAGCATTTCTCGAGATTTCTTGTGATAGCAATATTCTGCCATTCCATTGATGATGTCTTGCAATCAATTACACTTGCTCACAACACTTCAAAAGGAACTAATACAAAAGCAATAATCCTCAAGAGTTGCATAGGACGTTTTCCCCATGTATAAAGGGACAAAAGTTGGTTGACGCTCATGTGTTCATTCATACACATCTCTGTCACAATTCATGTACGAATGGTACATTTGTCTCAATATCTAACAGCATAATTCAAATGGGAACATACAGACAAAAAAAGGGGAAGATTCTTCCACTTTATCAAAATACACTTATAATAGACAAATACATACACACAAAGAATAAGATATTTTTGAATAGTAATAGAGGCAAGTTCCACATCAATTATCCATACAAATACAGATCTACCTACAGCAAAAGACTATCTACACTACTTTATTTTTCACCTTTGAGTTTTAAGACAACTAAAGAAAAACTACTGAAACACTCCTGGACAAGACTTTCCGCACCACTGCTTTCAGCGAGAGTCAGACCTTGTAACACTTGGACTCTTGATATATTTCATTATCTTTGGTAAACTTAAGTTACGATCAATCCGGCGAGATTATCACATGCGAGCAGCAAGTCTAATTGTATATTATAATTTCTTGTATGTGTTACGTTTTCACTTATCATTTTACTTGTGCTAAATCTCTGAAACACACATCCATACATTGTGTTGAAAAGCTCCACCTTGCCACTTTATCTTACT
The DNA here is from genome assembly GCF_040938485.1 of Diadema antillarum. Taxonomy (NCBI): domain Eukaryota; kingdom Metazoa; phylum Echinodermata; class Echinoidea; order Diadematoida; family Diadematidae; genus Diadema; species Diadema antillarum. The sequence continues at coordinate 261,157 of NW_027272571.1, read as the reverse complement.
ATGAAAAAAATAAAAATCATAACTTTTGTCATATGGAGTTAACCCACAGAAATCTTTAAAAAAAAAAATTAATTTCAACTTCATTCAGGGAGAAATCAGATACTGTACACATATACGGCATATATTTCGCAAGGTTTTTATTTTCGCAAATTTCACCAGCCGAGTGCTATTTGCGAATTTAACAACACACACACAAAAAATATCAACTCTTATCTCAACATGCATGCCACCTGCACACATTTCTCCCTTCATTACTGTACCCCACAATTGTCAATTTAACCACTCACAAATTTGTTGGGAAAGTCCCGATTCGCGGAAAATTAGACTCACAAAATATATGACGTACACGTATGTAGTATTTGACTGAGATGACACATAAATGTTAGACTTCGGAAATTAAGGTTGAACTGCGTCATGCACATGTGCTGGGACAATTATTTTTGTGGAGTTCAAATCTATCAGCAGACATCTATGTTTTACTTCTAAAACTGCCAGTTTTTCATCAATGTTCTTCCATGCACTGGCAAAAGCTGAAAGATATATGATGGAGTGACACTTTGTGCAAAATGAAAACTTCAAATTCCACACAGAATTTGGGAAACTGGAAATTGTTAAATCAAAATCGTCAAATCTTTCCTGCGTCATATGAGATGTAAATTTTCTGCTAAATCAATCATTCACGACAAATTTACTGGCTCCTTTCTCAAGATTAAAAATTATTCTCATCATCTATGATACTGCGAGGCCCTAATTGAGTAACTTCTTACAAGGTTAAATGGGTCGTATAGTTTTGGCTGAGGCTTAACTTCAGGTTTCCAACATTTTTGGTGACATAATGAGAAACCTCATATGAAATATGAAAGAGCATGTAATTTCAAGAGGGATTCAATGTTTATTCGATGAAAATTGGTTTTGAAATGACTGAGATATCCAAAACAGAGCAATCCTAATAAAAGGTGGGACCCACCTTTTATTACGATCGCTTTGTTTTACTTTGCTTGTGGATGTCTCAGCCATTTCAACAGCGATTTTCATCCAAAAAATTTTGAATTCCTCTTTGAATGGTATGCTCTGTATTATTTCATAAGTGGTTTCTTGGTATCTGTCAAAAAGTTAATCGCCAAATCTTCATCTCCACCAATACTATGCCATCCCTTTAATGTAATTCTCACAACCAGCAGACAGCTTGCCAGTGTGGCAAAAAAATGGTTCATAATTAAATAAGCCAAGTGACTGATGATTTGATACTCAAAAAAGATTAATCTGGGTGGCAAGCACCATATGACAAAGTGCCTTCTGTCACGAAACCATAGCAAAGCAGAAATTAGCTAAATGTAAATTCCACACACATGCTGATCTTTCCCAGAGGAGCCACTAATAACACAAATCATGTAATATTCGTGAAAGTGGTGATGATACGACAAAGACAGAGTTGTGTCCAAGACTTGGGCGTGTTGAGGGCACAGAGACATTTAAAACTATGGGAAGCCTACTGCAATATTTTTCCAAAACACATGCATCTGTCAAGCAAGCCAATTCTGAGACCTTGCACGACAGGACCAAACATTTTATAATTTCCTTCTCTCCAGATGACAAGATATCGCAACTCTCCATACATGTTTTTCAGCTCAATTAAGGGAACAATGGGCAGCTACATCCTGTTGGACTCCAACAATGCCAAAAAAATTAAGCTATCACTGATGCCACTAGGTTAGTTTCCATCAACAATTTGAGGAAAACATAAAGATCCCCATTTATCACTTCGAAGTAAACTGAACCCTGAACCACATCAGGAGTAACAGGGAAAATATTTCATTTTCTCTTTACACTTACATTGATTTGTGATTGATCTTTGATATAGTTGATCATACAATTGGACAAGTTTCAGTAAAGTATCCTCATGAATGGAAAGATTACCCGCATCATTTCTCTGTCACACTGTACAAGTCACTTTCCATCACTCTGAAAATCATGAAAAAAAAACCATAACAAAACACAAGTATCTCCAATGTTTACATCCCTGTGCAGCTTTGCATCATAAATACATCTTACATATAACATCACCAGCAGCTCGCAACACTGATAGATAGTGAGTAATCCATAAGGCTCTGTATTTGTACCGATAATTTGTAGTATTTGAAGAAGTACTAGAGAGATATAATAATCATGTCTTTGATATATGTGATTTTTCCGCTTACAACAATGCTTGTAGCTTTTTGTACACCTGGCTTACCACTGTGCAGTCTCTGAAGAGAGCGTGGCACAAGAACAACAGTCGATCGTGGCTTTTGTGGCTTGTGATAGTCTACGATTCTCTATAGATATTCCTGAAGTGTTTCAACGGTGCGTCGCCCCAGCTTGCGTTGGCATTAGCTGGATGTCAGACAGGCGGCTGCGTAGCTGACCGAACTGTCACTCTGGGTCTTGCACTGGTTGGACTGGGCGTACTTGAGGAATTTCATCTCGTAGCGGAGACCATTCTGGCGCTCACCTAGTACTGCCACGATAGCCTTTGTGTGTTTGGAAGGGGTAGGATGGGGAGGAGATTTTGATAGAAAATGGATTATGGTGTGCTGAGCACTAACTGATTTGTCACAGCATTTACGACATATACTGGCATGGCACTGGCAGTAGAATCGTAGTATGCTCAAGTTATACTTTTCTCTCTCAGTATGCCATTATAAAACTCTTTGCATTCCTGCAGTAGCATGCAATTTCCATAACATGACAGTTTGTTTTTAATGTAATTATTGTGATATATCTTCCCATCAGTTATTCAAATTTGTGAAGTACATTATAAAGGCTTTCAATTCCATTTGATTTGGCTTACATGTAGAAAAAATAAGTATACACAAGTACAAAGAGTGCAATACACACACATACGCACACACATAAAGAATCAAGTCAAAGCCTGGTAAACATTTCAGGAGGCTGGTAGTAAGGCTGAGTTAAAAATGTAAACTCATTGTTTGTAAATGACATGAATGTGAACTTTCCTCTTAAAGTGATACATACACTTGCACATGTGTGATACAGTAAGTATACAATGAACTGTTTTGGTTCACACCCACAGGTAGTAACTGGTGAATGTGTTTACACAATGAGACACACAAAAAAAATTGAGTTTAGGGCAAATCTCGGCTGCAATAAAGACCCTGGCACCTCACACAAGTTGATCATTCTTCAGTCAGGTTTCAAATGAGAGAAGACCATCTCTACAGGCCTCTATCAGAAGGAATTGCAAAGTCTTGCTCTGGAAGTGCTCACTAAAGTGTGCCTTTTAGCTCTGTTTTGGGGGTTACCTTCATTTTAAAGCTAGGCAGAGAACCAGATTACATGGTAGTGGTCTGCAAAAACAGATTTTCACTATTAGAGCAATTTTCCCCGAACAAGAAATTGAACTACGCTTGTTCTATGAATTGGGTTGTGAACTTGGGTCGGGTAACTTTTCACCAATAAGGATAGGGTGGGGACTTCTCAGAGTGCCATCATACTATCAACCTACACCTGTCAGCTGTGTCAGTGTGAAATATTTTGATTTCGGGGAACTTGTGCAATTGACGGGGACTCCTAATACAACAGTCCAGTACAAGTAATCGTTTATCCCCATGAAAGGCAAAATGTAGGGAAGTTTTCCACTTACATTGAGAAGTACAGCAATAGGATGCCTGCCACAGATGGTGTTGCTGTATTTCTTGAGGTATGCTGAAAAGCCTCGGGGGTCTAGCTGCTCTATCAGGTCCATACCCTGCCACAGAACAAGATAATGTCATCAACACACAGTACTCATATTATCTCCATGTTAACTACGTCGACAAGTCAACCACACCAAAAGTATTCAGGAACATATTTAACTAAATACAGCTGCATATATATAATGATGACACTGAAAACTAGAAAAGCACTCGGAGAACACAGACCTCCCTCTGCTAGAGCAGCTCATTTCCATCCATACATGCATGCTGAAAATCGCACAATTTCCCAATGATAAAGAAGCCTTCTGTTTACCTCATCAGCTTCCAGCATGCTGCGCAGCACCTCGAGCAGCGCACGCGCTTCAGTGTGCGTACAGTATGCAAACCTCAAATATGCGCAGCTTGAACTCCCAAGTTCATTGACCCTATATGCCAAAAGATTAAGAAATCCTTCAAAAATCCATAAAAATTTCTCGATCACTACCAAAATTTCATAATCTGTTCCTGGTATCATCAGATTTTCCTGCAAGTTGCATTCAAATCCGTTCAATTCGAGTTATTTGCAAACAGTCAAACCAACAACGATGAAAACATAACCGCCTCCTTCCTTGGCGGAGGTAATAAAGCAGAGACATTCCAATATTTGAATAGTACTCATAACAATGGCAACATTCAATTCATAGGAACACATCAGATAGAAATAGTCTATCTGTGCATGTTGGCACCAGAAACACAATAATCATCAAAAAAGGATGTAAAACTGTCAACCAGTTGCACAGATGTAAAACTGTTTTAAAATAGACTGAAATTTATCAATTCTGCAATTATATATCCCAGCTATGGAGATTATGCCATTGATCTGAAATTTCTTAAATGCCCCGCCGTCACCTTGTGTCTGAATCTTCATTCATGTTTCAGAGAAATTTTTCCTTAGTTGATGGAGGTTGAGACTGGGAAGATAGAACACAGGTTCAAGTGAACAGAAGGGCGTATTTCTATTGACACCGTAACACAGGCATGAACTTTGTACTGAATGAATACCCAATGGATACACAACATATCAGTTGTTACTTAAGACAACTTGCTCTTGCGTACAATTAAACTGTCCATAAATGCCAGATGCAGATGAAAATTGAGCACGGGGGTCCTTCCCTTAACTCTTTATGTGCACCTGAACGTCTGACTCAGTTGACAGGGTGTGCCAACTTCGCATATTCTGCTCAAACGCACAACCCCAACCAAACCGATCGATAAATTGCCAAATGCCGCAGTACAAGGAAAGCGTTTCTCGCGACTCCGTTCCTCTTACATATAGCTTACATTTTATGTGGTGATTGACTAACAAGTGGTGTTACGTACTGGATTTGCATGTAAATTCTACGTTTCTGTCACTGTTTTGTGTGCAGAAGTCATGCCTTTACAGCAATTTAGCTACTAGTCATTTGAAAGAAAAACAATCATAGATTTGTCATGCAATTCACATCAAAGCAGAACTTAGCATGTTCTTGACAACTTTACACACTATACATCCAGCTGAACAGAAAACTATAGAAGTAACATAGATTTGAAAAACAGAATGTTTTCTCAAAGCATAACAACACTGGTGTCTCAGAATAATGTGGCACACTCGGGGTTTCCACCATGGCACATGATGAGTTAAAGTATGTAGTTTTGGAAGGACATTTATGAATCTCTACAAACTTCCCTTTAGGTATACATGACATGTAAAGAATACTTCCCTACGATTTAACATCAACCTTGCTGCAAATGAAGTATGTCACATTCTCAGAGTAATTTTTATTATTTTCTGATACACTGCCTTTATAACAAAATCAGTCATTTGTGGGACTTCCCGAGCTCTTGAATGTTAAAAATCATTTAGTACACTGGAGTTGCAATTGAAGCTTCTAACTACAGTATAATTTGATATTGGGATCACTCTACAACATGGTAAAATGTTTCAGAGGAAATATTTACCATTTTATCTACTGCTTCGATGCACTGGTAGATCTTTGAATACTTCTTGTCATAGTAGGTATACCTAAATCTCTTTCCTGCAAAGAACAAAACAAAACAAAAAAGCAAATAAGTGAGAAGTGTAGAATCAATTTAATCACCATCACAAGTATGAAGCATGCTGAAGCATGTGAGCATTTCCCTAAGTTTCTATAATCACATCCATCACAGCTATTTATCCAGTCCACGTGATCTAATCAATTCATTTATCCATCCATCTACACGTCCATTGTCTTTCCATCAAAATATCCATCATTGTATGCAGGCTGACATCCATCCATCCATCATTATATCAGTCTATCAATATATGGTCTATCTCTCATACCAACCTTTCATCCATCCACATATCCCAAAAATTAACTGCCCTATCATTCTACCAATCCACGATTCTATACGTCCTACCAATGTACCAGCAGTCAATCCATTCATGAATCTTCCACATTCCACCTAATCAACTCATCATACAATTTTTATCAATCTCTCTACCTATCGATGCATCTAACCATCACATGACCAAGAAGAGGGAAATTCATTTGACCTGTATACCCAGCCACAATTTCATTCATTCATCATCAGCAGGACAGTGCCTCACCCCAGTGGCAGAAGTCGGATGATATTACAAACAGGTTTCTAGGATCAGCCAGGTAGGTACTAAAGAGACGGCCATAGCTTTGTTCTTTGCTCTCATCGAGGGCTCCTACTAGCACAGGCACAATGGTGAAGTTGCCTCTCTTACTGTTGTGGGGAAAGGAACACAAGCAGAGGCGGGCAAGGTTTATCACAACTTGATTCCAACTTCTAGGTCAGGTCTGTTCAGAGTTAGTAATAACTTCAACTTGCACCCCAACTGACTTACAGGTAACTTCAATACTCATTACAGTTTTAACATAGCTTCATCCAAGCAAAACATTCTACTAGGGTTGTGTGAAAAGTTATACATACAGGGTCAGTGGTGCAGTTCAATGACATCTCCTAATTTAAAGAAATATTTGTGTTTGCCACATTCACCAAGTAAATTTTGATCGATTAGTCTTTAGAGATTACAAAAGAAATTTTCACTTGCAGCAGGGCATGTTAATTGGATCAACTTCAATTAAGTTATTCTTTGGAAGTTTAAAAGAAACAACATCAAGATCTGTCTTGGGAAAAAAAAAAGGTTGGCTGAACTCTCTACCTTTCCATGACTTTGGCTACGTAAGGAAGATGCATCTCTATACTATGTTCATCCTCGTCCACTGGAATCGTCATGGTTTCAAACATCTTGGAGCCCATCAACTCTCGATTCACTGCAATAGATAGTCATGCACAAACAGATGTTCCACCAAGATGTAAACAAGTTGCTAGGGGAAAACATGTGAGATGGGAAAACTACCAAGATAAACTGCTAGATAAAACACCAACACCAACACCAACAACAACAACAATTTAATTGCACTGCAGCCCTAATGAACTGACAATATAAAGATGTGCAGTTTGAATCATATTAGGTAGTAAAACCATGTTTGGCACAATACTGATAGAAATCAATGAAAATGATAAAAGGAGACACATTTTATGAATCACTGGGTTAAGATGGCTAACAATGAAATAGCATATCTATACACTTGTATGTTCTGAAAAGCCCGGTGTCTCATCCCTCCCCCTCCCCCTAACCTGGATATTAACAAAAGAAAGAAAAGTATATGCATATTTCATGAGGATTTATCAATATCATCACCTTCTTGGTCGACAACTAGATCATACAAAGGGGTCTGGTACTTGGCACATGTCGTCAGAGCACACCCAGGGAGATAAACATGATGAGATGGTCCCAAGATGAACACACGCTCTCTGCACAGAATGCAAAATGCACAAACAGCTTGAAGTCAAAACACTGATAAACACCAACTTCACTTCTACCACAGCCTCCTTCTGCTAGAAGTCAAGGCAAACTCCAGTATACACTACCACTAGTTATTACTGTACTGAAATAGCACACTGCAATATCATTTGCCAGAAAGTTTATATTTATTGGTAATGGCAAAATGTTCTAGAGAGTATCGGTATGTACAGTTGTAAATACACATGCCACAATGTGTAATCATTACCTGCCCATAAGTTGTTGTTCATGGTAAGTACTTGGAACGTATTCAATACTGAAAGAATGCTGGTATTCTCCTCTTTTACAATGTGTTATGTGCATTGTTTGTACATTAAAATTGTACAATGATTGATTGCATGGCAATCATCACATATTCCAATTTGATGGAAGTCATATTCAGAAAGGGAACATACAGACTTAAATGCATTTATTAAGCAAATGCTTGTGGATGAATGCAGTTTAAGTAAATCGCTTGGTAACTTCACTCTGAGTCTAAAACCAATACTCAGCAGCTCCTGTAAGAAATGCACATGAGTCAAACCTTTAGCACCATCCTAAATAATCTCAGCATTCAGATAAGGCTGACAAGGAGAGTAGAGGAGGCACTCACATGCGTGTTGGATCCACCTGCTTGTAAGCATACGCTCCACATGCCCCACAGTAGCTATATCCAGCATGGCTGCGGCATGGGTTTAGAGAAGAAAAAAAAAACAAAACAAAAAACAAAACAAAAAACATTATGAATTAACTTGTCATTCTGTGGTATTTCAAGACATCTTTGTGTGCAAAGCAGGTTATGCAATCCTTTGAAAGATATGGTATGCCCTGATGGCATAAGATTCAACCTTTCTCGATGTGGTCATATTATCACTGCTCATCTAAACTCGCAGTTGATCCACTGCTCTCCATATGACATACTGTATTTATACAAAAAAAAATAATAATCCTTTCTTCAATGAGATGCATTATTAATTATGCATTAAACTATTCTAAGGATTAAAAGAAGGCCGTAAACCATTGTACTACATCCAATGCTATAGACAGGCATGATATGAATATTATCACTGTGGCTCAACATAAGCCACTAAAAAATAATATCTGGCCACCAAATTTTCATAAAGGCTATTTTTTTATTTAGTAGCCAGATTGGGCACTTAAGATTCAGAATGGATTGTCATAATCATTTCCATTTATTTCAGGCCACTTCATTTCTCTATTGAGCCACTAAAATTTCAGATTTAAGGACTGCAGTAGTGGCCTGAACAGGCCACTGGAGAAAAGGGTTAGTGTTGAGCCCTGATCGCTGAAGTTATGAACAGAGAAGCAGGTGGGGGGAGGGAGGGTAAGAGAGAAGGGATTAGGAAGGCAGGATAAGGACAAAAAGGAAGGGAAGGAGAGAGAAAAGATTGGCATGAGACTCACAGGAAAAAAGTAAGTAGTTTGAGACCAGCAGAGGGTGAGGAAGGATGGACAAGGATGAGAACAGGAAAGAGAAAGTGGAAGAGGGATGGGGAAGAAACAAGAAAAATGAGGATCATGAGGAGAAGAACAGGGAGGGAAGTACATGGCTTAGTGGCACTGCAGTTTGATTTGAGCCTTGAGGGTGAGATAACTTACGGGGCAATGATTGCTTTGGCGGGCAGCTGCTTTTGCTCGGCTCGGCTCAACCAGCCCTCAAGCTCTCTATCCAGCTCTCTCCCTGAAAACGACGCAGTGTCAGGATGGATAGTTACATAAAGCAAACAATCACTTTGAATGAGGCATTGTCTTGAGACAAGAATTTTTTAAGTGAAGGTCTGCATACACGATACAATTACTGTATACGCTATATATTTCGCGGGGGGTTTATTTTCGCGAATTTCGCGAGTCGGGAGCTATTCGCGAAATTAACAACACGCAAAAATATTACCTTCCAAAATGAATCCCTTGCCTTGATGATACTAACATTTCAGTACTAGTATACCATGTCACGGCTTACCGAACAGACCATACTGGCTAAGCTTGTTTACGCACGTCCACGTCTACTTACGAATACTGTAGAGAGCCAATCCATTATCGCAAGGGGACCACTCGTCAGAAATCTAGCGCGATGGACTTAACCACTTCAAAAATGTTGAATTCTAACTTACTAGTTTGCAGAGTTTGGTAAGTTTTTTTCATGCAGTGTATAACTAGTATCATTCTTATTTGCTAGTAAGTTGAAAATTCACACTTTCTTTGCCACTTCATATTATCTCTGGTCCCCCAATCGCGAATTTAACCACTCGCGAAAATGCGTGACAGCGGCAATTCGCGAAAATTTATGTACGCGAAAATTATAGCGTATACAGTATACCATTCTTGACATAAACAATCAAAGATAAATATGCAAACTTGTACATTTAGGCTGCTAGTGTCAGCTGAACACAATTGCTAATAATGATACTCAACTTTCTCAACTAAAACATAATAAACAATAGAACCATGAATTCATTTCTTAAAATGCTCAGCACTTTGATTATTGAACTGGGTAAGACTCCCCCCCCCCCCCCCCACAAATTAAATTACCTAACAAAAAAACAACTCAGTCTGTAAAATATAAAAATTAGAATAGACACATCTGAATAATGACAGTACAATATGTTTCTAGAATGTGCAAGCCAAAGGTAAACGAGGGTAGACAAAGAGCTTAGACCACAACACGCACAAACGCTACGAATGCGATGCGTCATTCATTGCGCTGGCCGGAACATCACGCACTGCGGCTGCACTGCAATGCAGGGTTCATCGCCCCTCACACTGTATCATCCCCTCCTTAGGTGTGTGTATGGCCTTATCTTGTCTGTAGATCGACGGTCAACAACAACACTGAACAGGGTCAACAACAGTAACATCTAGCTAGCTAGCTAGCCAAGAACTACGTAAAGGCGAACTAGAAGTGGAACTCCTGCAGCGTTGACTCTTCTCAGCCGGACAAGACTAGCCAAAACAATTGATAATCAGAAATAATGACAAATAGAGTCGACATGTTATGGTCAACTCAATGACAATGACAACAAAGCAAAGACTCAGAGAACAGACTCAGTCAGAACTAACGTTAGGTCTACGTTTAGGGTCTGGCTATTTAATTCCTAATTTACCTGAACTTGAATACCAACTGCCAGCGTGTGTTGCCCGTCTCGTTGCCATTCTAGCAGTTGACTTTATGATAAATCACTATCTTCTAGACTGATGGAACTGGGACAGGCGTTGTTTTCTTCCACTCCGCGTGTAAAGTGTACGAGAATTAATCAAGTCCTCTGTAACATCTCAGTTCAGCTGATCGTGCGGCAACAATAAACACCTATGTAGGCCCTATGTATTCTGTATGGGTATTTGCGAGCAGTTCTCTCGCTCGCTCACTCTTTCGCATCAGTTTACAACACGAACTTTCTGCACACCACCCGTATCTATTCGACCTTATCAACTTCGGCGACTGAATGTCAGCCCTATGACTGATCGACATCGAAGCATGGACAACGCACATCCCGCGATACACATGGACGACCGGAATAGCGCTTACATACATACTGCAAGCAAGGGCGCCGAAAGCGGGGGGGGGGGGCAAAAACTCGTTTTTGCCCCCCCCCCCCGCCCCCTGTAACAATAAAGGCATTTTTCTTGTCTAAAAGTTGCCAATTTCATAACTGAAAATGCGAAATGCGAATGGAGGTAGGTCTTTTCTATCTCCAGGTCCACCACAAATGACTTGTACAAAGCAAAACACTGATCAAATGGGTTATGTCATATACTTGTCAATTCCGACACCAGTGGAAAACTTCAACAGATAATTGGGTTCAGTTGCTGAGGAAAATCATAGGCCTTTTGATACTTCATATACCATAGGTTTTCCTCTCTCTCTAGACCTCTACATCTCATAGTTCTAGCAACAATCACGGCTAGTCTGATCACCAGTATTTTGTTGTTGTTGTTGTTAATTCTCTTTTTTCTCATCATTATCCTCAATTTCATGAAGATCAAATTATCTATATATATTACGTAGGTTCATTTGAGCATGTAGTTGAAGGGGTGTACGTATTATACTTTTGTTATTGTTTGTATTTGCTTTATGACACTCCCACCTTCTTGTACAAATTTTTAATCCTACTTAGCAATAATTTTGTATTATTTGGATGTGGAAATAAATGACATGAAGAAAAAATGAAAATGAAAATTTTACCATTGCACACCATTGAAATCACTATCATCATTGATTATCATCCCCACCATTATCATCTACGCATTTACTTTCAAATGACTTCAGAGCCCAGACAATAGATGGCAAAGTGGGGACATACCATCCCCTTGGGAATGTCCCATTGGGCGGCCAAATTCCTTCCCTAAGAAGAAAATAAAAACAATAAGAACAACAAGAGTTCTGATCAGTTGCTTTCACCAAAGCATAATATTCATCGATCAAGCTAAACTAAAACAACATCCTGGCAATATTCAACAAAAAAGATAAAATAATCGATGTGCAAACCATACATCTAAAGTTTATTTACATTGTGTGAAATTTGCAAAATACAGTACTGTACTACGATGGGTGACTGTAAGCAAATACGCCAAACTCGCACGGGCGAATTTCCTAATGCCGAGATGTCGATACAGATGATAATGTTGCGTGACATCAACAACAGAGGGCGGTGAACTACTAAATATTTGCTCATGCTGTGGAGATGGGATCGATGTCCCATTGGGAGGTGAGAAGCAAGCGTTCTATAGCCTCTGTACTCTTTGCTTGGTGAGAAATGAGTCCCTGGGACTTTTGCATACAACGTTTAAAACCTGAGAAAAACTCCGGTAAGAACTAAAAACTCACGTTAGTATGATCTCCCCCATTGACTTTACACAGGAAAAACTCTGTTGAATATCAACCAGAGTTTTTCTCAGGTAAAAAAAGTTTTACGCAACAGGTCCCAGGTCTCATCACTCAGCTCTGGTGCATAATAAATCATGGATATAAGTGCGAAAACATCTTTGATATAAGTACTGCTCTCTGTATCATATGACTTTTTTTGTAATACAAAATATTGAAATTCAGCTGACTAACTCAACGACATAATTTTGCATGCTTCTAAATCAGCAAAAAAAAAAAAACCCGACTAAAACACAACCAATATGGTCATTGCTGATATTCATCCCCTTGCACCGCCATTGGATGTAAAACTACAATTATTAATTTCTTGTTTTTCTTTGTTTGTCGGTATTTTTTTTGTGCGAAGCTCGAATCCTCGGTGATGAGTGGAGCTAAACTTTCAACTCATTTGGTTTAATGTCATTGCGTAATATCATGACACGAAGGGAAACAATAGGGATAATAGAATGGACTTATAGAACGGTAACTGCTATTACTAACAGAATTCTAATATATTGGAATTGAATACTGTCATCGTTTCATTATCATTATTTGCCATTGTTTTTTTCAATGACATCATCACCATTATAAACATCATTATCATTTTAATAAACATTATTTGGAATCCACTTCTGCGCGTAACAGAAACGTATGATATGCAACTTCACTATGACATGCCGATACATCGAATGACAAGCAAAGCTGGGGGGGCATTTCATCAAGCGTTTTGTCAGATATTTCATATTTCATCAAAATGTTGAAAGCTACTGAAATCCTTGCATCTGATGTTGGCTGAGAGCAAATTTGTCCGACAGAGTTGTCGAACAAAATGCTTCATGAAATGCCCCTCAGATTTCCAGAAAAGAGGAACAATATTTTTAGATAACACAAAAAACAAAAAAAATACAAACTGCTTCCTTACATTACTAACTGATTGAATGGATGAATGTATTAGTAAAAGAATATAAGATTATAAACGAAGGAATTCATTACCAACGGCATAAAATAAGAATACGCCCATCGATGTCTTGAGACGAATAATCGAGTACTAGTATATGAGCATACATACATACAGTCAAACGTGCTTTAGCGGCCACCTGTCGTATGCGACAGTGAAAAGAAAAACCTTCCAAGATGAAATCCACGTGAATAGAGACCCTGTCTGTTGTGGCCACCTTTTTCGTATTTCCCTTGGGTGGTTGCTATGCAGACAGGTTTGACGGAATTCATGTTAATTTTCTTGTTGGTCGTCGTCGTCTTTGTTGTTGTTGTTGTTGTTGTTGTTGTGTGTGTGTGTGTTTGTTTGTTTTGTTTGTTTGTTTTCATGGCAAGCTTGCAATCAAGACCGTACTGTAGGACATCGACCAAACGCAATTTATTGTAGCACATTGGAGGACGCGCATATTATGCGCGCAAGTATCTATCTTATCATGGCGCAGCAAGCAAGGTCAAATTAATGTCATATTCATGACGTCACATTCCTGGCAACGTACACAAAATTTGGTCAGTGATTTATCACTACACACACACTGTCGACTAGGCCTATTGCTATTTCGACGGCTCATGTAAACGGATGTTCTTTCGTTCTACTATTGCCAGCTTTTTCATAGCAGTTATCTTGAGGATTGAATTTTTAATTCAGTACGGATACAACATCGTTGTAAGTATTTTCACTGACCCATTTCCTCATATAATCGATTTTGTGCAGTTTCAGTACTATTATTGTTATTAGTTTAGGAGATGATGTATTCATCAAACACGACGGCAAAGTAACAACACGGCCGATTGCCACAATCTCTCATCCTTATTTTTATCTGCAAAATGTACTAGATCTATAGATCTTACTTTAATGCTATCGTAAACGTTTCATTTGGAGTATGATATAGAATTGTCTATGGTATACAGAAGTATTATGTTGATGAGCTGGCGTAAAATTGAACAACTTAACTATGAGTATTCTATACATGACAAAAAGATTATAAATCATAGCTAGATGATATAGATCTAAAAAAAGTAATGTTGACGAAATGCGCGTCGGACTACTTAATCGCCAAATCTATTTCTTACAAAGAACCATCAAAGACTGAAACAGCACATAACCCCAGGAGGTGGTCGAGGCCAACACCATTGACACATTCGTGTGGCAAGCCTCAACCCAGGAGTAGTTGCTTAATTAAAGGGATGGTAAATAGTTTTGGGTGGAATGGGGATTCAGGTTTTACCTTTTGCGAGATACTAGAAACCACTTTGTGAAATACTAAAGAGCATAATATCCTAAGGGGAATTAAAAGTTTATTAGATGAAAATAGGCTTTTAAATGGCTGAGATAACCAAAATAAGGTAACACAAAGTGGTCCTGAAAAAAGGTGAGACCCACCATTTTTATGAACACTTTGTTTTGGGATATTTCAGCCATTTCAGAACTGATTTTTATCAAGTATGATAGACTTTTAATTCCTCTTAGAATATTGTATGCTCTTGAATATTTCATATAAGTGGTCTCTAATAATCTCACAAAAAGTTGAAACCTAAAAATCCATCTCAACCAAAATATACCATCCCTTTAACACCCATTTCTAAAATTCTATTTTATTTTCATTTTCGTTTTATTCCACTTGCCAGTTTATTTGAGTATGTACTTATTCACATGATGATTATTTCTGCAACTACTTGAACCCTTTGAAGACTTGTGAACTAAGATCTCCCCGAAAGTGACAGAATAGTCAACAAGTTGATTGCGGTAAGGATATAGAAGTCTACATAGGCTTTTCATGCTTAGCTGACATTTTAAAACAAAAATGCCAGTTAATGATCCCAGCATTTGATGTACAATATCTTTCGTACGTTTGTTAAAGATCCATGGACGAGAAAACTGCTACTAAGAATCCCACTGAGGGAGAGCGCCGCGAGGCAAATATTGCCAAACGGCGCCGCCGACAGGCCAGGGGCAGGACCGAAGACCACACCGATCAGGTTCTCGCTGCCCTCAAGCGGAGCTACGGAGGGACTGTTAACCCTCTAGGCCCCGCCGCGGCCAGAGAAAAACGGGTCTGTAGTGACCGCAGACCCACTGGAGGAAGACGCGATGCTGCACCGCAGACGCCGCGGGTTTCGGCGACGTCGAGAACCATCGGTTGGGATGGCACCGATGACGACTCAAAGAAGCAGAGGCTGATTCGGATGATGAACGCCAAACCGACCGTTCTAAATGCAGCTTCGCCTAAAAGCAACACCCATCGCCTAGAAGTAAGTGCATGGGATGGATTAATCGTTGACGAGTATGAAGTTCAACTACATCCAGAAAGTAATCACAATAAGGTATAAAGTGCATGTATAGACACAGACAGTCTTTTACCTTACTAAACACAAAACATGATATTGATTTACACTGTGTCATGATAAAACTTGTGATGATTTCTGCCTTATTTGGCCACTTTGAATTAATGGGAGATGATTGTCCCTTATTATTACGATGTCAAAGTGAGCTACCGGTGTAACGCGGCCAGCAGTCAACTCATTTATTTCCGGTGGACAATGATATCTGGATATAGCAACCAGAGACTCTATAGTACATCATTCACTTTTCCTTTTGCCAGAAGTTCTCCCTCTCACGTATACGTAGTTTAAAGGACAAATACAAAAAATTGTATGGAGGATGACAGAAACTAAAACAAAAATTGCTTTGTTTTTGTTCTTATTGCTGGCTTTGTTTTTGTTATCTTTTTTTTCCTCTATTCATTTATGACATACGACAGCATCAAGCTAACGATAATGTCGTCTGACCCTTTGCATGAAGAATCGTAGGCACCTTTGATTTGATTTGATTTGATTTGATTTATTTATTCTCTGTATGCCATTTTTTTTTTTCAAATACATCAACTTTCTGCAATTTCATTAACAAAGTACAAAATACCGGTAGTATACTTTATACAATTTTCATCATTTTCATCAATTATGCAATACATCTGTAGTATAATTACATGAGTAACATGTTAATGATTTGCATACAGAACGATTGCCAATAATAAGCACAACTCTTGACTGTTTGGCAACCGATAACAAATAACATTATAGTGAAGAAAAACAAGAGGGTCCAACATGATGCTCGTGGAATAAGGGTTAGGAAGAGGGAGAGAGAGAGAGAGAGAGAGAGAGGAGAAGAAGAAGAAGAAGAAGAAAGGAAGGGGAGGAAATGATAAAAACCTCCGGATACTAGATACTTTGAATCGGAACATCTCTATAAGCAAAAACCTGATGAGAATTGATTTATTCTTGATGTTTAAGACTCATGAAGCTGGCAGTTGCAGTAGTAATCCAGGTGGAATTCACATGGAAATTGCCGCAAATGGACTTTCAAACGACAGATTATCCAATTTTGTGGTATAATATTCAATACCTCAAGTTTATGAACGCCGTATTTTACATGCACATCTAGAGACAGTAAATCCGTGGTTCTTCCGATTTCAATGTCTCTTGTTTGTAGGCGGGCGAAAATTGCTACAGATCCCTGCAGAAGGATCTTGAAGAGATCAAAGCCAAGCTCCAGGTATGCCATTGTATGCCTATACAGATGATAAGGAACATCATCAGTCTGTGACAAAATGAAACCGAAAGTTGAAGAGAAGCAAGCTACTATTATATACCTCTTCATCTATAGATGCTATTATGTTTTGTCAGGCCAATTAAGTTGACAGTCATGACAATGTGTAATTATATCTGATGGGTATACTACACATGCAGCAATATCAATAATAATATGAGAGAAAGTCTCTCCAGTTTTTATCGCATCCAGATTGTTATCTGGATTTTTTTTTATGACAAGCTTGCTCCTGAATTATGAGCTCTCACCAAGGAGCTATACAATTCAATTCAATTCAATTCAATTCAATTCAATTCAATTCAATCATAGTTTATTTCCAATCATCGAAAATCAAAAAACATAGTACAAAGTATACATGTGATGAAATAATATTGTTCAAACGTTTCCAAAAGGTTCATGTAATATATGTACGAGACAAATTATAGAACAACATATAACATGTACAATATTTAGGAAAAAACACTGTATAAATACTTCGTGGGCGAGCGGAAAATATAAGAACCCGACATTAAAATTCTGGTCTTGTTGTTAATTTCATAAGGATTTTCACTCTAAATAGAAAACTCAAAATTATAGATGGTAATAAACCAAGAAAGCAGTAGTAGGTCAGTGTGCATCATTGTTCGTTCACGCAATACATGACTTTTGATAGTGATGCGTTCCACATGCTTGATTCTATATGACTTGACAAATCGCATGCAGACATACGAACAGCTGATCCAAGCCGCCGTCACGGTGACAGGAGCGAAATTCGACGACTCTCAGCAGCCAGCAACCCTGGCGACGAGTTTGCTCAGTACTTGGCGAGAGCAGGACTCAACCATCAAGAGTCTGAAGGCAGATGGAGATAAGCTCAGAGAGGAGAAGGCCCATGTACAGGACGCTTTGATGGTATTGTTCTTCTTTTATGTATCTTTTATTCATCCTGTTGAGTTTGCCTAAAAATTGTGTTTATCATTATTGTGACATGCAATTGACAGCTTAAATCACCCAAGTGAATACTAATATGATTATGTCTCTTGGTGAAATATAAAGAGGACCATTAACTCTTCACATACCACTGTAATAAATTCCCCCTTTTTGCCATGAAACTTTAGAGGGATATGCTAGAATACACGATTATTGCCACAGAAAGTCACAGACAAAGAAAGGAAGACAAAGACAGAAAGGCGAACAGGGATAATGATAGAGAAGGCAGAGAAGGATATTCTGAGGCTATATGCTAACACCGAACCAATGCAAGGATAAAAGCCGTTTTCAAGCGCGATACACCCTATACAATCCTGCATATAGCTCAGCCCATTGGCTTTACACGATGGCATTGATTGTAAATCCTGTATACGAAACAGGAGATAACAATTAAATATTATACTATTATATAAAGTATAAAGTATAAAGATCAAACTCTGACAATGATGGACATCATTTACAGTAGCTCTGGTTGCTACCCGTCACACTAAAGTCAGAGGGTAAGAACGTGGTCCAGCTATTCTCTCTACTAAATATCTGCATCATCTTAATCAACGCAGAGCGTAGTGACTGTTGCTAAGGAGATCACGGGCGATGAAGACCTCTCACCGGATGCAGCTGCAGGACGACTCAGGGAGAGCTGGAGCAAGATGACATCCAGGTACGGCGAGATCAAGTCTGTTTGGGAGGGGAAGTGCGACAGACTCATCGCCGATGTGACGAAGACCCGGGCAGAGATGGAGGTTAGTTTTGTCGTTACCATCTTCACTTTAATTTCATGGATTTTATTTGACTTATATACACTATTGTCTTCTTCATCATTTACAATCAAGTTATGCGTCTTATTCTGATGAATGCTCATTCTCAATAACAATATTCTTCGAAAAACATATTCTCTCTTTCTTTCTCTCTCTCTCTCTCTCTCTCTCTCTCTCTCTCATTCTCTATGTCATTCATCTTTTATGCGTTACTCTTTTCTCTTTCATCTCTGTCATTCAATTTGAATTAATTTGATTCAATTCAATTAAATCTAACTTGTCTAGTGTTTTTTCTTCTTCCACAGAACGTATATCACATAAGAATATTACTTGCCTTCCTTTCCTCTTTCTCAAGTATGTCAAGCTGCCGGTCTTTCTCTTTTCGCTTCGCCTCTCTGCGCATTCACTTCATGATGCAGTCTTAATTCATTGTGTCCTATTAAAATGAGCTAATGCTCCCATGTAAGGCTATTTTATTTAACTGTGTTTTAGACAACAAGTACAGTATGATGATAATTTATCTCCCAGTTTGACTCATACTTCACCGACTCTGTTCATTTCCCGTGAAGTTGCTCTATCACAAACACACCTTGTATTTCTGCGATAAAGGATTCGATTGATAAGGACTCATGCATTTATGTTACTGTTTTCCAATTAAAAACGAATTCCTTTTCAAATTTGGTTGTTCTCCAGAGTGGCATAGTAGGGCTGGACTAAACAAGAGAGAGGTATATAAGCGCAAAATAAATGTCGTACAAGTCGAGATAGTCGATAATTACAATCTTTCTGTAATTACCTCGATGGAAGTATCTATTGACAATGTATGGAATCTGATGACAGGACTACAAAAGTCTTGCTGGCACTGTGCAGAAGACCATTGGCCTGGAAGGTGACTGTGGACTAGATGATCTGTCTTACATCTTCACCGAGACGTGGAGGGAGCTAACAGAGAAGAGCCAACGTCTCACCGATAACATGAAGGTATTATAGGGCTCACACCTGTAAATATTATGGAATATCCCTGACCCCATCACAAAATCGTACCAAAGATACTAACTTGAATGAAGAAAAAAAAGATAATTAAAAATCAGAAGAGGCAATTTGGCAGAAATTGGAATAGGTTCAGATTTTGAGTATGAATTCCTCTACAAACTGCATTTTGGTTGTAAGATGAAAGCTTTTTTCATGGAATTTGAAGGGACTATTATTTGATTGGGTGCATGTACAGAAAATATGTGATTGTTTGAGTGAAAAGAACTCGTAGTCTGGCTTTGCGAACCCTTGGACAGAGTTTGAGCAGGAGAACCCCCCTTGGAAATTTGATGGATGAAAGGGTATACCTCACTTTTTTTTTTTAGGTTACCGAAGCTGAAACATCTCATTTCTTCCAGCTATTCTACAGATTTTTTTTTTAAATTTTGAATCTACAAACGGCATCCAAAAGCAGCATTGTGAATAAATTCGTTTTCCTCGTTTTGATATTTGATATACTCCCTCCTCACTATAGGACCAAGTGATGAAGGCTGTTCGTCTGGAAGAAAAGTCCAGGGACCTCCAAGAACGCATCCAGGTATAAAAGAAGCTATCAATAAATCATGTTACAATTGTATGATAGTTACGTAAAATACAATAACTAAATCACGAGTACACTTTGGAATAGGCATCATTTCTCGATCTCACCACGCCACTGAAGGCTTTTATTCGCCTGTGTATTGGAGTCAAAGTGTAAATTTTTATAGTGCAGTGCACTCCCGTCAACATGCCCGTTATAACGAACACGGTTATAACGAAAATCTCGTTACAACGAAATCGAAGTTCAAATCCCAAAATTACAATCTATTGTCTTTATACACTATACTGTTCGGTTATAACGAAAGAAACCGCTGGAGACCGCAGCCCCCCCCCCCCCCCCCCCCACACACACACACACACACACAAACCAGGGAGGTGGATCTTCCCACCTCCCTGCACAAACACACTTTTGGGGGGTCTTTAAGAAATCGGGGGAAAAGAATCGGAAAAAGAAATAACAACACCCATGGCTCTCCAAAGTTAGTCTTTAGATTCTCCCCCATCTAAATCGGGGTGGGGTACCACACCTCACCCACCCTTTCCGCGCCCATATAAATTTTGCTGTTTAATTCATAGCCATCTGCATCAAGCACATTCTATGTGATACCTCCGATTGATCATTGAAAATAAAAACGTTGTTCAATGTGCGTGCCTTTAAGTTGTCGATGAGGGTCAAAGCACATTGACGATTCTTTACTTTGACTATCCTCTCAATGTAGATTCTTGCAGTAGATGCCGGACTGTCTACCGAAACCATCGACTGCCGAGCGGCCGAAATCGTCCCGAAGATCCACGAGAAGTTTGCCGAACTACGACAAGAGATTCGATTACTCCATGAGGAGAGGGCCATGTTTGGAGATAATGCGAAAAGAGTGCAAGTGAGTCAAAATTGCTTTGTGACGTCACAATTGTTTTGTGGGAAATTGTTGCATTTCACAGAGCGACAGTACGACGCAGTGCCCGCTGTCAGAATTGCTTTGTGATGTCACAATTGTTTTGTAGGAAATTGTTACATTTCACAGAGCGACGCAACGGTACGACGCAGTGCGCGCTGTCAGAATTGCTTTGTGATGTCACAATTGTTTTGTTAAAATTGTTACATTTCACAGAGTGACGGTGCAAAGCTGCGCACAAATTGTAGAACTGCTTTGTGAAGTACATGCATGTACATGTACTTGCAAAATGTCGTCATAGGAGTGACGTCATGTTGCAAATAGTACTTCATGGAGTGTCAAACATGGCAACACTCTGACATAGCTAAAATACCTATAATCACGTGACGTGAAGCTCTTTCAACCAATCACTAGAGGACATTTTTTTTTAAATCTAAAATATAATCTGTAATATATCTAATTTAGTTATTCAAACAAAATATCTCAGTGGATAAGACAACGGATTATGAATCCGAGGTCAGGTTTCGAATCCCCTGGCTATACCGGTAGTCGTGCCCCTGTAGGCAAAGTTCTCCATCTTCATAGCTTATCCCTTCCTTAGCAGTCACGTAATACAAATTAACAATACAAATACATGTACTATCATTTTATGTCACGTCCCCTCTTGTCCCCCCCCCCCCCTCCCCCTCCCCATCCTATTTTTGATCAAGGAGCTCGAGGAAGCACTCAAGGCGGCTTGCAATAAGAATCAAGGCCGCAAGTCCCGGGGAATGAGGAGGAGGTTAAGGCGATTGCTTGGCAAGAGGAACAACAGAGTTGACGTGGATCCCAAAGAGGTACATGAGAAAATAAATCCATATTCGACCTATATATTCTTTAATTTCTCAATCAATGAATTTAGCATCATAAACAGTAAAATGCTTATTTTAATGGTTTGCTGTATAATGCCGATCATGCATTATGATGTCAATGCATCGCACAAGAATGCAAGATTGAATTGAAGATGACTTGAATTCTTTTCTGATTGGTGAATTATTGTGAGAAATTATAACGGTGATTAATGAAAGTAGTATTTTTATATGCTTACACACTGAACACCATCTCAAAATACGTGATTGTTACAGCATGACGATACTACACCGGTATGATAGTCATGAAATGGCTCAATGTGAAACCAGTGTGGAATTGTTTGAAATGATAATAATACTACAGTATGAATACGACAAAACCATCACTTACATTGTATCAAGACCTTTCTCACTAATACACTGTAGTTTCCTGACATAAAGTTCAGTAACGGCTCCATGAGGTGTTTTGTATAGACTGAATATCAAGTAATCCAATAAACTTCACCACTGGACCTAACTTCCAATGTGTAGGTGTCATTATTTTGTCCAAGGATGAAATGATATGCATCTTGCTGCTCACATTTTATTCACGGCAGATACAGCTGCAGGTGGAAAGAGAAAATCAGTTCAAACGATTCATCGACGAACAAAATTCCCGAATCAGGTGACTATATTTTAGTGACTGATATCGAATTGGAATCAATACTTATGTAAATCTAACCGAAGTGCCTGCGCCAGCCAATTGTATACTGATTGTAAGTTTCCAGGAGATTTGACAGAAAAAAATGAACATTCAATAAAGCATGCATGCAAAAAGGTAAGAAAGACTGTCAGTCATATCCGATTAGCACGGTTTTGAGTTTGGTTTTTGTTATTCATAAATAAGAAAAGTTACTATTGAGTTTATGAATATTGGTGCATTATGTAAATTGTGACTATACTTGATAAAATGTGATTAACACAACCTCGATTTATGTACACAAAGCTTCTTTGTATAATACACCGGATGAATACTTCCACATGGCATAGCTAATACTCAAATAAAAAAGCAAACTCAATTGGGTAAAATATATACGCTGTTGCTATCTGCATATACCAAATTATTGTCAAAGAGATTGAATGTTCTTCGCTTAATGATTATAGGACAATGTGTATTAAGCAAGGAGTTTCTGCTATCTCCTTGATATGTTAAGTACATTCTTATAACTAGGATGTGCATTGATCATTGTGGGTTCACATACAGTGCTCTGCAGAAAGACAAAGTACTCCTCGAGTCCCAAATTGAAAAGCTTCAGGACTGCGACCAGATGGCAAAGAGGTTGATCCAAGACCTAGAGGACCAGAAGGCCGACGTCGAGGCCGAGAATCGGAAGATCAATGAGCAGGGCTTCCTCATCGAATACGAAAGAGACGCACAGACGAAGCTGATCGTACAGTTGTATCTTCTGCTAGAAAAGTATGTTGCATTAAGTTTGCTTGATTTTTCCTCACTCTAATTTATCTTGTCAATGGCTATTTTCTATATAGACTCTTCGTGATTTCCAAAACGAATGTCATGTTGTTGCCACGTTGGATATTAGATCATGAGTACGTAGTAATCATAATTCTGTTATAAAGTGCGCTGCAAGAGGATTTTGGATGAATGACACGTATATTATTTCTATTTTTCCCATTTTCATTATTATTCGACTTGATTGCATCAAATTCACGGATAGAGGCTGCAGCATCACAGCTGAAAAGATCAGTTTACAAAAATCAACTTATCCATACTACAACGTTTCAAGTGGATCGATCAGTTTTCTTCAGGAACGATTATAAATGCTCCGTAATTCGGCTTCATCATTTTTTACACGCATATAAGTAATTGATTCCACATAAACAAACGCAAGGAAAACGTGAGTGGAACCATTCTGGTATTGTGTCCATATCAAAAGAAAAATACACAGTTGCTTTCAATAATCTAATATGTTCCTAGGTACTCCTGAAGTGTTTAAAATGGGCAATTGCACGAGCAGTAATTGAAGTTGTTGCATAAAACAACGAATTTAGTGGGGAAAATATTTCATCCTTATATGCCTGGTCACTATTCTCTGCAGGATGGAGGAAAATCTTGCGAAGCCTCACAGCGCCATCATGGACGCTCAGACTCAAGGTGATCGTGCTGTCACTGCTATGCTTTCCGACATCCGCTGCACCGAGCTGGACCCATATGATCTGAGGGGCCCCGACCACTCTCGCATCTCTGGTGGAATGCTAAGCTTCGATGAACTTGGACGCGGTTCCTACGCTGTGGTGCTTCTTGGCCGCCTCGAAGGTCACCCCTCTCAAATCGCCATAAAGAGACCATTCTTGCCGGAGGGATGCCCCAAAGACAGGGAAGCTGCAGAGAGGAAAAGCAACTACGCTCGCTCGAGGAAGGAGTCTATGGTCCACCAGCTACTCTCTGGAAGTCCGTTCTTTCCTGCACTTTTCGGCACTGTCACGCTTGAGGGCGACTTGTGTGTAGTGACGGAGTTTGTAGGTGACAAGACAACGGGAAGAGCGTATCCCCTGTACTATGCTATGTGCCCTATCAATCCTGAGCCCATTCTCACCAGGTGGAACATGGCTGCAGTAGCTGAGGACATAGTGAGAGGCGTTATGGTCCTCCATGGTCATGGCCTTCTGCACAATGACCTCAAAGACGACAACGTCCTCCTCGAGTACAGAGGACAAAGATGGCACGCGGTGATCATCGACCTCGGTCTCGTTAGTACGATGGCGCGGTCAATCACCCTAACTGCCACGCCTTCTGATCAGGAAGCCCGCAGGCAAAAGAGGGACAATTTCACTCACATAGCCTCCGAGGTGGTTCTCGAGGGAGCATACACAAACGAGTCCACCGACATCTACTCCGTGGGAATGCTGCTGGGCATCATCGGGCGGTTCATCCAGGAAGCCGACCTGGTTACGGTCGCGGAGTCATGCACACAAGACTGGTTCCCTCTCAGACCGAGAAGCCTTGCAGCTGTCTTGCCAGACGTTGTTGCTGTAAAGGACGGACTTCAAAGCCGAAACAGCGTTCAACCGAAACGCTGCGGCACAGTCGTCCTCTGTTCACATTCACCGGAGGACAGCAAAGACGGGGTAGGATGAGGACCCCAAGAAGAGGGGGGGGGGGTGAGGGGAGGGTGAGGGACTTCGAGAAGGTGCAAAGGGAAATTCTTCAGACAGTGAATTAAACTCGAGAAACACGGATGAGCTAGATAATTTGCAAGACAAAGTGACCATGGTCTCGAAGCAGTGAAGCTAAATTATTGAATGTTAGGGATCGAGGACACTCTCTGGAAGAACTAAAAAACAAAACAAAACAGAGGATTGAGGAATGGTTAAGGGTTAACACTGAGAGAGCAGCGTTTTTGAATGGATGCTACGTGAGGAAATTTTGCTCGAAGTCACAGATAACTTCATTTCTGATTTAACAAGGATAGACAAAGGCAAATGGCTATTACAATGTCATCATGCAGCGGCATTGAACAGGAAAGATGACATGGACTTTGAGTGCATATACACGGTCTGTACAGGATGTGAACAAGTCCAAGGACACGAAAATGGGAAAATTGAAAGACACTTGCAAATCCAAATTCACTCATATGAAAAACGTGCCATAAATATTATATTATGATGGATTGGAAGATCTAATAGCAATAGGACTGTCAGTGCTTTACGACAAAAAAAGGGGGGTGGGGGAGAGACAAAGCATCTCTCCAATATCAATGAATATGGTGACCGAAGCTCTTAATGCAAAGACTATATTATTGTATTATACATGCATCACCAGGGACAAGGTTGAGCGCCCTGAATACCAAAACATTGATGGTGGCATTGCACTCTGCACTGCATGCAATTATGGTTGTGTCTGAAAACCATCATCATCCTTAAATTCGATGGAGTTCAAAGTATATGCTGGGGGTAGGGAGGATTGCCTAAAAGAACATCAGTGAAAGGATAATGTCTTTATTGGTTAATCCGTTTCAGAAAGAAAGTAGTGGCATGGGGGTGAGAAAGAAAGAAAAAAAAAGAAAAAGAAAAAGAAAACACGTCATGATGCCTCGCGAAATGCCCTGCAAAACAAAACAATTAAAGTGGCGGATATTACGGCAGATGTCCATTTTGTTCAAGAAAACAAAACTAAAAAAAAAAATCTGAAACAGCTCATAAGACCACTAAAATTTTCAGATGACTGTCCAGAGACCCCATCACCAACTAGTCAGATTAATGTACCCTCATGGGGAGGAATGTTTGTCACGCAGAAAGGGTTAATCTGTTCCATGCCGAATTCTGAAATCCCTATAGATTAATACACAGGCCGCCACGTTCCAGTAGGGAATGGGTTAATCTGCTTCCATAGAGTAACTCCCTACCAAAATATATCATCAAAGAATTACCAAAGTGAGAGATTGCGACCAGCTGAAATGGGATATCGAATCTTTATTTCAAAATCCGCAAGGAACTCGACCCATTAGGGGAAGAGAAGGTCATGCACTGCATAAACGTGTATCATGATTAATAAACTTTGACTCGCCTCTGAAATATTTGTCGCTATTTGTGTATATTGGCTTCACTTGCTCATGAAAGATTTAAAGTCAATAACAATGAGAATGCTTATTACATAATAATTCTAATGTACTTTATTATGCGCCCTCGTCTTTGTCAATGGTTTAAAAGGTATATTCTGCTGTTGTGGATGTGAGATTTAAAAAGAAAAGGCATGGAAGTGCTAGGTTGATGAAAGGTATGGAATATGAATGAAGGGTGGATATCAATACTGCAGTTTGCAATCAAAAACATCGCGCCGTGCTTAGTTTGCTGAATGGCGTTGGCAACAAATTTAAGCGAAACAACATTGAAGCCAGGAAAAAAAATACGTACAACTATTTCTCTTTAACGCAAAGTTAACACATCAACATTCAAGTATCAAGTACCTTCACACACACACGCACACACACACACACACACACAAACACACACACCCCAATTAGCTATGACACACATACACACGGGACACAAAACAATCGCACACATTATACAAACACACTCACACACACGCACACACACACACACACACACACACACACACACACACACATACAGTTATGTGCAGAATAGGGCATTCATACAGCTTCAAGAGTCACCTCCAGATTTGATATCAAGATGATATTTTTTAAGCCACGTTTCATTAACTATGCTATCCGCTCGTCGTCATAATGCATCGATACACACTTTTCAATCTCAGTGTCACTCTCTTTATCCTTGCAAAGAGAATGAGCTCCAAAAAGGATTTTGTTTGAACTGTTTTCATTATCACCTTCGAATAAAAGTTGTTTTTTTTTTACTAAATTTGATATCATGAAGATGGCATAATAGTAAAAAAAAAAAAACCAACAACAACAACAAACAAAAGATGGATTTTCACTATTTATAGGGCGTGCAATATTATACTTTAGGAATGATTTTAAAATATATGGAGTTGGCTTTGTTTGATTGATTTAAGAAAAAATTATTATTATTATTATTATATGTATATATATATTTTTTTCTTTTGGGAGGTGGTTGGTTGGTTTTCTCTTTACTTCCTTATGGCTTTCCTCTATGTATCCTTTTTTATTTTTCTTATTTTTAATGGAAAGGGTTATCAGAAAGTTGCTGCTTTCAACTCTGGCACAATAAAGACGTAGAAAGATCTGTCGAGAATCCATTCTTGAAGAACTATTTTTCCTGTTCCAGATATGTCATAGCCGGTTTCTATCGTCTGAAAGAAATTGAATCCTTCAGCAATCTCTATTGAATCGGTCTAAAGAATGCACTTATCTCCCTTCCAATACAATAGAATTACCTTACCATTACACTTTTTATATGTTGTTGTTATGAAAGAGCAATGAAAAATAGATAGTTAATATCATTGAAATTGAAATGCCCTTACATTTCTGTTGACAGAACTCTGTAACTTCTATAACCTATGACACGGCATGCAATCACATAGATCATTATTGTCATCACTGAGGGTATAAAAGGTTTTTGCAAAAATCTTTCAAACTCCGTAATACCCGAATTCAAGAAAAAAAAAATCCTTACATATACATAGAGTTGCAAAGATACTACATCATCAATGATTTTGAGGAGGGGGCAATATACAGAGCATTCTTTTTTTTTATAAAAAAGAAAGAACATTTTGTAACAAATAAACCAATGGGACTTTCAGGCGTTTACAATATTATAGCTGATTTTCTGATTGTTCATTGTCACACATATAATTATATAGAAAATAATGCTAAACCTCGAAATGTCCTTCTTTGGGTCTTTCTTTGACTGGACAGTGTCAAGTTAACTGAAAAAAAAAACTCAATAGAGTGAAGTTTCCATAGCTTTGAATGAGCTTTCCCCCATTGATCTTATCTCTATGGTCTTATAATAGCTTCGTTGTCGTTTGCTGGCTTTACATGCATGGGTACCATTTTAACCATGATTCTTATCACAGTCATTGATTATGATAATAGATTATCATCACCATTACTACCACGGTGTATGTTACAATTATTTTGCAAAATGTATCATCATTATCCAAGTATACACGATTTGTCGAATAAGTCTATTACAAACTATAACCAACAAGGCTCAAGTTTACAAAACGTGGCCCAGCTATACGCGTATATACTCGTAGATGGGCCACGTTTTGTAAACTTAAATGTTGCATGAGATGTATAGAGATGCTCTGTATGGTTAGATTTTGGACGTAAGTCCCTCTACAACATATATAGGTCAAGGGTCACCGAGCTAAATGAAGCTGACACTTTCCAGCTATATGGTTTACAGGAATTAATGTCCGGTGGGATAGGCCTATGATATTCTAATTGTAACGAAGTAATAGACAAAATTATTATTACTATACAAAATATAACGGTGAATGAAATTATAGTCATGGGAAGTGAAAGATCGCTGTACTTTTTTGACAAGCTAACATTTCCAGCCATTTCTTCCGCTGTTGATGTCTAGTGGCATAAGGTAAGTTTGATAGCAGAGCTTGCTTTAGTAATCAATAAACGTTTCCTTGAAAATGAATATAATATACTGATGATATACTCGCATAGGTCTTCAGTGTCACCGAAGGTTAAAAATTCCCTTCTCCGTCTATATAGTTTCATTGAGGAATGTCTAAAGGTAATATTTATGTTAGTAAAAAAGATAGCAATAAATGAAATAAATAATTCTCTGAAATGACTGTGGTGGAGGATCAAAGGTCATCGAAATCTCATGAAATTTTGGCATATAGAGTTCTCTATGATAGGTAAACCCAATGCTGCTGTTTATTTTGTGAAAGTAAATTAAAATAAACCTATTTCCAAGGTACGTATCAAATGGTATCTAAAATAATGTTGGATTTTTACTTAGTGCATGATAGTCGCATGAAACCTATAAACCCATTAAATCCTCCTATCCATTTAAAAAGATATTGAAGTGTTCTCTTTACTTATGATTCGACAAACTCGAACTTAGCCTGTTGATGGTGCATTTTGTACTCACTCCCATCAGAATCTGCACTGTCACTTACAATATTGTCATCAACGTTATCGCCATGCACTTTGTCGGAATACCGAGTATATAATTATGCACTGGAGTCTCTTTAATTCACTTCCTTAATTCTTTTATTTACCTTTTTTTTACGCTGCACAATATATATTTCATACAGGCTGCTTCTTTATATACAGGTCGCTGTCTGTTGTATATTTTATAGTCTGTTCATGTTGTTTTCTCAATTTGCCGTATGTTAACCTTGTCTCATTTTGTCTTGCCACGTCAGTCTTATCTCGAGTAGTCTTGTTGTCGTGGACAATCTTGTCTCATGTTGTTTTTTGTCTGTTAGGCTTACTCTGTCTTTTCAGTTGGCTTTTTCGAATCTTGTGTGTGTGTGTGTGTGTGTGTGTGTGTGTGTGTGTGTATGTGTGTGTGTGTGAGTGTGTAACTTGATATTTCTGCGTGTGTGTTAATTCTCCGATATGGATATACAGGGGGTCCACGTAGGCCTATACACGCATCGCATCTCATCCCTCTTCTTACATCATTGTTCACTTCACTATTCACTATTTTATACAATGTTTTATGTTTCACTATACAGGTATACATTATTGTTGTCCCTTAGTCAGTTTCACAATCATAATACATTGTATGTATTGTTTACATTATTCTCTGTTTTATACAAAAGGGAGTGAAGTACACTACTGTTGTGCTTTTGTCTAGAAATACAAATGTATTTGAATTGAAACTGAAATTGAAATTGAAACGTCAATAAAAATGCAAAATGAATTAAGGGTGATCTACTTATGGCAATAGTGCTTACTTGCGCAATAAGTGGCACATCCCATTTTACTGGCACGCTGCAGTCGAATAATCATTCTTTGCCTTTTTTAAGGTTTGCACATCAACTGAAACCTAATGTTCTACTTGTGTAATTCCACCGATATTTCGATGACAGTGATGATCAGCCGTTTCGTACAAAAAGTTAGCAATGAAGTTCTGTAAATAAACGAAAGGTGAACGGGGAAGCACAGAGCCTTGCAATACGGCGTAGCTTTGAAGAAACAAATGGCAGCTGCAATGATTTAAACTGGATAATAAATAGCAGAATAACTTATTCAGGTTCAATCTCACACAGGTTTACAGTATCGTGTCTTCACAATCGTCTGATGAAATATTTTTGGGGCACGAATGTATCAGGCCATCTCCAGACCATCGATACCACATAAACGCAGGCAACGATTATCGCCTCGTACGGAGAAGAATGTGGCGACATATCTTTCGGGCTTCTCCGTTTGTAGCCAGATAGACGAGGGGTTGGATCCAGGTGCAGGATGCAGCAAATTTATCTACGACGTGCTCTCCTGCATCGCCTTGTATCATATAGAAGACCAAGAACGGAAACCAGCAGACCAGGACTGAGCCCGTTAAGAGGAACACGGTGACCATTCCACGAACAGGTCCTTTCGGTTGACCGCCATGCGACGAAGATCGTCCAGCAACGGCACGACCATTACTAGGACAGGTCGAATTGCTTTGAAGGCTTCTGATGATAGTAGGTCGGTCGATATCATTAACACTGTTGGGTCCTGATGAGTTGCTGGCAGTGAAATTTGGCGCCATGTTGGTTCTCGATACCACCTGCGGGCCAACTTGTCTCATTTGCTTCCAGGCTGTTCTCAGCAAAACTGCGTTGACCACAGACGTGAAAACAATGGTGAACGAAACTGGAACAACCAGAAATAATGTCTTTACGATATACAAGAGTTTCTCATTGGGCAGAAGGTCTTCGGAAAGGCACTCCTTGTTAATAATGCCATGAAAGGGCATCATTGGCAGCGGGAGAAACACGCAGCAGACGGGCAGAACAAGGGAGAAATGAATCATCATCACCAGCCGAACTCTCCTCGGTGAGACGATAGAGTGATACCTCAGCGGTCGACGTACGATCAGGAACAGGTTGAGAGTGATCCCACTGAGGCACGCCATGACCGAAATGATGGACGACCTGTAAATGAACGGGAAAATTTTACTTGTGATGTCACACATTTTGGGACTGACGAAGGAGTACCATGTAATGGACCACAAATTCCAGCAGGTCCCGAGAACGAGGTTAAGTCCCGCCAGGGCTTGGTAAAGGAGCCTCATTGAGTCTTGGAGTTCCCTCTGATGGTGGATGACGAGTAAAACAAAGGAATTCAGGCTCATAGCGAGAATTAGATAACATGCATACCAGGCCGTGTGGTAAGAAAACGTCACTACTAGCGTTCCCGTCACATTATGATTTCCTACGTCGGCAGGCATGTTTGCTTGATTTTTAAATCAAGTGGTACGGTTCACCGATACGTCACTTTGTTTGATGGAGAACGCAGGTGTTTATATCAATGATTAGAAATGATTAGCATTAATTGTTACACAGTTGTGACGGTCGGGTTCCTGTCCGTATTGTCTCTGCAGCCAGGCAAAAGTAATTCCGTTTCACATTATAAATTAGTAGCACTTCAATGGCATCCCGAAGCTCTCGTATCCTTTGCAATTATGGTCCGATTCAAAATGTAGTTACGCAACAAAGAAGAGTATTCATACAAAGAAAGCTGATAACCTGATCGAGATCATCGCATGGACATTGCCGTGTCCAAGTACCCTAAGCAACCATGCAGCCGTCAGTTGAAAATCTTAAAGGTGAGATTTGTTGAATCATGAACAAATATTCATCAAATCCAATGCAATGCCGCATTAGCACCACCAGGGCACTGTGGAGAGGATGTCAACAAGCTATCGATTGGCATAATAATATCACACGATTGAGAGCAAAACAAATTTGAAGAAGTCGACTGGAGACTGTGCTTGGCAGCAGCGCTACAAACTAGAATGCAGAAATAAAGAATTAGCTTGCAATGATGGATTGATGCCCCATGAACCAGTGCTGTTAAGTACTTATGACTCCCTGCATGCGATCCGTAATAATCGTGACGAAAATCTGTGCGCATTGCACGCGCGGACACACCCACAGCATTAGGGATGGTAATATAGTTTTGGTTGAGGATCTGATGGCGATTCAGATTTTAACTTTTGGCGAGATAATTAGAAACCACCTATAGCAAATATCAGGGACAGTGGCGGATCCAGAGGGGGGAGGGGGAGGGGGGCGCAACCGGCGCACGACCCCCCTCCCTTTATTTTTCGTTAAAAACAAACGAAATCAAAAGAAAAAATGAAATGAAACCTGGAAGTGGCACCAGAAATATTACAGAATTCCTGGATCCATCCCTGAAAGAGCATGCAATTCTGAGGAATTAAAAGTTGATTTGATGAAAAAAAAAAGACAAAGTAAAACAAAGTGTTCCTATAAAAAAAGGGGGGAGGTATCATTATGGTATACTACCCCTCTTACACAGGAAGAACCTTCATGAGGGAACCAATGGGAAAACATGGATTTTTCGACTTTTTTCGATTTTTTTTTTCACAGACCCAAAAAAGTGGGGTGGGTGATGGGGGGGGGGGGGGGGGCGGGTGGGCTGCAGCCCACCCGCCTCGCCCCCCCCACCCCCAGCGTTCCCAGTGTAAATGGCATTCAAAATAAATGAGCTCCCATTTACATGTACGGACGTTTTCATGAGCTTCCCAACAATATGGAGACGATGATAAAAAGCTCCCTCACGGAGGCACTGCGTAGACTTACACAAGCCCCTATCATATACCATGCACTGTGTATAATAATCTAAAGACAAAATTTGCAGATTAGGTTTAATTGATGATAGGGCCATATTATCTTTTAATTTGTTGATAATATTGTTTAATTTGAAGGGTGAATGATACCACTCCTGGCTGGGGCAAATTATCTCCGATATGAGCCCACTTTTCCCTCCTTTTCATTTCATTTCATTTCATTTCATTTATTTCCACATTAAAAACAACAATCATTATACATTTTCAAGTCATAGTATAAACATATTCATTGTGGGGGACCAATTAAAGCCTTTCAGGCTTGCTGGGAATAGGCCCCAAAGTAAATGCAAGACTTTCTCAACTTTATATACAGGTACAAAATATATAGAACACAAATGGTACACAATCAAAGCAGGCTGAAGAAGGAAAAAAGGAAAGAGTAAAATACTGGCAGAATATTCAAAACAATGTTGCTGTTAAATACGGAAAGTGCGTCTAAAGTTGTTTCTGAGCTGCTGTAATGATTTACAGTTTTCAGTTCCTTTGGTAAAGTATTCCACAAAATGGGACCTTGATTTAAAAAAAAAATTGTTGACTTGGCTAATTCGGTTCCGTAGAGGGGAGGATGAAAATTTTGTTGGTTTCTTGTATTATGAGAATGAATACTACTCTAGTGTTGAGATGAAAACATTGTTGTAAGGGGGCTGGTAATGCGCCAAATAAATACTGTTGCATAAAAATTCCTGTTTGGAAGCAGATTGTATCTTGAATTGGTAATATATTCATTTTTTTATGAATGGGTTATAATTCGAATAGCTTTCTTTTGCAACAAATGAATACGTTTCACATTCTTTTTAGTTGAACGGCCCCAGACGAGAGTACAATAACTCAAATGAGATGAAATGAGAGAATGATATAACAATTTCAACACATGTTAAGGTAAAAATTTCAATTTTCGCAATATACCAATATTTCTCGACAGTGTGTTGCAAAGCATATATATTAACATGACTATTCAAAGACAGTTTATCATCCAACATAACACCCAAATGATACTTTATATTAGTTACACGTTTTATCATATCACTATTGTAATATAATATGAAATTATCAATACACTCACGAGTCCCAAATATCATAAAATTAGTCTTTCCTGCATTCAAAATTAACTTATTTGCCTGCATCCATACATCTAATTTCTTCAATTCCATATTCATGTTGTTAAATAATAATGATAGATCATTGTTACGCATAGAAATATCTGTATCATCAGCAAGCAATATTTAATGTAACAATTGAGAACAATTTGTTAAATCAACATGAAAATGAAACGTTTCCATTTTCATGAAAACAACAACAGTATAGTATACATGCATGGACACTTTATAATGCTAATGCTGCACTTACTGCTGTAACTACACTGTATGTAAAAAAACACCCCCCCCCAAAAAAAAAAAAAAAAACTGGATACGATTTTACTTAACACTGCAAGGCTATCATTTTGTTGATCTCTCATCTCTCTAAAAAAAAAATCGAGTGAAAATGTTCACTCTTGAAGGAGTGAACAACAGAAAAGAGTGAGTTTAGAGTAAAATTGGAATGAATTTGAGTGAAAATGTTTATTTTCACTAATTTTGGTGTGACCTCAGGGATTATCCAAGATCTTTTTAAGTGATCCCTGACTTCACTCCAAAATAGGTGAAAAAAAACCCACATATTTTCACTCAAAGTTCATTATGATACGATAAATAATTTTGAGGTCCTCTTGAATTCTTCTTGGGTTAAAATATCATCAACAGATGGGAAGCAGGGCAGCTGAAAAAATGTTCAGGGTGGGGTGGGGTCTGTAGGTCAGGGGGTCAAGATCAATGCACGATCCCCTCCCCTTTAGACGGGAAGACTGTAGGACGGAACCTTTCATCGGTGTGGAAATTCATATAGGTAATGTGATTTTCCCCCCGATTCCCCCCCCCCCCTTTTTTTTGGGGGGGGGGGGCGGGGGCGGGGAGGAGTCTCTTTATAAACGAGCCAAAAAGTGGGGGATCCCCCCACAGCGATGTAAGATTTTTGCTAAGAGGGGGGAGGGGTTAACCCCATCCCCCATTGTAACGCCTGGGTAAAACCAGGGAGGTGCATGGATCTGTCTTCCACCTCCCTGGTAAAATAATTGCAGTCACTTGATCCCGTTGATCACGGTTCTGCCATTGATAATGTTATGTCGCCCTCTGCGGTGTAGGTTTTTTTTTCCGTCGGTGATTGGCGTGGCACTATAGTGAAGGTCATATTTCTCATTTGACTTTTAAACATCATAAATGTGTTTTTGATGATATTTGCACCTACATCATATGGGAAATTACACATTCAAGGGTTATAAAGCTTCTCAAAGGGACACTTTTGAAACTCACACCCTTTGAGGTTTTTTTTTTTAAAATAAAAATGTAGTGTTGATCAGTTCTTCATAAGATGAATACCTAGATGCAGGCAGTAATCTTTGATTATGGGGTTGTCATCATCACATTATTGCCTACAAAATACTTGAAAAGACTTTGTTTTGTCAAACAGACTAACTTTATGAATTTTGACCTGTTTCAGTGGTAGCCAAACAAAGAAATACATTAAAATAACACAGTCATTAAAAGTTGTGTGATACTGATGACTGCTATGTACAAAGATCTATCTATACCACAACAACATAATAAGAAAACAAATTATAGCCAAACAGAGTTGGGGGGGGGGGGTAGAGGAGAGAGGTGGCGGGGGGGGGGGGGTAGGAAGGGGAAGGGGGGAGGGAGGAAGAGATCTGACACAATAGATCAACATAAACCAGCAGAGTTTGTATGGGATGAATACTTCCCATAGACTTGTGTGCATTGCATGCATCCTCTATAGTGAAGGTCATATTTCTCATTTGACTTTTAAACATCATAAATGTGTTTTTGATGATATTTGCACCTACATCATATGGGAAATTATATATTCAAGGGTTATAAAGCTTCTCAAAGGGACACTTTTGAAACTCACACCCTTTGAGGTTTTTTTTTTAAAATAAAAATGTAGTGTTGATCAGTTCTTCATAAGATGAATACCTAGATGCAGGCAGTAATCTTTGATTATGAGGGTGTCATCATCACATTATTGCCTACAAAATACTTGAAAAGACTTTGTTTTGTCAAACAGACTAACTTTATGAATTTTGACCTGTTTCAGTGGTAGCCAAACAAAGAAATACATTAAAATAACACAGTCATTCAAAGTTGTGTGATACTGATGACTGTTATGTACAAAGATCTATCTATATCACAACAACATAATAAGAAAACAAATTATAGCCAAACAGAGTTGGGGGGGGGGGGGTAGAGGAGAGAGGTGGGGGGGGGGGTAGGAAGGGGAAGGGGGGAGGGAGGAAGAGATCTGACACAATAGATCAACATAAACCAACAGAGTTTGTATGGGATGAATACTTCCCATAGACTTGTGTGCATTGCATGCATCCTCTATAGGGCTCACACCCATAAATATTTCCCCATAGGGATGTGTGTTAAAAATCAAATTTCAAAAAATTCTGTAAAATAGCTGGGAGAAATGAAGTGTTTCAGCTTCACTAACCTGGATAAGTTAGATGTAACCTTTCATCAATCAAATTCTCAGGGTGGATAATTCAGTTCAAATTCTGTCCAGGGGTCCGAAAAGCCAGACTACGAGTTCTTGTCACTCAAAAAATCACCCATTTTCCGTACACGTACCCAATGAAATATAGTCCCCTCAAATTCCACCAGAAAAGCTTTCATCTTCTAACCAAAATGCAATTTGTAGAGGAATTCATACTCAATATCTACAGCTATTCAGTTTCTTGCCAAAGGTTTACATCACTGATTTTTAATTAATTTTTTTCTTCATTTATTTTGGTATCTTTGGTACGAATTTGTGAAGGGGTCTCGGACATTCCATTGTATTTACGGGTGTGAGCCCTATACCACAGAACTTTCTGTACACTGCACCCACCATCTCTCCACGGCCTCTGGTGATTGGTCGTCCCCAGGAGGTACAAGTACAACCTATCATGGAGTTCTGACTGGCCCACAACTGGCCTTATTCAAATACTTATTATTCTTTTCTTATAAAAATTCTTATTATTGCCGAAGCCAGCGTATCTTAAAGTAACTATATTATTACAAAAAATGACTTAAGTAATTTACATTTGATACAACAGCTGTTAAAAAAAAACCTTGAATAATATATTGTTTACGTATTATTTATCTAGCGATCCACGTCCCACAAGCTTTGCTTTTTAGTGGATCGCTATTTTCCATAATTGAAGTTATTTTCCGAACGCTCACGAAGTATACATGCATTGTTCCTAGTAATTATTGTACATTATGTTGTATTTCCTATACTACATTAATTTTTTGTAAACGTTTGGACAATATCATTTCATGACATGTATACTTTGTATTATGTTTTGATTTTGTTGATCGGAAATAAATTATGATTGATTGATTGATTGATAGATTGAATACTTGTCAGTTTTCTATAGGGATGTACAAACGAATTCAACAGGTGCATTTGTGCCCTTGACTATCAGGGTTTGATGCCGCCATCTTTCTCAGCAATCTGAAGATTACATTTTGAACTCAAACATAGCCTATACATTATAGAAACTTAATATCTTTTTACTTCTCGAGAGCCGTAGGACACATTCTTGTTTTCGTTTTCACTTCAAATGATACATGTACACTGGTAGGCCTACACTGAAAGTGGCGGCTCTAATCATACTATATAGTAGGCCTAGCATTTCGACCATACATTCATCCTATATGGTTTTAACACGAGCGTTTCATGTTAAAGGGATCGTACAGTACCTGGTTGAGACCTAATTCAGGTTTCTAACATTTGTTAGTGAGATAATGAGAAACCTCTCATGAAATATGAAAGAGCATGTAATTTTATGAGGAATTCAACCTTTATTTGATGAAAATTGGTTTTGAAATGGATGAGATATCCAAAAAAGAGCGATTCTAATAAAGTGTGGGACCCACACTTTATTACGATCGCTTTGTTTTACTTTGTTTTTGGATGTTTCAGTTGTTCCAAACCCGATTTTCATCAAATAAACTTTGAATTCCTCTTAAAATGGTATGCTCTGTACTATGTCAAAAGTGTTTTCTGGGTATCTCGCAAAAAGTTAAAAGCCCAATTCTCATCTCCACCAATACTCTACTACCCCTTTAACCCTAACTAGGCCGGGCTATTTAGGTAGTTGATAGAACCGGGGGCGTGTTTTTTTTTAGACGGCGCAGATTGGGGACCCTAAAAATCTATTGGGGACCCTATCCCTAAACCTAACCCTATAATCCTAATCCTAACCCTAACCATGGAGGTAGAAAAAGAGTCTACATCCATGCCCTAACCATCAAACCCTAACCCTAACCCTAACCCTAACCCCAACCCTAACCCTAACCCTAACCCTAACCAAAAACCCTAACCCAACGTTTTTCCCATAGGTTTAACACGCGCCATGCCCCAATCTGTGCCGTCTTAAAAAAAAAACGCAACCGGGGGGGGGGGGGGGCCTCCCAGCCCCCCCCCCCCCCCCCACCAGATCTCGGCCGTCGACCACGCGATCGCGACGAAAATTGGCACACACATTGCCTATGATGTAATCTAAAATACCATGAAGTTAATTTTTCAAAAAATTTCATTTATGCTAAATTATGCTAATTTATGCATAATGATGCATGAAATCAGACTATTTGGTATAAATCACAAA
The DNA here is from genome assembly GCF_040938485.1 of Diadema antillarum. Classification (NCBI taxonomy): domain Eukaryota; kingdom Metazoa; phylum Echinodermata; class Echinoidea; order Diadematoida; family Diadematidae; genus Diadema; species Diadema antillarum. Next base: position 222,082 of record NW_027272571.1, on the reverse strand, counting down.
ATGAAGCTCAAAACAGGCACATTTTTTGTGTAAATATTCGTTTTAGTGCCCTTAGCAAATGTAATGAAAAAAAATTATGATATCAGAAAAAAATCTTAAGTATTTTATTGTTTTTTGAATTTCTTATGTATTTCTGTTTTTTCGACTTTATGTTTTTCATTGTTTTTTCGATGAAATTTGTTTGTGACATCGCTCCGAACAAGAAAATATGTTATTCATTGATCTTAATCAATAAAACACCAAAATTATCATGCTTTTATGAAATTTGCCTGCAAGCACAGTTTACATTGAAATTGTACACGAATTTACGTTTTTGAGCAATTTTTGGTCTGATGACATGCATGCACATCCTATATTTATGCGTAACTTCGGAACCGCGCGCCCGGGCGTCGCAAATTTGGTGTCAAAAGATGCGGGAGACTCGAAAGAAAAAAGTCATGAACGTTGAACGTCGCGGCGATAGCTTTTTGCGATTGCGACACATCGCGCGGAACGTCGAGGGGGGGGGGGGGGCCTCGGAGTCCCCCCCCCCCCCTCCCCCAGCCTAGTTAGGGTTAAAGCATGGGTTTCTTGAGGTGTTTTTTTTTTTTTTTTTTTTAAAGGAAACCCAAACCCAAAGAGCAGTTTGGATTGAGTAAAAGCAGCAACGGGGTATCACATCAGTGAAAGTTTGAGTGGAAAATCGGACAATCGCTACGAAAGTTATGAATTTTTAAAGTTTTGGTGTTGTAATCACTGGATAAGGAGACTACTACAGTTCATGACGTCATGTGTGGAAACGACATAAAGAAAATATAAGAATTCCACAAAATTTGTTTTTTTTTCATTAAAATTACACATTCCATCAGCTTGTTACTGACACAACATATTCTGTTACCCCAGTGAGGACGGCTGATTTTGCTACAACATGCATTTCCCATAGACACCTGCCCGAGTATACTCGGGACTCGTCCTCAAGGGGGGGGGGGGGGTAAAATCATTCCCCGTGCTTTTCGTGAAAGAGGTTCGTCAAGTGCTATTTAATTACACAAAAGTGAAAGCATGGTCTCCTAATTGAGAAAATAGTGATATCTCCTTATATTTCAGGCTTTATTTTTATGTGGTAGGATGTTTTGTGATACAGGTGTACAACTGGCCTACACGTAAATAGACCTATCCTATAGGCCTATACTAGTACTTGTTTATGCATCAAATGTGATAGGTGCCTAACGCGGAAAATTCTTTTCAAATCGCTGCTTCCAATGGTAAACAGTACCTTTGATTGACACCTTGATAGTCTGTTAATGAACGTCAGTGATTGGCCTGATGACTTTTTGTGCATGCGAGATACCAAGAAACCACTTATGAAATAATACAGAGCATACCATTCTGAGGAATTCAAAGTTTATTAGATTAAAATCGGTTTTGGAATGGCTGAGACATCCAAACACAATATAGTGATCTTGCTATTAAGTGGTCTGGAGACGATTTATTTTAAAAACAAATTTATTATAGGCCCAACGATTGTTCACGTTTTGTAGATGTTAACAACAGGCCTTCTTGACATAATTTGCTGATTAACATTTTACATTGGCTGTTTCTATCCCTATAACTCACATTTAGAACTATTTTGAAGCACTAGAATTAACCCTAATCAGGCTGGGCTTTTTTGGCTATGCTATATCTGGGGGGGGGGGGGGGGGGGGGGCGGCGGATTCCGCCCCCCCCCCCCCCCCCCCCCCTTCAGATCTCGCCTATGGAACGCGTGATCGCGCCGAAAATCGGCACACGCGACGCCCGCGACGTATACTATCAAAATGTATGGTTGCTTTCTCCGAAAAATATTTCTTATACACATGTATTTTATATTAATTAATTATTGTAATTTATGCATAAAATCAGTTTTGGGCTCTAAATCATTTATTAATGCTCTAATTAAGCTAATTTCTTTTTAAAAATGTTTCTTGTATCATTCTCCTGAGACATAGGATAAAAAAAAAAATCTGTATCGAAATTAATTTCTTATGTTTTTGATTGTTTTTTGAATTTCTTATGTATTTCCTTGTTTTTCGACCTTTTGTTTTTGTTTGTTTTTTGGCCAAAATTTGTCACAGACATTTTTCGAAGCTTTATTATGCTAAAATAAATTAATTTCGTCCATTCTACGTCAAGATATGAATTTTTATGTGAATTAATTAAAAAAACACAATTTGCATTGGATTTGTATACAAAGTCACGTTTTGGAGCAATTTTGCGGTTGACAAATTTTTTTCGAACGGGCGTCGCGTCAAAACGGTACGCGCGGGCGCAACAATTTGGGTCTCAAAAGTTGCGCGATACTTGAAAGAAAAAAGTCATGAAACATCGCGGCGGGAGCTTATCGCGCTGCGAAGATATTGCGCGAAACGTCGAGGGGGGGGCGGATTCCGCCCCCCCCCCCCCCAGCCTGATTAGGGTTAAACTGGATATTTGTTTCATCTGCAAATGGTAGCGCGGCCGCGGGTATCGTTGTTGTTGGTGATCCAGTATTGAATATCTACGCCTTTATATTATAGAGATATACACTCAAATACTCTTTTCAGAACGAAGGAAAAAATAGATATTTAATTCCACTGCTAAACAACTAAAATAATAGTCATGATAGTAATTTGGCGCGGGGAGCAATCTGCACGCCTATGTTGAGATAGAGAAGAACACCTCGGTGACGTACGTACAGACAAACCGCGAACGATGTAAGTGGAATGACAAAATAATGTTGGCCAACTTGTTTGGTTTGCTATTTATATGACGGCAGGCGGATCCGCACGCTCTGGCGAGATCGCTCGAGAAAGCCTATACGCCTACGTATCACCGCTTACGCGCGCCATAAATCGTAGTATCAGTACGGTACCTACCCGGCAAAATCTTCGAAACAAGCGCCATTATGCAAATTAGGAATCATCCTTTCATTATGCTTTGTGAGCGAGACCAAAAGCAGCGAATCACAGTAACCCGTTCCTTTAGACTGGCGGTGCAATAGACGTAAAACATGACATGCTGATACACCAAGGGGTTGAGATTTTACGCGCTTTTGAAATAGTATTCTAGCCCCCCCCCCCCCACCCCCCCCCCAAAAAAAAAAAACCAAAGGCTAGGCATACGTTAGATCAAATTCTGACCTCCTGCAGCGACTCCCGCATTTGTTTTCGTTTGGTTAGTTTCAATATGCTCGCTCACAAACAATAACTATTTAATAATAATTTAATAATAATTGTTTGTTCGCATATATGCGAACAAACAATTTGGTGACTCTCATCAGGGAGGTGTCACCTCCCTGCTCTCATACACCACAGAATATGCTATCACATCTCAGTAAAGAAACAACATTCGAAGTAAGCCTACACACAAAAAAAGGGGGGGCGGCGGGGGGCGAAGAAGAATCAGAGCAAATGCCTTGGGTTGTGATTACATTCATCCGCCCGTGACCGCAAGCGCGCCCTTTGTTCACAGTCCAGCCGATCGAGGCGCACAAGCTTTTTCTTTGGTCAAGTCATTTCGACCGTGACCACCCATTCACAGAGGCACACTCTATTCTCATTATGCAGTGCAGCTTGGCGCCATATTCAAGCAAATGAGTTTCTACCACATCAGTGTACTCAGGTCAATTTATACTGCTTGAAGCAAGCACCGAAAAGCTATTTATATGAGCGTGTTGTCGCAACACAGCATGAACTAATTATGGTTTACGTTGTTTTAGTAAAACAAAGTAATAGTAGTAGCTCTACGATGTACTCAGTGATTTATTTTATAGCAGGGAAGCTCGCCTTTTAAGACAACCAAAGAAGAAAGCATTTCGTACTACAGAAAATATATTTTATAGGCCTACCTGACGCTACAGAGTTTGACTTTTGGAAATCCCTTTGTTGTTGTTTTTTTTTCAATTCATCAAGGAAACTAACCATTACAGAAATTTGAAGTTGAGATTCGTTACTTACGTCGTTACGATGGAGGAATACGTTCAAAGCAAACCCTAAACTGTAGGCCTAAGGCCATAGTTTTTGAGTGACCCAAACTATTACAGTATATTTTTGATCTTTTTGTTATTAAGAATTAACAAGTAATTCAGTGAAAACCCATGTTATTCACTCAAACACGTAATCTTATCAAACTAAAGCAGAAAAAAAGTTTTTCATGAAGTGAACTTTTACAGCCAAAATTAAATTTCAAAATATGCTTTTTGCACAAATAAAAAAAAAATCAATATAGGAGACTACACCGACATTGCATGACATGACTCACAAATGTCTTATTATGCAAATATCTCAGCAGTGAATAGAGATAAATTCTTGAAATTTTTGTATTGGTGTCATATCAATGTACAACACCGAGTAGAAAATTTGGAAAACCATTTAGGAAAGTTTGAAATATATTGTATATTTCATATGATAATATGTAGGCCTAATTATTCATATAATTATAGATATACATAATTATGATATAAAAAGGCACCAACACAAAAAATAGAAAAAAAATAAATTTGAAGAATTTTGTTTCCTGAAGGCCTATTACTAATATGGGCGGATCCAGGAATTCCGCAAAGGGTGGGGGGGGGGACTAATTCTTTATATTTCTTTTGTTCTAACAAGGAGGGGCGCGTGCCCCATGCTCCCCCTGCTGGATCCGCCACTGATGAGGTATCCTTTACTAAAAACTAGAAATGACGGCTGTGTGTTATGACTAAATCACACAACATAAAAAGGTGGGTATAAGAAAACGGTGAAAAAACAAACAAGTATAAAATTCGATAGGTTTCGTAGAGAGATCGACGTGAGAAACAGAAGTTCATGTGACCCGGCCTACATACCTTTCACGGACGGGAACGACTCGATTTCACCGAGGGATAGGTCTTACTGAAATCAGAGTTAGCCGGGGTGTTTCACGAAGAATTAAAGTTAATTAAAACAAGTTAAGAATTTTAACTTAAATTCTTCGTGTAGGGCAGGAAAAATTGAAATCATCATATCTAGTAGCTTAAGAGTTTGTGAAGAAAATGTTGGAGTTACTACCTATAATAACGAGTTATGAGTCTTGCTGTCGTGCTCTACTTAGTATTTCATCGATCGTTGCTGCAATCAAGAATATTACTGTAGATCTACCTACACGTAAACTCAGCAAACGTTTGTACTGAGCTGTTTACTAGTTAGTCAAGCAAAATACACATTATCGCGATATAAGATACTTTTTCACTTCATTTTGTTACTGATCATACATTCGCACATCAGTTTAGTTAGTTTATTTAATACAATAATGTACTGTAAACTGCAGAATGCTGACCAAAAAGAAAAAACGAGAGAGAGAGATTTCATGACTTCTAATAATCTTATTGATTCGTACAAAGCACGAGCGGCGTTACATACATCAGGGGGATTCGTGTCATCTTGTACACTCTGCTGTCCTATTTTACACCGTGTAGTATCCACATGCTACACTGCAGGCGAGCCACCCAAGATATTCGCAGACAGAGTAGAGTTGCGTTCTAACTAAATCTGAATTTGGCGGTAGTATGTAAATCTATGATAATTTACTCGTTGCCGCGAAAGCTCCGCCCTAAGCACGCTCCGATTGGTCACAGTACTTCCTGAAACGCTCTCATTGGACAGTCAGGAAATCAGACTGATTCACTGGATCCGCGCGGTGAGTATAAATAGGTTGACGATGTCTTCCGAAGCTATCAGTTTCTGAATCTCTTCAGCGCTAAACAAAGTATCAATCAACATGTCTGGACGTGGTAAGGGCGCCAAAGCTAAGGGCAAGGCCAAGAGCCGATCATCCCGTGCGGGACTCCAGTTCCCAGTCGGCCGTGTTCACCGATTCCTCCGCAAGGGCAACTACGCCAACCGCGTTGGCGCTGGAGCCCCCGTCTACCTGGCTGCAGTCCTCGAGTACCTGGCAGCTGAAATCTTGGAGTTGGCTGGCAATGCTGCCCGTGACAACAAGAAGACGAGGATCATCCCCCGTCACCTTCAACTCGCCATCCGCAATGACGAAGAGTTGAACAAGCTGCTCGGTGGAGTCACCATCGCACAGGGAGGTGTTCTGCCCAACATCCAGGCTGTCCTTCTCCCCAAGAAGACTGCCAAGGCCAAGTAAATACTTGTCCTTCGGTACATTCAACGGCTCTTTTCAGAGCCACCATTCACTCAAGAAAGAATCTGAAGTTTATCTCACTTTTCTAATCTGTTTCTATGGCTTTAAAGGGGCTGTAACAACACGTTATAGAATCCGCTACTGATTGAGGTGGGGGTTCATGTTTTTTACATTCCTAACGCTAGAAAAACGCTAAGTGAGATAATGAGAAACCTTATGAAATATGAAAGAGCATGTAATTTTAAGGATTCAACTTTTAGTAATCTGCTTTTTCTACATGACCCATTGCCATGAGGCCTAAGCCCTAACTGGAGTGTTAGGCCTAACATCGTTAACACATGTGTCACAGAAGTTGAACGTTGAAAATGATAAATTTTAGACAAGCATTCATTTTGTAATTCTAGGTAGGCCTATTCTAAGGTTAGATGTCTATTTAATGATAGACCCTCTTCTAGATAAGTTAGGGTCTAACGTTAGGAAAAAAAAAATTAACACTAACTTTAACTGTGTAACGAGTTAGGGAGAAACCATCCCCACCCTCTCCAATATTTTGATAAATGGATGGTCGAGTAGCGGTCCTACTGAGGATTCAGCTTTTCACCTTTTGCGAGATACCATAATTGTACCCGGTACTCAGTACAACAGTTCTAGCAATGTTAACGCTAGACTCTACATGTAATTTACAATGTACTTGTGAATGTAGGCCCCCTAACGTTACTTAGATTAGAAACCACTTTATCAAACTGAGAGGTGGCGGATCCAGGTGGGGGCTGGGTGCGCGCCCCACTTTATTTTCTGTTGAAACAAAATAATTTTGTAAAGGCCCCCTCTTTGGACTTTACGGGATTCCTGGATCCGCCCCTGAAGAGCGTACGTGTATTACAGTTAAATTATTCTAGAGGAATAGAACAAATCTAACGTGTTACAACGTTTATTTGACAGAAGTCACAGATATCTAACTAACGTTTAGAATCGGTTTTGTAATTTGAAGAGGGTGATTGTACAAAGACAAAGTATAGGCCCTAACTGTTAGATTTTCTAACCTCAAATTAATAAAGGAAAGCGATCCTAATAACAACGTGTTAGACTCTAACGTTATACAGTTACTAAGTGAATTAAAAAGTGGGTCCCACCGCACCGTTTTTTTATTGGGATCGCTTTGTTTTGGACATCTCGGCCATTTCATAACCAATTTTAGGCAAATAAACTTTGAATTCCTCTTAACGTTAGAATTATGATCTTTCATAACAGGTTTCTCGTTGTCTTAAAAAAAAATAATAAAAATTTAAAAAAGTCATCATCAAAAAACATTAAGTTAGTATTGAAGAGACCTGAAGACCCATCTCAACCGAAACTGTATAGAAACTCTACCATCCCTTTTTAAAGTGTCTCGGATATAGAGCTCCAGAGCCTAAATAGGATTTCGCAGACGAGGTATAAAATCGTAGCCTATAGATCTAAAGGCATATAAAAGTGGACATTATCACGATGTGGACATCTCTCATTTCGTGCAACATGCATGCTAGCGAGAAAACGTAAACACGCTATTTATTTCTTGTTTTTGTTTTGTTTTGTTTTGTTTTGTTCTGTTCTGTTTTTTTTTCTGTTTTTTGTTTGTTTATTTGTTTTTGCTTGATATCTCACTCAACTTCATAATTTGGTTCCGCGGAATATAAAACAAGCAAAGTTCATCTTACAAGGGTCGGAAAAAAAAATGCTCTCTCGAAAACTATGTAAACACAGCAGCGCCATCTCGTGAGTGATTCAAAGGACTGGTCACCCAATAGTCTGCTTGCATGCTACTGCCACTGCACAAACTGTAGTCTCCCGTAGTATTTTGTTGCAGGCATGTGATCAGTGGCGTATCTAGGGGGGGGGGGGGGGAGGGGGGGGCACGTGCCCCACCCGGGCGCCACTCCTTGGGGCGCAAAAAACGAAAAAAAACCGAAAAAAAGAAGAAGAAAAAGAAAAAAACGAAGAAGAAGAAAAAAAAAAAAGAAAAGAAGAAGAAGAATGTTTATTGTGTTCACACAAGAATTCCATGTTCTGTCAGCTGAAATACAAAAATTTTTGGCTCGCTCGCTGCATTCGCTCGCCAAAATTTAAAGAAGGTAAGAACAAAACACGATGATGACACGGACAAAATGACAATGTCTATCTGTGTTCACACATGTCATTTTATATTTAGCAAGCAAAATGTTTCACGGAGCAGCGGCTGCAATTTCTTTCGTTCTGAAGCGATCGCCAATTTGATCAAAAGAATGCGCCAAAGGTTTCGAACATACGGGGGAGGGGGGGGGGGGGAGGGGGAGGGGGGAGGGGCGCAAAAAATCAAGCAAGATAAGAACAAAACGTAATGATGACGAGGAAATATGCAAATTTCGGCTCACTCGCTCGTACAATTTAGAGTATTTTTTTCAAGTCCACAGTTTGTTGGTATAAATCGTTATCTATAAGGCCGTCACTATTATCTTGATTAGGATTGTAGGATTAAATAAGCAAAAAATGACAAGAATTCAACGTTTTGTAAGCTGTAATACAAAAATTTTCGGCTCGCTCGCTGCGCTCGCTCGCCAAAATTTATCCAAAAAAAAAAGGAAAGAAGAAGATAGGAACAAAACGTGACGATGACGCGCACAAAATGACAATGTCTATTGTGTTCACACATGTCATTTTATATTAAGCAAGAAAAATGTTACACGGAGCAGCGACTGCAATTTCATTCGTTCTGAAGCGATCGCCGATTGGATCAAGAGAGGACACCAACGGTTTCGAACATATGGGGGGGGGGCGCAAAAAAAAACAAATCAAAAAAGATAAGAACAAAACGTGATGATGACGTGGAAATATGCAAATTTTGGCTCACTCGCTCGTACTAATTTAGAATACTAGTATTATAAGTCCTCAGTTTGTTGGTATAAATCGTTATCTATAAGGTCGTCACTATATTTTGATTGGAATTGTAAGATTTAATAAGCAAAAAAATGACAAGAATTCCATTGTTTGTAAGCTGAAATACAAAAATTTTCGGATCGCTCGTTGCGCTCGCTCGCCAAAATTTATCCAAAAAAAAAGAAAGAAAAAAGAGATAAGATCAAAACGTGATGATGACGTGGAAATATACAAATTTCGGCTAACTCGCGCGTACTAATTTAGAGTACTTTTGAAATTCCTCATGCAGTTTGTTGGTATAAATCGTTATCTATAAGGCCGTCACTATATCTTGATTGGAATTGTAAGATTTGATTAGCAAAAAATGAAAAGAATTCCATGTTTTGTAAGCTGAAATACCAAAATTTTCGGCTCGCTCGCTGCGCTCGCTCGCCAAAATTTATCAAAATTTATTACATTTATATAAATCACCCTCAAAAGACCCCTTTAAAGTGCTTGAAAAAGCATATATTGTGGCAGGCGCGCCGGAAGCAGTTTTGGATTGGGGGGGGGGGGGGGGGCAAACATTGGAGGGGGCTCAAGATTAGACCTTGCATATGTTACATAATACACACACACACACACACACACACGCACACACATCTATTATATATATATATATATGTAAAGTGGCGTACGGCGGGTCGAAACATGGGGGGAACCATAAAGTAATTTTGACGGTCTATATGCTTGTGCGTGTGTGCGTGAGCAATAATGGGACTACAATACATTACGGAATGTGATACATTCAACAACGCAGTCATTGAGGAACATTGTAAGTTTTCCTTACATGGATTATGGAATGACGGTGTGAAGCGATCGACAAATTATATACTGTCAGCACTATTCTAAGGTGAATGGCATAACAATAAAATGCGAGCGAGCGAAGCGAGCGAGCTTGAAAATTTTGATATTCTACAGTTCCAAAACTGGAGTTTTAATTGTAGCTACATATTTCGCTTTGGAAATAAATGGGGGCGCATCGGGTGCAACTGCTGGCAATTATTGGCAGCAACATTAGGAGAATGGCATAACGATTCAATGCGAGCGAGCGAAGCGAGGAAGCTTGAAAATTTTGACATTTTACAGTCCCAAAACTCCCGTTTGTAGTTATATCTTTCGCTTTGGAAATTAGGGGGGGGGGGGCATCGGGCGCAACTGCTGGCAATTACTGGCAGTAACGTTAGGAGAGTGGCATAACGATTCAATTCGAGCGAGCGAAGCGAGCGAGCTTGAAAATTTTGACATGTTACAGTCCAAAAACTCCCGTATGTAGCTATATTTATCTTTCGCTTTGGAAATTAAGGGGTGGGGGCATCGGGTGCAACTACTGGCAATTACTGTCAGCAACATTAGGAGAGTGGCATAACGATTCGATGCTTCGATGACTCATTCTAGAGTCCAACAACTGCCGTCGTAGTTATGTTTTTCGCTTTAGAAATTAAGGGGGAGGCGCACCGGGCTCAAATGCTGGATGCGAGCGAGCGAAGCGAGCGAGCTTGAAAATTTTGACATTGTACAGTCCAAAAGCTGCCGTTTGTAGCCATATTTTTCCCTTTCATTCATATATATACATATTTATTTTATTTTCTTTGTTTATTCATTTATTTTTGTTATTACAAAATTATTATTCTTTCTTTTTTTTTTTTTTTTTTTTTTTTTTGGGGGGGGGGGCTTTTTTTTTTGGGGGGGGGGGGCAAAAATGCGTTTTGCCCCCCCCCCCCCCCCCCCCCCACTTCCGGCGCCTATTAATTATGTTCTATTATATAAGTGCAATGGGTGTGTTCCGTTCCTTTAGTCAAAAACAAAAATTGTTACAAGGGATAAAAAATGTTCAGAGGCCGTTGTCCAAGTCAAGCGATTTGCTTATTGATAACGGTCTCCCCCACCTGTACTCTTAAAGATCTGGAATGAAATTCATGTATTTTATTACGTGATAATATATCCCCCTTGTAATGTGAAATCTTGTTTATATTTTCATGACTTATGAATAATTATTATGTTTGATATTGTTGTAGGGCCTACATATCTTCTGTTATGTACAAGTGGAGAAATTTACTTATACAGAAGCTGAAAGTGAAACTTCAATTATAAAAAATGAGATCACTAAATCATCACCTATCCGATTTGCACGATACTTGGTGACCAATATCACAATTTTGTGAAAATGTGTGAAACCTCGGTATTGCCATTTTAACTTTCTTCATCTTTTTTTTTCTTTTTTTCGTGCCATTGCAATGAAATGTTCACTTCCCTATGATACACATAGCTGTAATAAATTGTTACTCAGTATTCTTGAATCCATCTAAAATGCTACAATCGTTACCCTGGATTGGCACAAACCCAATAGAATAGATTTAGGAATACTAGCAGTGAATGATGACATCTTTCTGAACGTGACGTATTAATGATCAATTACATTTCACCGGAATTGTCGTTTCTCAAACAAACTATACTTGTTTGTAGAAAATATGTTATATGTTGTTCCGTATACACAAATAGGTTGATAGCATAACCTTCTAGGGGATGGATTGTAGTACCTACATTATCAAGGAGAAACATTAGATAGGCACAGGTCTACAACAAAGGCAAACGTTCTGTATAATGTCTGTACGTGAACATATTTTGGACATTAGACCAGTCGGCCGTAAGGCAACAAGATTCCACTTTGCGCATGAGCAGAAAATGTAATTTGTATAGTGGCATGTGACTACAATTGTTATTATGGGGGTCTTCCAACAAGCATGTTGGTTTGTAAAATCACCTAGATAAGTAATATTATTGTGATAAGATGATTATTATGTGAAGTGGTGCTTGCCAGCACATCCATCAACACTTGACAGTTTATGTGTGTATTTTATTTTGGCTAACTGTTGATAGACAATTTTCTTATGCAAACCTACTGTATATGCATGAAATATACTTCCATTATAAGTGTCAATTAGATATGACTATACCATTCTGGTCATCTGCTCTGGGCAAGTTCATCACATTGTTTGAACATGAATTCCATTTAATTAGACGTCGGGCAATCCTGTACGTTTACTATCGCTGTGAAAACGAGTGAAAGAAAGGTATAGGCCTATAACTTTGTACCCGCGTGATCCTGTTTGGCGCCATCTGTAGGCCATAAACATCATAACGTATATTACCCAAATAAATATGTGGAGTGAATCAGCATGCAAGATTAGCAGATATTAGTGACAGTTCAGGAAAATCGGACAATCCGTTGAAAAGTTTGTGTAACCATCACTGGATGAAAGACCAAGTTATAGTTCGTGACATTGTGTATGGAAAACGTTAGAGCAAATTCCACAAAAATTGATAAAAAATAACAAATAAAAAGTAGGGAGTGCATTCCCTCGACTTGTTGCTGACATTATGTTGTAAGGGTTATTATTATTCCCCTGCTTTCTGAAGTAGGTAATTCAAGTGCTCTTTCATTAAACTATAGAAAATTAAAATGTGTTGAATTTTCTTTCTATTAATTTTTCTATCGTTTCCATCATCACAAAGACACAAAGTGTTGCTTTGATAGTGTGTTCTCAAGCAGCGATGGCATGCAGCACCAAAACTTAAAAATTCATAGAGAAATGTCCGAATTTCTTTACACTGTATGTCATTGATGTATTTTGTTAATATTATAATATGATATGATATAACATAATATAATATGATATAATATAATGTAATATCATATAATATAATATCATATCATATCATATGATATAATATAATATAAAGATTAATCTGTTTATACTATCAATAATCACCATATGCACATTTCTAATTCTATTTCATTTGCATTTCGAGTCGAAAAGAGAGGCTCGTGGGTAGATCACTAACTTATACTACTATATACTAGTAAGTTAGTGATCTACCTACAAGCCTCTCTTTTCGACTCGAAATGCAAATGAAATACAATTAGAAATATACAAATGTGCATGTGGTGACTATTGATATAAACAGATTAATTTTATATTATATTACATTATATTATTATATTATATCATATCATATATTTTATATTATATAACATTATATTATATTATATTATATTATATTATATTATATTATATTATATTATATTATATTATATTATTATTATATCATATTATGTTATATTATATTACATTATATCATATTATATTATATTATATTATACTATATTATATTATATTAACAAAATACATCAATGACATATCCAGTGTAAAGAAATTCGGACATTCCTCTATGAATTTTTAAGTTTAATGAATATATGCGAAACTTGTGAGTCATCATGCCTCATTGCCTGATTCTTATTTTGTATAATTCGTGGTTGCAGAGAAGAAAGGGAAAACCCCACCTCACCAAGGGATGCATAGCAAATTATTGCCCAATGAATAACTTGTGTGTGTTCGTCTATAACCCGAAGGTATACTTCTCTCCCATTTATCTATCTGACAGCATCACGGACCGGATATATTGAACTCTCTGCCCGAACGAATGAAAATCATGTCCAGGCCTATCACTTCTTTCAAAGCAAACATGAACAAGCATAATTCTTTATACATGTCATTTTATGGGGATTGGTCGATATCTGATTATTATAACCATAAAATGGTCAAAGTTTTATGTTTTTATCTCCCCTTTAATAAGTCTTTTTACAACAAACTATTTAATAAACATATTTAAGTTCAATATTACTGAAAAAGGCACCTCGTACCGCGCGCCTGCTGTTCTCATTCACTTGCACCAGCACTCACCACACTCACTTATTGTATCTAAATAAACAGTATTTTGTTGCAGCTGTTATCGCAATGTTAATTCCAGAATATCTGACAATCTGGCTTTTTCTTCTTTTGTTTTGTTTTGTTTTGTTTTCGATAAGTATATACACATGATGAATATGTTGCCTGTTTTCTCTCTCTTTCAAGGCTGTCGTATCTTCAAACTATTATATGCTAATTTGTCGACAGTCTTCTGCATTCACATTCCCAATACATGTACCACAATTCAGTCAGATCATTTTTGTCTCACTTATGTTATCCCGATTGCTCCCAATGTTCTTTTCTTCACTAACAAGTCTGTTAACGAGCCCATTGTACGCGTAAATAATGTTCGGATGTATACACGCTGCATGCCTTATTGTGTTGGAAAAAAAGAAGAAGAAGAAATGACTATATCATCTCTAATATAATTATATTCAATGCTGAAAATTCCGAATAAATTGAAATGAATTGAATTGGATTGAATTGAATATATTTTTTTAAACAGCCTTCATGTTGAGCAGCTCAGTAGGTCTGTGCGTTTATAGAACATGCGCTTATAGTCATGACATGGAGAAGCCAAAAAAAAAAAAAAGATGCACATATAGGCCTAACAGAAGGAGAGAAGGACGTGAGAGAAACGATAAAGAGAAAATGAAGAGAAAAAGTTTTTTTTTTTGCTTTGCATTTAACACAATAATCCTTCTTTGCCGTTTGTTTTAAGTCTCTTGAACTTTTGTTATAAAAATTATTGAAGCAAAATGTCGGCCAATGCTATAATGTACAGTATGTCCACAAAAAAAAATACAATCAGATTTTCGCTTTGATAACAACCGATGAGATTAAATTGTCTAAATGCTACTTCAGGGTCTAGTAAAATACATCATCTTAGCTCTATTTTGCAGAAAACCCCATTCAGTATTTGGTCACAGAGAAATGTGGATTGTTGTAAAGCATGTCATGAGTCTGATTCTTCCAAGTGTAGCACTTCAATGCTCATTGTGTGTGAATACAATAGACAGAACTTGGAGGGAAGAGATCAGTTCCCGACATCCTCTACAAAATTCCTCATTTCTCATTGACCACTGAAGTGAATCGAATGGGGTTTTCTGTAAGATGTGGGCAATGAGTTATAGTTTCATACCCTGAATTTGTATTTGGATTGATTCGCTACTCTTAAAGATATCATTGCGGATGGTTCCGTTGTTATTTTTTGGGACATATACGGTATATCAACCCCGGATCACCGCCACTTCCTCTTCCTCGTATTATACATGTATTTAGCATACTTCACTCGTTCACTACCCAGAGTTGCCCCTCAATCACTGTCGGAAATGTAACCTCCGCCAAAATTTTTTTTATATTTTAAATAAACAAAATAAATACCGGTAACATAAAGAAGTTAGGACGTTAGTAATCAAGCAAGTATATATCAGTAAGTCCAATTAATAGGCTAAAACACATCATGTAAGCTCTAAATGAATGAAAAAAAAAATGTAGAGATGAATAAACATAAATTATGATGTCATATAGGGCTATTCCGATTTCAAACATGTTGCAAACATACACTGTACATTGCTGCTGTTGATGGCAATGAATAATACCGGAGTTCCTATTTTCTTCATTTCTTTTTTTTTTTTTCTGGGAAGCGAACGAGCAAGGTTCCAGGGAAGTTTTCTGCTACAAAAGCTTGATCAGTCACCCCAGGAACAGTGCCGTATTATACGGCACTGCCCGCCCAGGAACATGAACGAGCTCCCTCAACGCACAGAGACTTCGCTGCTATGACGCACGTACTATGACCTGAAGGGGGCATAGTCGCTATACAGCTACAGAACTCCGTCTTCGATTGTCGTCGCTGTTCTGTTCGTGTGTGTACAGTGTATGTGTGCGAGTTGTGTTGCGGTGCTACGCTGTATTATATTGTGCCATGTGGAATGTAGCTAGCTTGTAACGATCAATCGTGAAGAAGTCCCTGAACACAAATCTTAGGAATGGCGAGCACAGATTCCTCCAACCACCGAGTTAGCTTTTCTGCTCCATCGAACGGAGAAGAAGCCTCCCAAAAGAATGTCATCTCAGACGAGAGGGCGAGGAGAAAACAGCAAAATGTCACATGTAAATACGACCGCAAAGTGATGAGAGTTCGCCTGGATATAGAGGAATGGATGGACGAGAAACTGCGAGAGCTGTACCAATGCGAGGCAAGTATTTCCCATCCCGGCCCGGGACGCCACTGGGCCAGGGACATGGACCCTGCCTGCTGCGACTGTCCGGCCCTGCTCGTTGCGGACACTAGTAAATGCAGCGTTCATTATTTATAGATGGCTAGGCATGGCATGGGTGTCGTACAACTTATAAGGAGTCTTATGCTCCTTTTTACTTGCGTTTAATATGTGCAGAACTTGATTTGGATTGTCCTTGATTTCAACCTTGCCAGCAATAACACACAAAATACAATGTATCTCCTTCATAAAATTCATGCACCTCCTGCATGCTTGTTATCACTTAATCAGGGCCAGGGCGGGGTGAGATTATATGGTGCAAATTCCATCATGCCTAGATCTAGTACAACACTATTTGGAATTATAGTCTAGACCACTAGTCTAAGGCGGTGTTTATGCTTCCCATTTTCAGGCCAGAATCAGCGTTTTGAAACGTGATTAGTGCAAAACGCTGTTGCGTTCATGCTTACTTCGATAGAAACGCTGATTCAAGATGCCGATCCAAAATGTACGAAAAGGTGCGTTTACTATCGGTGTTTCTGACTAATCACGTTTGACGGGGAAGCATAAACACAACAGCGTTTCTAAACGCGTTTAGAGTGACGTCATCCAAACGCCTTTCCGCTTCACGTGAAAAAGCGGGCGCCCGGCCAGCCAGCTACCCTGGCCTGTGCAATTTTCCCATGTACGCATGTCTTTCCCAGCTGCTCTCCCATGCCAGGCCACCGATCGCAGCGTGCCCCCCAATTTGACCTGCCTCTGCTGAGGTCAGCGAAGCAATCGCAAACGCTCTTTCCAAGGCTCGAAGAAAGTGAGCATAATTAGTGCTCCCGTGAACGGCGTTTTGAATCAGGGTTTTGAATCAGCGTTTCAAAACGCTGATTCTGCCTTTGCAAATTGAACATAAACACACCCTAAATTTAGTGACTTCTACTACAATTGCCAAGGCTCAAGGCCAAAATCCTTCATTGCAGTAGTAAAACAGGAACCATACAACCCACAGATCCACAATAAACAAAAAAAAGGTCAAAATTGCTTAGAAATAACATAAATTAATACTGTTCTAGACCTCTAATTATCAGACTAGAGATGTGTCTTCTACTATGCAGAGTAAAGAAGATTTGTGTAATACTATAGCACAGTCTAGACTACTTCACAACTAGCAAGAGGGATATGAATTTATGATATGGAGTCACTTTCACTTCCCTCTTGGCTCTATAGAGTAATTATTCCTGTTTACAGCAGGGGCAATTTCACTTATTGATAAATCAGCAAGAGTGTTTAATAAGAACAAAAGTGGGAGTTACAAGAGCTCAGAGTGGGTGGGAAGTGAGCGAGTACTCTCGCAACAGATTTGGCCTTTTCATCAACGAATGGAACGGTCCCTGCTGGAAATAGGCACCCTGTCGCAAACGGGGATGATTACCGAAGTTACTTGAAGGCTAGATGAGAAGATCTTGGTCAAACTAATGAATGAATTTTTTGATCTATTTTGAGGGAAGGGAACTGGTCCTTTGCCTCTTTCCCATGTTAATGTAGTTTCAGCTTAAAGCTTCTATGCTATGTTGTAGTTAATTAAGTGTTGTCAAGCATATGCATACATCACCTGGCTGGCTCTTGTCTTTACGTACATGTTTTTGGAGTTCATACAGGTCTAAAATGTGAGGAGAAACAGTTGTAGAGTTGGATCTTCATTATTTCATCATCAAATTTATCATCAAGAGCAGTGCACGCACAAGGATACAATTACCACGATCCAGGAGTCAAGAACAACACCAACACTCCTTCCCTAGAACCATGGTTAGGGCATGGAATGCTCTCCTATAAGTTCCAGCAAATGTAGTGTTGAGCACTCTCGTAGTGTCAGCCCCTTCGGTCGAAGCCTGCCGTCTTTACCTACATGTACCTTTACCTATGAATGATTCTGAATGCAGGCTTTAAGCCTCTCTATTCAGATCCAGCTTAAAGGGGCATTTTCCAGACGATTTTCGTAATTTCACATCATGTAGTACATAAATCAACAGCTCCATGTATAGATTTGTGGAATTTATCATCCATGGTTCTTCTTCTTCTTCTTCTTCTTCTTCTTCTGATTAAGTCTGCCTCCTTCAATAGGCTGAAGATTCTTGCAGACTGTGCTATTTACATTATGATACAGTTTATTTACAGATATTTACAAGTACATAACAAATTTGAAGAAAATAACTAGCCACTGTGGTCAACCGTTAGTCGGTTACGGAATGATCCTACAGATGGCGCTGAAACAATTTCTGACAACAGGGAATTCCAGCTCCTTACAGTTCTTGGAAAGAACGAATGAATGAATGAATGAATGGTTCTTGAGCAGAGAAACCATATTTTGAAAAAAAAAACCTTAAACAAATTACACTGAACAAGGATGATGACACAGGAGGCTCACATATTTCAGAAATGTAGCAGTGTAATTCCATTACAATATCTCTTGCTTTTTAATACGAGTTCACCTATGTATAATCTTCTTTTTTGCTGCTTCCTTGAGTCCCAACTCATGCATTCTTATGGTGACCCTGCCATGTCATCATCCTTGATTGCAATTTGTTATAACTAATTTATAGTTGTTCAAATGTAAAAAGCTGAAAATCATCCGGAGGTCTCCTGTAAGTCGATGCTTTACATTAGCTGGATCGTGGACACATGGAATGGCATCAAACTTAGACTTGATAAGTTCATACTAGTTCATACATATACTTCCAAAACTTGTCCAGACCAGTTTCAATAGCTCTATAAACACTGTGTGCATCTATTAAGTTTTTTGAAACTATTCCAAGGTTTCCTAATACGCATAAAAAACAATTTTTTTTTTTCTTGTAGTAGTATGTGATTTAAAATATATCTTTCTTTTTTTTTATGATGTCCTCTTGTGCATTCTTTTGTCAGACCTAAGTCAGGCACTTCATTCACTACCTTCATTTGGCGAGAGGCTGTATGTAGCAGCTAGATCCATAGCGATTTTTACTTGCACCCTTGTATAATAATTAGCACATGCACCCTACTCATGTGACACACATTGTATTTGAAGTTCTGCAGGAATTTCAAAGTTTGAAGGAAGCGGATTAAAACTAAGCAGAAAAAGCAGATCTACAAATACACTGTATTCTGAGTTTTCACTAGATGTGTGTTCACGTAAGCAATCATCTGCAGTGTATGCGTGCAATTATTGTATTGTACAAATGCATGATTAATCTACTTGGAAGAAAGCTTGAGATACAGCATTTAAGTTTGCAAAGCAACATCCCCCCTCCACCCATTAAAAAGTGCCCAATATGCGCAGTATCTACAAAATAGATCCATACAGATATATAATTGATTTGAAAAATAAGGTTTGTATTCTGTTTTTCATTTTGGGTGGCTCCCCAAAAGGAGCTCACTCTCTTTCGAAAGAAGAAATTAAAAAAAAAAATAGAGAGAGAGAGGAGAAAACAAGTTATATTGTACATGGGCAGAATTTACCTCTTATAAGGTCTTGCCATTCACTTCATTTTGACCATGACATCAGAGAAGTCACACAGAACTCAATTGCTATATATCTCTCCCTCTCTCTCCTATATCATGTCTGTCTGTCTGTCTGTCTGTCTCTCTCTCTCTCTCTCTAGCACTCTTGTGTCAAGAGAGGCAATGCATGCATTTTAGGCAAGAAAAAATATAAACATAATATGGATTGAGTTGCCATCCTTATTTGGTAAATTACATGCACTCCACTTCACTTAAAATGTGTGCTGGCACTGCTTGGTGGGGCAGTAGCCCTGACTTGAGAGTGTGAGATCTGACACCCAATCTTTTGTCCTCGACTGATGAGCAATCCACCTGGGTTCTGTGCACTTCTCTGCATTATACAAATGCACGATGCGTAGATGTGGGCAGGTTGCATTGAAGGGCTGGAGAGTTCATGAGTGTTGGGCTTGAATCATACAGTAACCGTGGAGCTACATTTGTAGCAAGCTCCGTGCAGTTGCTCAAGATCACGAGGTTCTCCTGTGAAATGTTGATTAGTATTTCAAACAATTGATTTCTTGGTCCTGCATGGAGGTGATAAGCTGAAATACCTTGTTACCCTGTCGTCAGTGATCTTTGTCTTTGAAATTTTCTCTTCATATCGCTGTTTTCGTAGCGAATAGTGTGGATTGGCAAAAAAAGTCTTTAAATCTAGAAGATTTTTAAAGTGTCTGAGGTTGCTTTTAAAATTTCTAAATGGTATATTACGCACGTCCAGGCTCATAGTGAGTCTTCGTCACACTGATGTTATGGGTAATTGAGTTTGTTGTATTTGCTGCCTATGTTAGCAGCCTCCATCTGCTAATACCATCATACCCACTGTACTATGAAATAATTCAAAGTGCAGACAAGGAATGAGCTTTGATGGTGTGTCAGAGTAATTTAGTGAAGGTTTAGCATCACTGCGAGCTAATGGGAAAATCTATGTCTGTGGCTTTGAAAAGTGTGAGAAGTCTTTGGGAGTTGTCACGCACACACACACACACACAGAGTTTTCAGAGTGTTCCATTCATGTCAAAACGTCATAAGTAGCCCATGCCAAATTTTGATCTGAAGAGGACATTTATCAATGTAGCTTGTACGGTTCCTTATGCATCATGACTATTATGTTCAACAAAGAAGTTTACAAACTGTTATCACACAGACCAATTCATTTATGGTCAGAATGAAACAGCAGCAACTAATTGATGAAAGTTTGAGTGAAAATGATCACCAATATTTTGACCATTTGGATGTTGGTACCGGTAATTGATTCAGTATGGCATACATCCTGATGATCCAAAGACACAGTCTCGAAATTACTGTTGTCTCCTACACAGTGAAGTCATTTCCCCATGATGTTCCTTGTGCTGGCATAGCAATCTTTTGCTGTTCTTATTATTGGATTTCATTGGAGATACATGTATAGCTGATATTTTGAGAAAATCAATATTGAACTTATTTTATTCAAGGCTGTCTAACAAAAAAATTGTATAAAAAATCAAGTAGTACATGAAAATGCCATTATAGATCAAAGTGTATGAACAAGTGAAGATGAATTCTTGCAGTATGTAGCCGTAGAGTGTTCTGGTAGATGTTTTCAGCGTGCAGACACGTTGTATGGGAGTGCATCTCACTTGCATGTTGCATACAGTCATTTTTATGGAGTGTGTTTCTGAAGGCTGCTTGACATCTGCCTAGCAGATGGACAGCATGGCTGATGAAATGGAAGTCTTCCATGGGGCCCCTTCTCCTTCGTTACCTTGATGGCTCGTTGGTAGTCCTCAAGGAATGTACTCTCAGTGTTTGATTAGAGGCCTAGGCAAACAGTCCCAGCAAGGGATAAAAGCATTTCAGTTGGGATGGGGAATGGGGAGAGATGTTGCCACAAAATTGCTTGTAGTGATGGCTTTATTATGATTTATGAAAATGGGCAGGGTTGTAGGTAATGCGGGGATTTGATCAATATGTAGCGCAGTGAGATCTGTGAGGCCTACATTCAAATTCACTTGTTTCTCTGTTCAATCTCTGTTATGTAAAGTACTGTACTTTCCTGGTTTGTCATACGTACCAATCTTGGCATGCATACATTGTAGCAGTCAAGCTTCTTCTCAGTAGTGCCTGAAGTTTGTGCCTACAATATCAAGCCAGGCAGCCAAACTTCACAAATATAAAGTTTGCTCCTTGGCAGTTGTACATGTATGTGTTGTCTTAATTTTCTTCCATTGTTGAGGTAAAACATCACATTCCATCTCTGTTGTTCTTCCTTTGTTTGATAAAAGTTGCTCTGATGAAAGTTTCTCTGATAAAGATATTATGCATGTACATTTTTTAAAAATTTGTTTACCTGCCATAAATGGGATGCACTGTAAAGTCCAATGTCCTGCAGTGGGACTTCTAGTTGGTGCTTGGTGCTCACTATCGCCCCCCCCCCCCCCCCCCCCCCCCCCGCAATCAAATGTAAGCCTATAGTCTACTCATGATTGTACATGTAGGTCTCCATGTTCTTTCACAGATTTTTTTTTCCGGCATTTAGGTATAAACAGAACATTGCACACTACTCGGGCAATACCAGAGAGGACCTCTGTGTTTCTGTGTTTCAACTACAACTATGTCAAATTATTATAAAAACAAAAACAAAAATTAACAGACTCAGCACACATAGTTTACACTGACTTGTTTGCTTGATTTTGTATTTGTTTGTTTTTCATTTAATGTACATAGTAAGTCATCTGGTATTGGACTTTATGATGACCATACTTGGTCAGCTGCTGTTTTATCAATTGTGTTCACACGTGCATGACAGTTTCCTATTTGTTCAACTCTTCTACTACTACTAGCAGAAGTATTGTGGGATATTGTTCTTTTGTCCACATATAAATCATTGAGCTGGAAAGATCTGACCATTGTGGAGCATACAAAGTTCTGTAAGAATAATCCATTTCTGATATCTTTGTCAATCAAAGACATTCTTCTGATCTGGACGTTTGTAATGGAAGATTACTGCTTTTGAATTACATGTCACTTCTAGGTCAGTGTAGTTCTCTGTAGTTCCTGCAAATTTGGTTTGCTGTAGTAAAGTCTTGGAGTATGAAAACAAATTACAAATGTTGTAGTTGTTCTCTACTTCAGGACTTTTGAAGAGGACCTTCAAAATTTCTACCAAGTAATGCCTGAAGCCAGCATCTGATATCAGAATAGCAAGGCCAAATAGGCCTATATTATTTTTCATATGGTAAAGTAGTAGGGCATACTATTACTCCAAATAACACAGAGTCTTAAGTGAAAGCAATGCATGTATTTCCCCTTGTCACAATCCTGTCCATGGAATTTACAAATTGTAAGTCTCACTTTCAGTATCAATATATCTGTGTGATTTGGGAGTATTTTCACTTTTATCATTGTCTGTGATCTGTGATTACTATTGGGAGGTCTGCTCCCAGTGCGTCTTGAATGTGTTTGAAAAGCGTTAATTTATATTCTCGCTTTCATCGCAAGTATTAGTGTTGAAACTTTTGAAGTGTATCGTTGTCAACATTACATAAAATACAACAATGCATCGCAGTGCAACCAGCATTTCTATTACCAGTAGTATATTGCATGTGTTCAAAGTCAATTCAAAAGCCACTTGATGTGACAAGTCTAGAGGATGTGAGATATTGCAAGTATGCCAAAACAAACATTTAACAAGTAAACAAACACTGATACAACATGTCACCAAGAAGTTATGGTGAACAAAAAATAAATGTATAATTCCTACTGAAACTGGATGTAATGTGTAGTGGTAGGTTTAAGTACAAGTAATGTATATTAGAGAAGGCAGACTTGAGCGGCTCCTTCTCCTGGTTATGGAGGCTTTATAATGATCATACCTTGTCCTGTGATTACGTTAAAGCCCTTTGTCAGCTGATTGTTGAAATTTAGCAAACAAAGGAGTCTTGGGCTGTTGAAACGCCAGGAAGGATTGAAACTGCCTTTCACTGCGCCCCCTCGACATTGATCTCAGATCAATATCCATCAACCAGGCACGGCGTTTCAACACATTCACCATGCAATACTTCTTGTGCATGAGAACAGGAATAGGTACAATGTAGAGCATAGACGTAGGGCTTCCACTCAGGTCGGTTTTAAAAATACATTTAGTAGTTTGATAATGGTCACAGACCCCCCCCCCCCCCCCCCATGTTTGAAGACATACAAAAACTTGTAAAAATTCTTTAACATAAGCCAGTTGTCACTCAATTATGTAGTGATATGGAAGACCACGGTACCAGGGTACCAGGTTAGGTTGGCCTTTGGATTGTTGGTATAACATATCATCAGATTGTCATTCTAATTGCATAATTTTCAAGATACTTCTGGCTGTCAACTTGAGACTTTCAACACCACAAGTATCATGTATGTGTGTACATGTATGAACTATCACTATAAATAAGGATACGATGTATCAAAACCCCTATCCTTCTTGTGAAACAAATTTCATCTCCCAGGCTTTGTGGCATTTTCTGAGATCACTGACTGTTAAAAATCCAACAGAGTCCAGTGAAAGTCTTGAAATCCCTCTGTAGATCATGTAATTAATGCTCTACAATGTAACATTTTATGTCTTGGTGCCATTATATTTGAGAATCATGCTTAACAAATATTTTCTTTTATTTCTTATACTCTCATCATGTACTCAAATCTGCTGCTTAAAGGAGAATTCCAAACCAGTTAAAAATGGTCTGCAAAGGAAGATTAAAGATTTATAAGCAAATATTGAAAATTGATCAAACTAGGATAAAAATTAAGGAAGTTTGAAACTGTGAAGCTTTGCTATTTTTTGCATTTTTAAACAATTGATGTGAATAGTATGCAAATGAGTGAGCTGATAATGTATCGCCTCACAATTTTCCATTGAAAAAAAAAAACTGATAAAAATTCAATTTTTCTGATGTAGAAGTGTTAAACATGATGTTATTCCTGACAGAACAAGTTCAAAGTAATGATCGGTTAGATAAGGATTTGAGACTGAGGCATAATTGCATTTGAACACACACGGAAAATGGGAAATTTCAAGATTTTGTGTACCAGATAAATAGGTTGTAAGGAGATGTCATCATCAGCTGTCATTTGCATATTATTCATTTTGACTGTTCAAGAAATGTTTTGTTGGAATCGGCACAGTTTGGAATTTCTTCCTTAATTTTGATCTGATTTTGATCAAATTTTCACTGTTGTACTTATAGAATTTTACTTTTTCTGATCAGACTAACTTTTAACTCGGTCTGGAGTTCCCCTTCAACAGTGTGTCATGAGTGGCTATCCTGTTTACTTCCTGTGTGAATATTTGTGGATTTGTGCATGAAAAGCACAGAGAAATATGGCATTTACACTGTGCACTATATCTTTTACTCACAAGTACTCTGATGTCTCCATGATGGACAGTCTGTGGACCGATTATCCTTGCAGTGCCCCATGATGTACCAGTGGGCTGTAACGAATGTCATTTGCCTCTTACGTTGTTCTTCCATGGAAACCGCCCTCAGTGATTAGCTTACCCACAATCCCCCTCTCAGAGCTGTGCCCCATCTTCTTACCATAATGAAAAAAAAAATAATAATGACATCAATTGGACTTTGAATGATGCAGAGCAATTTTGTGTTAAACGAGTACAGTGTAAATTGCAAGGGCAACTCAGCATCTGCAATGCACTACTGGTCACGGCGGAAATTATGAGGCCCGAAGCGTTGAAAATGAATTACAGGCACTTGCGAAAATGATATCGCTATTTCTTGGCTACAAGCGGGAAAGCACAGGCGACTAATGTTTTTAGTCATTACGTTTCTGAATATGATCAAGTTTCCACAATTTCCACAAGAAGCTTTGGTGAACTGCTGCTATCAGCCTTTTGAATGTGTAAAATTTTTTTGTAATGGTGTAATCACAACAGTTTAAGACAATTTTTTATACATGGGAAGTGAAATAAGAATCCAAGAAGTATAGTGACGCTGCTACAACTTTGTACCTTTATGACTGATGCGTGCAAACCTAGTGGTCCACAAGATGCGAGTGTATGAAATTCTACAGTGCATAGTAACTGATAATCATCACATTAAAATGAAATACAATTCTGATTGAAAACAATGTACGAGTAAGTTTCAGCCAGATGAATCAGAATATGGCTTCTTATTAGCTGAAATTCTTATGCATTGAGTTTTATCCAGTTTATGAATTTGATTTTGTTGTTGTTGTTGTTTCTTACCTGAAGAAGCTTTGTGTGATTTACTTGTTTTTCTTTTTTTAACTGTCTTCTAGTGGGTATTGCTGATCAGAAATCACTGTCACTGAATTGATTTGGCATTTCAAACCAGTTGCATTCAAAACTATTCCTTGGGACAAAGTGCTATGTGATCATTGTATCTCACAATTTTTTCCTAATAAGTCAATGCACATACATAAAGTGCATAGAGACTTCTCCCTGAATGTGATATGCGCTATACAAGCACAGTTTATTATTATTATTATACAGCAGGAAGACGAGTGGGTGTATTCTATCATAGTCTGTGGGCGCAAAGTAACAGCTGCCTTGTCTTTCGTATTTGAGCAACAGTCCCGTTTCGTGAAAAACTCAATCAGATGTGAAAATTTGATTCCAGTTTCATTTATGGAAAGCCAACCACCCATGAGAACCAGAATATTGGATTGTCCACGTGATGGGCCATAACAACTGAGTACAAAGGATTTCGAGGCCACATGGTAGAAAAAAAAAAGGAAGTTTATCATAAGAGAGGGCTGGAAGAATGGGACAAAAGAAACATATAAACTTTAATTTCAGCAAACTGCAAAAAGAAAGAAAAATATCTTCATTTCTGAACATTCAGTGTAATTTCCAGACAGAGCGGTGACCTGTGGTTTCTGTTCAACAGTATCCTTGTGTATCATATACGAATTCATGCACTACTTACTATAAAAAAATGGAGAGATTTTGTTATAGTATTCACAAATAGTCTTCCACTGTGATCAGTTTGGATAATATATTTAGTCTG
Source organism: Diadema antillarum (assembly GCF_040938485.1). Taxonomy (NCBI): domain Eukaryota; kingdom Metazoa; phylum Echinodermata; class Echinoidea; order Diadematoida; family Diadematidae; genus Diadema; species Diadema antillarum. Next base: position 195,535 of record NW_027272571.1, on the reverse strand, counting down.
TCCAGGGCTTTTAGAAGTGAAAGGCCACTACGTCATACATTAAAGATGGGTCTTTTTTCATGCTTTCCAAAGCATCAAATCTTTTCTCCCCCTCCCCTCTTTCATATTCTCTGATTGGATTGTGTGCCTGTCCTCTTTATGGGCACTGTGCCTTCCTGGTAAGATCTTGGTTGACCAGAGTAAAAATAACCCAGTTTGTGACTACTGTACTGTCAATTTTGTAGGCACCGAGTACTCAAGATTCTTCTTTCTTTCTTTAAAGCACCCTTTATTTATAGAGCCCCTTTTTCAAAGTCGCTAAGCACACTCCATGCTGTCTACAGAGGCATTGTGCACTGTTTGATGCTCAAATTGGGGCGGCTTAGTTATGTAACAGAGTGGGAATTTGTCTTTAGCATTGTTGGTAGGCCAGGATCAATAATGGGGCTCTTAATGAGGAAGAATACGGGAGCGGATCTCCTCTCCTTCGTAAAGGACTGAACATCATCATGAGAACAAAAATTTTGGTTAGGGTTTCGGTTTGCTATTAAAAAAATCAGTGTCACCCATAAGTTATATGACAATCAATGTACAATGGTCTTACAAAGCCATGTCTTCCTTTGAACTGTACTGAAGCTCTCTTTAATGTGCTAACATTTCTAAATATCCCCCATATTTCTGCAGAAGATGGATGTTGGCATAGGTAAGGCAGTAATCAGATCACCCTAAATTCTTTTTTTTTTTTTTTTTACCCATATCAGATGTAGGCCTATATAATGTATCGTATGAAAGCGTTCATTCAATTTTCTGTATTATGTGTATGTATTGTCCACTAGCCTTGGGTCTGCGATCTCAGTGAACTGTCACATCGGCAACCCAAACCATTGAATTGCTGTGACTCGAGTTGCCGGCGTAATGCACGTAGCATGTTTTGCATGTGAATTGATATGTCTCTGTAACCACATCATGTTTCATAGTGATTGTCATGAAGGGAATTGCTCTACATACGCAGCCAAGTGAGGAACAATAGGATGCTCATTAACATCCATAGACTTCATACAGCATTAATTAGTTTGTGGTTTCAGTAACAATTTGCATTCTCTCGAGTGGCTGGTATGAAAATGTAAACATGTAACATATGCCCTTGATTTTTTTTTTTTTTTTAATCATGGCATCTACTCAAACACTGAATAATTGATGCTTATTTACATTGATGAAGGGCAGTTTGTCAATCAACAATATTAGTGTTATGGTGGTATTCAGGATTAAAACCATTATAATTGTTTGTCTTTTTTATCACTTGGATGAAAAAATAAATGTCAGTGCGATTAAAGGTATGGGGTGCACCTAGTTAGAAATTGTGTTGATTGCGCTCTTATTTTCAGTATATTATACAAATGACACACAGCGGGAATAATGTGCATAAGGTAATTATACTAACTATAGATTGTTTGACCCATGAAGCGAGTTGAGCGAGTTTATTGTTAATTCCATCATTACTGCATGCACATTATTCATACTGACACATGAAAAGATGTGTGTCATACATCTGTATTACAGAAATAGAATGGGGGACATTTTTTTTTTTTTTGGGCCATATATTCATTTTTTGATATACTGCCTGATGGCATATTCACTGAATGCACTTATTTTTGGCTTGCCATAGACGAAAATTATGCAATCCAGTACTTCCAAGTACTTCCAGTAAGTCGACTGTGCATCCAGTAATTACTGGATGCACAGTAAGTTTACTGGATGCATGGTTTGCTAGCCAACAGGCGTCTCTTACTGAATGCGCGAACACTTGCTTAGTCCACAAACTCTTGCCACAAGTGAGCGAACTCTTGCTACAAGTGTGCTTGGTGATAAAGTGTTTATAGTAGCTATCGTCAGGAAGCAATATGTGAGGCAAGTGAAAATCAGCAGACGGCTCTCGACCAATGAGATCACAGGAGTTTTGCTACCCGTTCTGTAACATGTGATTGACTTATAGAATTTGATTTCTGAAATGTTTGCCAATTTGAGAACGACTGATTCCCATCTGTGGTGATCATGAGTGCAAATAGAAATCTTGCATTCTCGTGAGTAAGATGCGAATTTATGATGGAGATGGGGGGGGGCAGAAATTGTTGGTTTGTCCAAACTGCACACAGACTTTAACAACAGGGCAGGATGTGGCTTTGTTCACAGACAGAATAGATCCCCAGGAGAATCCCTGGATTATCCTGTCTCATCAGGAGGGAAGGTGTATGAATATGCCGAATGGACACACTGTAAAACGTATGTGTGGGACTTACGCTTCTACTACTTGCTCGTTATAGCCATATTATTCAGTACATTGACATTTTCACTGCATTAGTAATGGAGTTGGAGCAAATTCTGTTCACACTCTTGTGATATGTATGTCATCTGCCCATGCTTTACAATGTAAAAAAAACAAAAAAAAACAAACAAACAAACAAACTTTTAGATGTGTGTGGTGGACATTTATAGTATTAAAACCACTGCCAGTACCATGTTATCTTCAAAGACAGTTTCCCTCCTTTGCAAAGCATGGCATACCCAGGATGTCTCAACCACAAGATTTGTCACAGTAGTTTAAAACTAACATGCTCAACACAAAGTTGGGTTTATGATACAGCTGTCATGTAAGATAATTTATATCATTGTCATCAGCAGGAGTTAGATGCCTTAAAAACATTTAGGAGGGGAAAAAAGGATGCAATGTAAATGAAGCAAACATCCAAGAATATTTTGAGCCCCTCATAGGAGTAGAATGTATTTTGCTTGTATAAATATATCTGTTTGTCATTATTTTGACTATAACCATTCTTAGATGAAGTTTTGTTGAATTGACTTTTGAGATTTTCTGTAAGAAAGGGACTGCTGCCTTGATAGTGTTCCATTTAAAAGATATAAGATACCATACATGTAAGCAGCCAGAGATATACCTGCTTGTTTAATATTATTGTCACCTCATGTTGCAAATAGAATATTGTTACAACACAGTTATGTCAGGATGAATATATTTGCTGCCATGAAGCAAAATGTTATTTGTTGCAAGTTGGTCATATTTCATGTACCAATTTATCATTCTCAAATTGAAGTGAGCTGGTATAGGAGCAGATGTGTCAATGCTTGTTAATTTGCTGGAAAGTCCTCTTTCAGGAAGTAGGCCTAATGATACTTTTATCATGCCGAAGTGAAATGTTTTCTCATTGTGACAGGATGTCCTCACTGTAAAGATAGTAATGTGAGAAGGATTTTTATTTTGTTGTACACTATTAAATATGCATTCAATGCTGAACAAAATTTACTGCTAATTTGCAGTGCTCGGTGCAGGATGATGTACCAAGCCCACTTGCTTGCTCGCCCATAACAGGAAAACCAAAACTCACTACGCTGTATTGGACTAGTGCTATGAAGGATATACTAAAATGCCCAGTGGTCCATTCAGGCAATTAGGCCAAATATATTTTATCATAACTCTGTGAAGTGTAAATGTTGTGAACTTCTTAGTCTGCAGTCCTATAAACATTATTGCCCCAACTCCCATTAGACTTGGGTTAAAAACCAGTATCTGTTCTGCGGTATGGCCTACAACGTACATGTCAGCTCTTGGACCCAAACCGTGACATGTTCTGCCCTCAAAAATCTTATGCGAAGGTCTACCTGATTAGTCCAAACATGGAAAGGCCAAGGTCTAAGATTTTTCTGTATGAGCCTCCTTGTCAGTACCCCACTTTAGCCTACTGATGTTCTTACTCATAGCTAAAACACGATTGATTGGTATGTTGAAACTGGGCCACAAATTATGCTGACAGCAACTTCCCCACGCCGTACCAATATCTCTTAGACGTGCACTCGCCTGGATTTTGATTTGTAGGTTGACTATATTGATCTTGGTCCAAAGCAAGCACACTTGACAATGAGCAACCATCACAAACTCTGGCAGTGGCGTGTTAGGTATGTGTACACATGAGGGCCCATAGAATCCTTCCCCACTTTTGCGCTTGTGGTCATCATCTTCATCACCATCACTTATTAGCAAAGGATGGGGGTCCAAAGTCCACTTCCAGACTTGCAATTCCCTGCTCGCACACACTGAAGATTCCTCAGGATGGCTCGAATAGAACGGAATAGAACAGATCGTGTGTGTGTGTGTGTGTGTGTGTGTGTGTGTCTTGTTTCTCTTCAATTCTACTCTATGTTTGTGGTCCTTGCTATTGTCAACTTTTACTCCCCCCCCCCCCCCCCCTTTGTGTGTACCTCTTGTGCCTAGATCCACTCCCTTTTACTTTTTTCCTTTCTGCTTATATACAATGTAGATGATATATCTAATGTACTTGCTTGATCTAGAAAGGCTGTGTGTGGTTAACCTCCCTCCGGTACATGATTGAAAGATTACTGGTATGTGCATTTTGTGCACAATCATTCCCTGTTTGCAGATCAATTCATTATCATTGGACGTGACATTCAGCTCGTAGCGAGTCAAGAAGAGCTTTTGTGTAGCATGATCTTCATATTGTGCCATAATCCACTGAACCTCCGCTCATAGTCATAAGCTGTTGGGTTTTTTTCCCCCCTTTTGTGTTGCTAAAATGATAATGGTTCAAATGTGAATGAATCATCCATTTTACAGGTACGCATCTCTATAGATCTCATAGTTGGGGAAGCAGCATTTTTATGTGCAATTTTGTAGCACATGGACTTGAGTGAGCTGGATTAAAAATGCTACAAGTAGTAAAATCCTAGTCCAGCAAAGCTAGCAGTTTTTCCCCATGCAATGAATGTATTAAAGTTACTTTGAAATGATTTGCAGTTTCTTAGTCTGAAGATATGTTGATTTTATCAATAGCAAAAGATGGAAATTAAAAAGACACAGGTGAGCATAGCAATCTGAAGGAGCTGTAGCTTTCATGTACGGCAGGCAGTCAAATCTACCTTTCAACTCCTACCTTGTGATCAGAGCCTTTTTGAACATGATTGTGAAGCAAACCTGGTTTGTTCTCCCCCTGTATGCCACCATTACCAGATCTCTTCATACCAGATGGGTTTTGAGTGAGAAACGTGCACCCCATCTTTGCTAATTACAGGTTGATTGTCAGCGATATGTACCAGATTTCTTTTGTACTGTCACCCAAGATATGTACTACAATATCCCATTACATATCCATATCCTCAGCTCTGGCCCAAGATATCCACAAACTTCTTCCTCATAAACATAGAGAGGTTGCAAATGTTTTGAGTGCTTTGAAGTTTTGAGAGGCACTTAAATACTGGGCATGGAGAGATTAAATGTCCCGTGCCTCAGGGTTTCCTGATCTCTCTGTAGAAATGGGCAGAATCTGTGATTTCCTCGAACATCACTGCTGGCATTTTCTGCTAATATATTTGCATTCACAGAATCTACTTAAAAGAATTTGATTGCGAAGCAAATCTACTCTTTTCTTGTCAGTTTGAGATGTTTGTGATTAAACCTGCTCTAAAAACAAAGAAAATGATATGAAAATATGGGATATTTGTATTATAATTGAAAGTATATTTCCCTCCATGCAACAAGTGAAATATCTTTTGGGAAGATAATGATAATTGGATTCACTTGAAGATGGTGCTTATTAAACCAGTTTTGCAATCAAACTCATACAGTTGAACCTCTCGTATCTGGACAAGTCGGGACCGGGGCTCATCCGGATAAGGGATTTGGCCGGATACGGGAGACTCAATGCTTTATACATGTACATATACATACACATGTACTGATGTAGCCCATTGTAGTACCACATGTAGTAATGTGTATACTGCAACCTTTTCACTGTACATTCGGGGATGTTTGGGGATGTTAAAATGTCTGAAGGTAAAGCAATTTGGAAGGAAATTTGATGTAATATGTATGTCAATCATGTTGGAAGTAATGTGTAATTCATGTGTGTTTGTGTAGGAGTTCTCAAGGAGTTGGGAATCCCCCTTTCCTCCCGTATGGCTTTATTTAAAAAAAAATCACAGTGAGATTGCGTTCGTATAATAGAGAGATCCGGATAAAGGGAGGCCGGATAAGAGAGGCTCAACTGTATATCAATTTTGGCTCTGCTTCCATTCAAATGAGGAAAATGGAGGTTTGAAATGCTTGAGCAGTCATATCAACATAAAGGCCTTAGATATGTAATGCAGGCATACGTCTGATCAGTCAAATCAGAGTAACAGGCTCAAAGTCAAGTTTCCTACTGAGCTCTACTGATTGGACTTCAAGTTCAAAGTCAACGACTAATGCATGTAATCAAGGTGAGCTCTGACTGTTTGCTTCAAGAAACCTCCCTTTGTTTTGTCAGCTGTAGCTGAATGAAATTGCTGATAGGATCTATAGAAGAATCTACAATGTACACGTCACCCTCCTCCCCCCCCCCCCCCTCCCGCCAACAAAAATGAATAAATAGATAATATGAAGAAATGCGTATGCAGTAGAATTTATGTCACTGAAACAAAGAAGTCTGTGTGGTGAGATTGTTTTCTACTTGGAGAGGTATATTGTCGATAATCAGACTAGATTACTGATAAACATTGGATGTGCTGATGTATCACTCAGTATTGCCTATCAGTCGTGTTTGTAGAAGGTAGCATCTAGCAGTACAACTTACCCTTTTCATTGTACATTATCATTAACATGAGCCCACACCCAGTCTAAAGGAGACTGTAAGGACATTTTCCTCTGTCGCGGGTTAAATGTAGCATGACATTATGTTTGTCATTAACAGGTGATGTATCTAGATAGAGTACAGACCCCAATGCACAAACACAAGGAAATGTGCAGTGCTGACGTTACATTGAATGCATACATATACATGTGCCACCCACAGGTTCACAGATGATCCCTGTAAACCTAAATTTGGTCTACTTCCATTTGTCTAACAACAGAGACTTCAATGGTGTGGGACCAGGGATAAGGGAAGGGGTTTAAGGTAGGGATTGGACCAGGATGTACTATTCAGGGTTGGGTTTTTTTTCCCTCCCCCAACCCCCCCCCCTCTCTCTCTTTCTTTCTTTCTTTTTTTTTTTTTTTTACTTGTTGTTATGTCGTAGGAATTGAATCTTTCTGGGTGTGGTTACTGAGACATAGTTTGCAGTAGACATAATTGGACGAGATGAACTAATGGTGATTAGCCTTTACTTCTGAGCAGTGGCATTTCAATATTGGTACCTTCTTCACATAATAGATACACTGGCACCAATGTCTCTCTTGCCCTTTTACAATTGACTCAATAAACAGTAATATCATTATTGTATTTTTAACTAAAAAGAGAGAAAATGCAGGTACTTGAGACTACATGCCCCCATAGTGTCTCACAAATAAGCCAGTTCGGTGATAGCTCATGTGCACATGGGTACAAATGACCTTTCATTTTTCTCAGTTGGTTAGGCACTTCACTCAATTCAAAGCGACATAATGCAGCAGCTTGCCCAACGTAGCAATTTATGGAACTCGTTTTCTAACAAAGAATGAACCTGTGTAGATGAAGTGACCAGAATGGTTCGTCAATCAACACTTTGGGAAGCATCAATTTCATTGTGCTGTTTTGAATACATTAACAAACTTTTTCTGTTAACATTGCCAAATACCAGGCATGCTGTCAGTCAGGTGGATGTACTGGCAGGCACCATTTATAAGGATTCCATGAATAATCATAGCGTTACAGATGCTTATCTCAGTGAAATTAAAAAACCAACCTGTCTCTCGGTACAAATGACCTTTTTCTGCTCATGCTCAAACTGGAACCCCGAACTGGCTTATTACTGTGGACCATCTCTGTCTTGGATCAATGACTACGTAGACACATTCATGTGTGTTCCATTCTGTAAAATACGATATATTTGCAGCATGAAATTTTCGCGTATTGGAGTCGACGGCCTATTTCGCGGCATGAAATTTTCGTGAATTGCCACTGGCATTCAATGCATCTAGTGTAGGTAAGAACTTTCGTGTGCATTTTAATTTCGCGAATCTTGGCTCTCGCGAAATTAAAATGCACACGAACATTCCTTGTTTTACAGTATGTTGAACATGAAGGATATCTCTTGCGTCATCCATGGGTCCTCCTTTCCGTGCAGGGTGTTTTTATCAATGAACAAAGCTTTGTCATGAGATCATACAATTAGCAACGTTCTAACCTGCAGACGTGCGCAAACAAACTTGCTGCTAAACAGAAACGTGGTAACTTGCATTTGCAGCAGCAAGGACACCAATGCAGTTGACTAAGAATTTTTACAATTCAGATACCTAAAAAGGTCATATACACGTACGTGGTAAGATGAGTGGATGCAGAAGTATAGAGAGCAGATTTCAGCGGGACTGGTTTATTACAGTGAAGTTTGATACTGAGAAATTCTGCCTTGGACTTTGGCATGTACGTGTGCATTTCTATGTAATACCCCTTTTATACTGGAAGTTAGCTAGCTTCAGGTCCTGACCTGAAACGAGCTAACTCCCAGTATAAAACGTTTACAAATATTCATCCCAAGCTGAAGTTAGTCAGCTCTCTGGAGGTAGCTCAGGTTAGTTTCAGGCCAGAGCTAATGTCAATATAAAAGGTATCTCAAATCTCAATCTCGGGCTAAATTCACTGACCCATGAACCTGAAAGCATGAATGACGCTTCCAGGTTACCAACACATTTGATAGGTGCTGCCGTACTGCTGTTCTGTTGCCACCGTTGCTGATAGCGCTATTTAGTGAGATTTCCATGTCCACGCAGGTAAAAATCTCCAGATCGCGATGCGAATCTCAAGGTTTGCATCCCACTAATTTGCATCAGTGTGAATCCCACTATTGAGATGGATGGAACTCCATTTTCTTTGCTCAATTTTCCACTCTTTAAAGGGAACGCAAACCCAAAGAGCAATGTGGATTGAGTGAAAGCAGTAACATTAGTAGAACACATCAGTGAAAGTTTGAGGAAAATTGGGCAATCGGTGCAAAAGTTATGAATTTTTGAAGTTTTGGTGTTGGAACTGCTGGGTAAGGAGACTACTAGAGGTAATGACGTATGAGTGGACTACAATATAAAGAATTATATAAACGGAATTCAATAAGAATTCATTTTTCATGAAAATTACACATTCCATCAACTTGATACTGACATAATTAGGGGTAGCAATTATTCCTGCTTTCTGAAAGCGGTTAGTCAAGTACTCTTTCATTTTGCCAGAAAAGTAAATTTTTGTGGAAGTCCTTTTATATTTTCTTTATATTTTTGTCCACTCATACGTCATAACCTCTAGCAGTCTCCTCATCCAGCGGTTCCAACACCAAAACTTCAAAAATTCACAACTTTTGCATCGATTGTCCGATTTTCCTCAAACTTTCACTAATGTGTTCTACTAATGTTAATGCTTTTACTCAATCCACATTGCTCTTTGGGTTTGCGTTCCCTTTAAGGATCACGTCTCTGTTGTCACTGTAAAGTGTAATTTGGCATTTCAAGACTTTGAATATCCACTCTGTGGTGCATATAAGTACCATGCAAAGTAGAGCACACATTTTCACCAAGGTTAGCCCTATTTTTGTGTTTGACACTCCTTCTATTGATTTGCATATTTGGACTGCTACTGCGGAATGACGGAATGACAATGTGGTTGTCATGCCATTCCTACTGAACTACCAATGCCATGCCCTTTCCTATAATGCATGAATCCAACTGCCCTCCATATATGCCTTGGGCCTCTAAATATCCTGAACTTTGCCGCTCAAAATATCCCAAATATTTCTGTGAGGCATTTTACAACTTCAAATATCCCATCGCAACCTTGGCAAATATGGCAATTCTTGTGCAAATATACGCTTACCCGTGTAAACAAGTCCGCGCTCATCACACCTCCTCTTTTTCTATCCAAAGATTGTGAATGTAGGTCACTAATGTGTGATTTCTGTGTTTGTACAAACACATAATGCTAACATCAGCCACGTAAACTCATTGATTATATGAAAGCATGTCCGCAATGCTTTACAACCAAAGATGACAAACTCTTTGGATAAACTATGTTTTTAGTAAACCATTAGAGAAGAGGGGAAGATACCTGAAGTTTTCCTTTCAGAAAACTAAAAAAAAAAAAAAAATCTAAAATGTGTTTACTACAGATACTCATCTAAGGCCATACCTTGTCATACCTTTTGTATTCCAACAAGAACAGAAGGATGCAGTTTGCTACCTCTGGGTACTCCCCATTGTAGAACATGCACAGCCTTGATGGACAAGAAGTTGTCCAAGGCTCTGTTTATGCCTCTGAAGGCCTGTAACTTCTGGTTGTCCAGCCCATACATCACATCCCCCCCCCCCTTAAATCATGTTTTTCTGTTACATTCTTTCACAGCCAAACTGTAAAGAGGCCTGGGCTAATTTTGCGTAAATTAGCTCGCATCATCAAGGGTTGTCTTCTAATATTTTATGGACTAGTAGAGAGATGGGGATTGTTGCCCGCTCTATCACAGCGTATATTTGTACATAGTGCAGGTGATTGTGTGATTTACATTGCGCCTCATCGGACTGACAGCCAGCATGTACAAATATACGCTGCACATTGTATGTGAAAGTAGCCGCAGGCAGTTTTTGCACATTGACGGTATCAATGGCTACATCTGCACCAGTTATCCATTATGCATGTTGCATTCAGAGCACCTTAAGCTGGTTTCCTGTCCGTCAAAGGTACCGTAATGTAGTGGTGTGTAAAGGACATCAGCTGAACTGAATATCTCTCCAATCTCAACTGTCAAGGCAAGGGGTGATAGAAACTGCTGTTCAAAGACTTGGGCCCTATTTCATAAAAAGTTGATATGATAGCAACTCTTGCTGGAATGGCAATTGCCACGGCAACGACAAGAATCCAGCTTCCTGATTGGCTGTTACTATGGAAAGTTGATATTCCAGCAAAAGTTGCTATCTTAAAGGGATGGTACAGTATTGGTGGAGATGAGAATTGGGCTTTTAACTTTTTGCAAGATACCAAGAAAACACTTATGATGTAGTACAGAGCATACCATTTAAAGAGGAATTCAAAGTTTATTTGATGAAAATCGGGTTTGGAATGACTGAAACATCCAAAAACAAAGTAAAACAAAGCAATCGTAATAAAGTGTGGGTCCCACACTTTATTAGAATCGCTTTTTTTTTCGATATCTCTGCCATTTCGAAACCAATTTTCATCAAATAAACGTTGAATTCCTCATAGAATTACGTGCTCTTTCATATTTCACAAGAGGTTTCTCATTATTTCATCAAAAAATGTTAGAAACCTGAAATTAGGTCTCAACCAAAACTGTACGATCCCTTTAACATCTTTTATTGAATGGGGCCCAGGTAGCGTGAGGATTCATGGGTAGCCCAATTCATTCGTTGCACATCGGGGTACATCAGAAAAACTCAAATAGCACTGGTCAGCGAATATGTGCATTGGAGCGTATGCACATTGGTGTGTATGCGCATTGGTAACAATCGACTCCAGTCAAGATTTTGCGGCTATGTTTGTACTTAATACATGTACATTGAGATCAGTCCCATGCACACAATTTGTTCGGGAATTCTGAAATATATCCAACCAGGGCCAGCCTCCATAAGTCCCCATGCTACAGGGTCTAAATTTTAAGCTGTGCTTTTCAATTCTGTGGCATCGTAATTTTGTAAGACATCGCTAGAATGTTGATCCACTCATCATTGTGTTCAGTAACAATCGATGTGACAGCGAATCTGAATTAGACAGCAAGTAAACGTCTTACCACTTTGGTGTTAAATGAAAGAAAGATATTATTCAGAGGGGTGAAGGTTCAAGTGTGAGTTTCTTCAGTTTGTCTCCCTCTACAAATTAAATTTGTTAAGATCGCAACTGCTGATCTGTAAATTAACAAACATGTCGGGGGGGGGGGGGGGGGAAAGGAATCAGTGGGACTGTTTGTTTGTTTGTTTTTTATTTATCCTATGCCTTGTCCGCCTTGGACTACTTAACATAACAATGTCGAAATTTCGGAGCTTGGGTATTTGTTTCATGTTTATCGTGTCACTGCCGGCAACCAGGGACTGCCTGGTGGTAGTGTCGCTGCCCGGAAAGCAGTAGATGACAGGTTCGAGTCCCACTGGTTCCTTTTTTTCCGACATGTTTGTTAATTTACGGATCAGCAGTTGTGATCTTTAACAAATTTAATTTGTAAAGGGACACTTTGGTGTTATTTTGAATTAGTTTAATAGCTCTTTGCGTTTCATGTTGTAAACCCCTGTGTGCACCATTGTTCTCAGACTGCAAAGTATGAACACATTTGGAAAACTTTTGTAACTTTTTATTGAAGCATTCATGCTAGAAAGGGTTGTAGAGAAACTTGCAAGCTGTGCCGTGATATGAAGTTTGTGACAACGCTATAGCTATGATGCCTTCAATGTGATATAGCATAGTTTGATCGGTTTATTCGCGGTTGTGTGTTTGAGCCAAATGTGAGAAGTTGGCAAGCCGTCAACCAAGTCTGGCTTTCAAACATGGCACCAAAGGAGTTGAGGAGCACATGCTGCTATAGGCAGTGTTCCAGTTGGTGTTACTCTATTTCTATTTCTGCCTTCCCAAGAGAGTGAAATGACATCCTGGTAGATATTTAAGATCGAGTTGCGGTTTGGATGTACCATAGAGACTGGCGGGTATCTGGTTCCCAGTGACTGCTCGTGTCCCAAGCTTTTTGACAGCATGTCCGGTGTCATGTCCTGAATGCTTTCAAGTTAATAGTACTGTATACCAGGTAATTTCTGATGCTTGAAAACTCTGTGAATCTTCTTCCATCCCTTCCACAAGCATCCTATGTCAGTTCCTTCTGATCCCTGGGCGATCACATATTTCATATTTCTAAATTATAGACATTGGCAATCATGATATTACTTCCTTCAAATGAGCAAAAACTGACCGACCAACCGACCCCTCTCTAACCCCTTCCTACTCCAAGAAAAGAACCTATTGTAATGTTACAAAGAATATTAGTATCTCTGTGAGCAGCATACAGTCTGAGTTTTGAGACATTTAGATCCCTGCTGCAAGGAAGTGTGCCCCCCAAAAAAGACAATGAAAAAAAAAGGCAAAATGAATAACAAAACACAATAAAAAGAAACCTTCCCTTTTGTGCCACCCCCTCTAAAAAGAAGAAAAAAAAAAAAGTTTTGAAAAGAGACTGAAATCAACTAGTTTTTGGTGGCCAGCTGTTTTTGTAACATTTCAACATTAAAAGTCTTGTCTCTGCGACTGAGTAATCTTGTCAGCTGTAACCTTGCAAACATGGTCACAAATTTGAATGTCCGCCCAGGAGAAATCATGAACAGCCGTGTGTAGAGAGTCTTATTCAGTTCTGTAGAGCTACATGTTCACACTTTGTCTCATTATTTCTTCCATTGTTGCCATTTCATACAAACATTGTAAACGTTGAAAACTCAAAATCAAAACATGTGAACTGACTGAAAGCACACATGGTGAAATGTGGCAGTCTGTAAGCAAAATGATTCAGTCAATATATCATGGAAAGAAAATGGAGATTGTACATTGTTTCTGTAAGGAACTGTAAATTCGTGCTCGTATGAAAATTAGGCATGATGGACTATGCATCATACCATCCCTCTTGTCCTGTTTGTCCCCCCCCCCCCCCCCCCCCCCAGCTAAATACTGGTTGGTGATAAGGTTAGACTAAAGACTAGGTTTAGGGTTAGTTTTAGGGTTAGAGTTTCGGTTAGGAATAGGTTCAGGATTAGGATTAGGGTTGGGGCCAGAGGAAGGGTCTGGGGTAATTGTCCAGGGGGTAATTGCCTAGAACCTCCTGGATTAGTGATTCTTGCCGTTTGTTTTTCTTCCTTCATATTTTTTTGTTTTTGTTTTGGTGTATTTGTTTTAGATGTAGGGGCAGCATTTTCTAACATGCCGTGTTCCCATTATTGTATTTAATTCAGGACCCAAGTATTTGTTGAGTTTCCTCTTCACAAAGATTAAGCCCCTGCCCTTTGTGTTTAGAAGTCTACAGACCTCTACTTGGTGCAGTCGAATGCCGTGTTATGCGTAGGTGTGAAAGGTAGTGTTTCTCCGTAATCATTGTAGGGAAAAAAACAACAACAACAACACCCGGTGCGATGGCAGTGTAAATGTCACAGTGCCTGAGAAATTCTCTGAAATCTGAAGCAACCTTCAAGCACTTGTAGGATGTGCATGGGCAAGGGACAAGTACTTCCTTGTGTTGAGCAGTGGTCATTACATTGTTTTCTCGTCTGAAGTTCCTACTTCTGGCAAAAGTGGGCATGCGAACTCATTCTCCAAGCTTGTTGAACCCTCTTCTTCAACCCTCCTTTCCCTCCCCCACCCCTGCCCCACCACCACAAGCAATTCTAATCAGTATCATGTGAAGGGAGAGTATTTGGTATCAGGAATATGTGTAGCCATGTGAAACAGAAACTCAGGGCTTGTGATAGATTACCTTTCCTCATGTCCTCGTTAATGAATTGGTCTGATTTGATTGAGATTAATACCTTATTCATTATCATGAATTGAATGTTATAACTATTTAATGGACGCTGTCAGCTACCTAAATTTTAAGCATGGATCGTATCGGATCTCCCAAGGTGCTTTGCTGATGATGGTAGTCACATATGATTAAAGTTTTTCTTTCTATTTTAATAGCATCTTTCTATAATAATAACAACCCTCTCATATCAGTGTAAACATTTGTACTGTCCACTCTCCATTATTTAAAACTTTTAGGATTGGAGATTAAAACTCCTGCATGGTATGGGCAATACAGTAAAACCAGAAATCTTCGTGTGCATGAAATGTTCACAAATTTCACATCGCAAGGAGCCGAGATTCACAAATTTAAGTAAAATGCATGCAAAAGATTTTGGCTACACAAGGCATTGAATGCCAGTGGCAATTTGCGAAAGTTTCATGCCGCGAAAAAGGCTGTCGACTTCAAATTCACGAATGTTTCTGGTTTTACATCATGTGACTTACATGCTGTAATTGACAAACACTTTCCATATTTTGGGTCGCAGACTTTACGTCAACTCTCGCAAAAATGTAATGTGTTCATTGGTGGATGCAGATTTGACTGTATTTAGATATTCATAGAAGGTAAATTTCCTTGGTACTTGTGATAGATAATGATTTTTCTGTAAAAATAGAGATCATATAGAGGAGCACTTTTTTGTTTCTCTGCAGATTGGTTTTAAGAGTTTGTGTGTGTTCCCATATTAGGTCCATGTTGGTTGCTCCACATTTATAACCCTCATTTTACCAACACTTGATCGATAAGTAAGATAGACTTGGTATTGCACATTCATAAGTGAAGGAAGAGTTAGGACCTATCCCATGGAGAAAAACTTTCCCACCATATGTGTGTGATGGATGGGGTGTTAAGGCCAATGGTGAAAGTGAAAGTTTATATGGAAAGTTAGGTGTTACACAGTATGAAGTTACAGCATATATGCAAGTTTTTAATGTTGGCAAATGCCTTTCATATGACATCCCATCATAACTACTAAAGTGCTTACATTTTTGAGGAACTCACAAGGCAGTAGAAAAAAGTGACCTTGTCAATAGGAGGAGGTAATATTTAGATTCAGACCCACAGCAACACAAAACATAAGTTGTAGGCTGCCCTAAAGGGAAGGGAATCCAATTCGAGATACCTTTATAGACAGGTAGTTCAGAAATAACCCATGCGATGGGTATAGGAGTATGGACAGTTCATCATTTTAAAAGCAGTAAGTAGTGTCATCTGCATTGTCTAAGCAGTTTATGCAGGCGACATCTGCGCATCCAATAGCTCTAAATCTGAAGACAGAAAGAAAAGAAGACAGTGTGCTTTTCGCCCATTGTACCTGCAATTATCAGCTATTTGTGCTTGGTATGAAAGATCGAGCCAGCAGAGCATGTGATTTGCTCATCATACTTTATCCGTAATCTGCTGCGGGTTGCCAATTTCCTGCCCAGATCCAAGGAGTAATGAGGTACTAGGTGGGCCTACTGTTCGTGGTAAAGTTCTCGACGTTCAAGTATGTGTGTGTGAAATTGGATTTGCTACAAGAAGTGAACAACTGGTACGCAAGGAAATTTAGATGTATGGTGCATTGTTGGTCACACAGTGTTTGATGTGTTTGTGTGTTTCTGTTTTTATAGGTTTTTTTAACCATATTTTTGATACTTTCCAGTCACACATTTTGCTCTATTTACTAACTGTTTATAAAGAACAATTCACTTCCATATTCAAGCTGACTCAAATAGGATAAAATCAAACAGCCAGCAGTGGTAGAATTTACTATTTGAAATTTAACGTAAGATAATGTTAGAGGATTTCAAAGTTTTTGTTACCTATGTAAAACTGTGAGGGGGGTGGGGGAAATGGGGGGGGGGGGATGGGTTGGGGATGGGTTGGAGAGTTTACAGAACATGCAGAGATGACACATGTTCCCACCACATAGATTCTCTCTCTTTCTCCGCAGATATCCAGGCACCATTAGTTTGAGTGAGCAGTAGACCGACCAATGTGTCTTTTGACTTGTGGTGACATTATTCACCGCCATCAAATACCCTGTTCAGCTCCCATATGAAGCGTCTTGATTCACCAGTGGGGGAGACAAAGGTTCATCTTAGTCCGCCGCAGGATAGCGATGAATCGTGTTGCAGGGATTACAAAAGGGCGAGAACATCGTTCAGTTATGTGATGAGCACAACGTGCACCCCACCCCCAGCTTGTATAGAGCTGGTTTGATAAAAGGAAAATTCTGTGCCAAAACTGCTCCATTCATAATTTTCCTCTCCAGTATATTCTTGTACTACTAGGTATCTTTAGGACCTCGCTTGGTTTACTCTTCATGAAAGAATGTGTTCTCGTCTGAAACACTGATTACACAGAACATTTTAGATGGTTTGCATGTAACCATGGTAACTTAATATAAGGATACATAACAAAAACATAGTGCCGTTCTGAATTTTGTGCACCATAGGTGTACTGGTCGCGAACTTCATATATCTTATGAGTGGGGGGGGGGGGGGGTATTCTCTTGTTTTTATTCTCTGTTCTGACAAAAAAAAAAGAAATGATGGCAGAAGTTCTGCACCTGTTGCTTGCTAACGATTACTAGTGATTGATGAGCACAGAGGGAATGAAAGATGGTAGTCTTTGCAGGGATCCAAGAGTGCTGTGTCGTATCTGATCGATGAATGTTACACAAAAACTGGAAATGATATTGATAAGCCCTGTACAGGCACGGTCTACATTAGCGCCCAAGTTGCAAGATGGATTGGATGTAAGCCATGTATACAGTGTAGGCCTACACCGTTGTGTGTGATCTGAGTGGTTATGTCATAGGCTGCATTTCAGAGAGAGACATGGTACAATATTTTAGGCATAATAGTAGTTAGTCTGTTGAATGGCATTGGTCTGTTTTTGCTGTTCCAATCTTTACATATGTGTACATGTATACCTGTGTCATTATTTCAGCCATAACAGCCTATATAGCTGCCAGAGATTTTCGTGTCATGTCCCATATTTGTACAATATGTATTTAGGCAGTATGAGATTTTAGTGTGTAGCAGAGTGGCATAAATGATTTCTTTTTACAGTATACATGCATGTATAAGAACATGTCCTATCCAGGGCCTCCTTACAGATCTATAAAGACATTGACTAATGAAAGATAAAGTAACTGAATTGAATTCAATTTGATATATCGTCAGCTGAGAACCAGAAGGGCGTTATCACAGTTTTGAGGGTATTGAGTTATTGGTATCACGTTGTAGAGCTTGATCTCCTCTACATTTTGATGTTGATTTTAGATTGTTTTCATTTTTAGTAAAATGTTTCAAATCAAAACCACAAGGGCACTATTTTACCCAATATTTAGGACAATGCTTATTAGTCTTCCCATTTTTAAGCCTTTTATTTCATGAAAATTCATTATTTTTTGTCTTAATTTATGCTCAAATCTTAGAATGCAATAGCACCCTTTTGGTTCTCAGCTGATGATATACCAGTTTAAAACAGGGGACTTCTCTCTTCAGTACTTGCCTAGCAACAAATTGCTTTGATGGGTCTTTAGTTCAAATGGCTATTTATGCATACTGCACACACACGCACACACATGCACACACACAAACAAACAGTTACAGTTGACAGTTCTTTTCATTCAAATGTTTATTCACTCTGATGGTAAGATATATAGTTGTAAAATACAACACCCCTCACAGGCCGGTATTCCCCCCAGAGTCTACCTACTGTGTGTCACAATTTAGTGACTCGGCAGATTGTAGGGAGGCTGTGATAAAACACCAGTTTCTTACAAGGAGATTGTCTTGTCTACACAGCCAAAACTCTAACCAGTGCTACCACTGGAACAGGTTGATTGATTAAACCTGCTCCTTGCTTCACGTGTTATTACCAGAAGTATTTTGCCCTTCCTCTTCCAAAGTCCAAGCAATATTTGCCCAGGAATATTGCTGTACATATCCGTCCCCTGAGAGGTCTCGTTGTTTGATCGTAAATGCAATTTCTCTTTTGTCAATAAATATGCACGGGTTTTCCACCTGTTTAAATCAGAATTCTTGACTATTTGCACTGGAGCAGTGTGGTGCTGATATTGTTTATTTTCTGAAAGGAGTCATGACATCAGTAAGATTAATTTTGTATTCGATAATTACTTCTATTTTAGACCAAACCATCAGTGGTTGTGCGGCAAATGGTGGTTATTGATTGAAGTATGTCCAGATGCATGGAGATCGATGCCAAAAGTTGAAAAGCCGGCAGCGGGGTAACCATGCTGTTTGAGCGGGGAAATTTCATGAGGGGATACATACAATTGAGCTATCAGTGTTTGCGCGATAGATTCCAAGGTATTTGCTACTGGTGCAGCATGTTATCATACAAACAAAACCCACGCATTAGATGGACACTGATTGCTATGTTACATGTACCGTACTCGTCTAGTAATGTCCATGAAAATTGTGCTTGATTGCCCATGAATGACCTCTATTTTACCATCATATAAAAAGATGTTTAGAGAAGAAGCCATCTGTGCCATATTTGACTACCAGTATGCTTTCCATACATACTGTTACACCCCCTTTCTTAGTCCCATTGCAATGTATTGATGCAGTTCAGATGTATCTTGTTATATATAAATATGTGTATGGATTTTTTTCCTCGACATGCGATACTGTGGGCTTTATTATTCCATTGCTTTTTTTTTTTTTTTTTTTTTTAGCTTTATGCCACAAAGACCCTTCTGTGTTTTGCAGCAAAAAAACAGTCGGTTCCTGAAGTTTGCTCTGTCATTCATCAGGACTGTAAATCATATTTGCTTTTCTTCGTCCGTGGGCGTACGTGGTGGCCTCTTATAGATAAGGGGAAATACCATGCAGGCATGGCAGAAGAAAAAAAAAAATTGATGCACCCCCCCCCCCCCATGAATGTTCAGTGACATGTAACAGTCAAGGCAAATGTTTGTTGTATATTTGAAATAGAAGCTGTTTTGTGCCGACAGCCAGTTAAACTAGAAGTAAACAGTGATGTAGGTAATTTTGGCTTAATTGGTATGTTCACAGTATTTACTCATTTGTGAGTCTGGCAAGATGCTTCACGGTAGAATTCACATTTGATTTTCAAATGTATTGTGTCGCGGTGCACCTCAAACGGGTAAATGCTGACATCATGTATATTGGAAGTATAAGTTGTGTTTTTTTCTTCCCCATATGAAAGCTTTCATTCTTCATACATTGTTTTCTATGATCTACTCAAGTGTAGAGTTTTCTATTAAGATTCTGGAATGTGATGGAATGATATTCTTATGATAATCTTATGAAAGGAAACAAAAAAATCAGTGACACAACATTTGCTCCTGCAACAATTGCTCCAGTCTTATTTTTTTCAAGGACTTACAAATTGTAGGGTTAGGATTGTGATTGTGTTTTAGGTTTAGTTTGATGTGAGGATTAGGATTAGGGTTAGGGTTATGTTTGTGGATAGAATTTATGTTTTTCTGAGTGTGCAGATATTTCATGGGAGCAATTGTCACAGGAGCAAATGTCATCGAACCCCCTAAAAACTCACAGTACCACTGGTCAAGTTGGAGTGTAGATATGCAAGATGATGAGTATTACATTTTGCTTGTATCTGCTATCTCGTGTCACATTTTCTATTTCGTAATGAAAATAACAGTGTTTCTATCATTGTTTTCTCCCCATGGTCTCTTTTCCTCTCTCTTCCTCTGCGTGTGTGTGTTTATTTCTGTTTATCCTTCTTAAATCACATCTTCCTCTCGCTGCTTCCGTGCTTACGTTCTTGGAACTGCCGTTCCTACCTCCTGTTGTCTCCACTGTTCTGCTTTCTCCACCTCCCCCCCCCCCCCCCCCCCACTTTCCTCACTGTTTATCTCCTGTGTTCTCCCCATCTCACTCTCCATCTCTCTTTCCATCTCACCCCTGCCTCATAACAGGAAGACGAAGATTACCCCATAGAGATTGACATCGACGATCTCCTGCGGCTCACCGGCGATGACAGGCAGCGAGAGGTCGAGTCCCTTCTCAGAGACGCCTCGCAACCCTCACAGGTAAACAAGAGCCGCCATCCCTGGCACATTTTGCTCAGCTCTAAACATGCGCGACCAGGCCAGAGAATGTGCGTAGCAATTCGAAGTTGATTTCAACTGCTTGACAAATTGCCCTACATCAACGTAAATAAGCACTGAATTGATCAGTGTTCTGGCAGTACCTACTGCTAAATAGGGCAATTTTTCAATTGTATGCAATAAAAACATCTCGACGGAAGGATTTCATGAATTTGAAGAATTGGAAGTTGGTCACACAGAGAGAATGAATACTGCCCCCATTTTGAATACCATGCAATGTTCCCACAAAGTCTTCTTGACGAATTGTTCTTCTCATAAAATTGAAAGTGGAGTTAGGGTCATAATATATAAACCTGAAGGTGAATGAAAAAAAAAAAGGTCATTGACATCTAGAAGCAAACAAAGTCAATTGGCAGTATGGTATATGCCACTCCCATTATTACGAAGTCCTCGGGACTGGCAATTTCTTTTCATTATGTTGAAATTTTGTTATAGCCAAACAAATTAAGTATGACAAGATACAAAAATGATGATTTGGGGACCTGGATATTTACTTCGTTGTAACAAAAGTTTATTATAACCATGTTTATTGTATAAAGGGAGTGCACTGTATAAGTAGTGATAGGAGCAGGTCAATGGTTGAGAGGCAATAACATGGATGGAAATCCCTCATTAAAAGCTGAAAGTCAATCTCAATAACACTGTTGGCCATAGGAGACTTAACGTGAGTAAACCAAACCTCTAAAGTGGGGGAAGGCTTGTTTTCTGAAAGTCTTATTTACTTGCGTACTACTGCGTATGGCACCAGTTTGTGGGTGAGGACACTGTTCAGAAATAAGATGCGTCCTTTCATTCATTGAACTGCTGAGCTCATAGACATTTTTTGACAGCTCTGATGAAACCATGCATACAGGAAAGATGTACATCAGATTTGTATTTGGTCACCCTCATGAAATTTATCATGCAAATACTTTTTTGCCTGATTTTTCTCCAACACTGATACATAGACAATGCCTTTCCAATAATTTTGGTAAAATGGGATGAGAAGTGTGAAAATTTGTATTTCTTATAATCGCCATTATATGTTAATTATTTGTGAATGTCTTTTTAGGTACTTAGAAATGTTGTCATTTCTACAATAAAAGAAATGTGTTGTTACTACTGTACTGCTGACATTGGAGCATTATCATTATCATTATTAGTATTTTGATGATGATGATGATTGTCATTATTATGAGTATTAATATTACTTTTATTGTTTTTGCTGTGATTATTTTGGTATTGTCATTATCATTATGAATGTCGTGTTCAGGTCATATTAATGGTATCTGTCATGCTACTAGCGAATCGCACCTAATATCAGTTCACTAACTCCCATATGATGATATTTTAATGAATTGTATTTTTCTCCCCTCTCTCTCTTTCTTTATCTGTCTGTCTGTCTGTCTGTTTGTTTGTCTGTCTGTCTGTCCGTCTGTCTCTCATTTTCGTCTTCAACCTGCAGGAATTCATCTCAGAGTTACTCACAAAGATCTTGCAGCTCCAGAAGAAGTCGCACTCGGTATCATCGCCCAGCCCAGCCTCGAGTATAGACTTTCAGTCATGAACAGATCTCTCCCTGGCCCCCTTCTCCCCCATAGGGGGCGCACTTCGATCTGTTACCCGCACACAGTTGTACATTTGTAAAAAGATAATATCGCGACGGAATTCAAAGAGAGAGAGAGAGATATAGATGGAAGGCGCAAACAATCCAGCCTCTGCCCCATCCTCCCTTATTTCTGTGGCTCATGGATTCCATTTTCCGGAACTTTTCTGCTCTCCAACCCGAAACTCAAAAGTTGTCCGAGTGGATGCTTCAAATTTCTGGCGTCCGATTTTGCGGGGAGAAGATACTCGAATGCACTCGTGGAGCCGACCCTGAGAATTTCGGCATCGGATCTTTTGCTTTCTGTCCCGGGCTTTTGTTTCCAGCTACTTTTGATGCTGTAAAATATGTAGATCCATTTTTTTTTTTCCAGAAGTGTTGTACTTCTTGCAAATATGGTTATTGTGTATTTGATGGACATTGCTACATGTATGTCCTCTTCTGGTATCTGTGACGTAGATAGATATACAAGTGGAATGTTGTCAGATGCAGTGACTGAATTTGTATTTATGAATTTCTACTGGCCATAAAGATGCCCATAATATATTGTACCCCTCCAGTGGTATATTTCTGTCAGATGCAACATGTCAGTTTACAAGTTGATATGCGTACTGACTTCCAACTATTAACATCCTAATAGGACGCCAGAAGAACTTATCAGTGATTTGTTCAAGTCAGATCGCAGTTTGATCAGAATTCTGCCTACACACCAGACAAATGAACATATTGCATACATAAACTTTTTTTCTTCTTTTTTTTTTCATTTATATACACAGAGGAGAGACTGCAGCGGTATTCAGGATTAACATCGTGGATTACAAATTCAAGTAACATTTTCTTTTTCCTTCAAATCTTTTGAAGGATCTACACTGAACTCTGACAGGCTCACAAAGATACTGAAGAGTACAATGATGGAACTCCGAACAGACACTGTCTTTCTTTAAGCGCCTTCATGTTTTCTAGGATTGCTACAGTAATAATAGAAGAACATTTTATTATATTCTGTGTGTTCTGAGCTTTCCATTTATCTCTACAATGTTTCCAAATTTGAGTTTTCCAAATCGATGTAGACTTTAGGTAAATTATTCATATTTAAATGCAAAATCTGGAGCAAAAGTGAAGTTTTCATTAATGCTACATGATGCATGGCAAGAGCAGGATATGTGGGTGGATTGAAATGATGAAGACATGGATTTTATTAAGGCACAGCAATATCACAGCTTATCATATTTGACACTTGAACCTCTCGTGTACAAACAGCATTGTTCCTTTGCCAACAAAAAAGTAATTAACCTCAATAGTAAAATGCTTTAATACCACCCCCTTCCTTTCTGTCCTTAACAAGAATAGCCTCAAAATATTATCTTGTCCATGAGCTGAGTGTGATTGAATGGACAAGACTGAAACTGAACCTCTCTTTAATATGTCCCAGGCTGTGTTATAAAAACTGATCAGCAGGCTCAAGATTGGCCTGTCTTTCCCGGTGGTTGAATTCGTCGTGACAGATGGCTTTCAAGTGTGACATCACCCCCCCCCCCCCCCCCCCCCCCCCCGCCCTTTCTCACCATCTCTTCCCATTCCCCCCGTTTCCCTCACCAGTGGAGGATTGCCGGAAATGAAATGTGAAATCTTGGTCAAGGTCATACTCCTTCATGCGCAACCTCATGGGGGTCACATGATCACAGGGGATCTATCAGCGAGCACAACACCATCTGTTTATGTTAATTGGGGATATGGGAGGGGGGGGGGGGGAGATGGGAGATGGGAGGGGGGTGTTTCAAAGCTCAGGCCTCCAGCCACCCTCTTCCCCCTCTTGTAGAAGGAAAGAATATGCTAATTAAGCTGGATGGCAATTTGTCAGCTGATGACATGTGGATGCGGGCATGTCATACTTCTCGTATATGGGAAAAATGAAAATGGTGTCATTTGAAAACGTTTGTAGTCTGCTGCATGTGATGAGAGCAATGGACTTCCACATCAGGCATAGCATTACAATAACAAAATTGATTCAAATTTAGACAAGCTTTCATCTGCCGGCCTCAACTAATATCCAGAGAATTAGAAAATGAGGGCAGTGCCAAGAGTAAGCCACAATAGGCAGATTCTACCATGTAGTGTGGGAGGTGGAAAAAAAAAAGCTTCCATTGTCACTATGGTTGTATAATCAAAACATTCGTCAAGTACATAATTCATGGGGTTTCATTTCCCATGGCCCGTATGAACCATACCCTGTTAGCTCTGTGGTAAATTCTCTTTTGTCTTTATATTTTCCTGGCTTGTTGGCACTGTGGTTATCCTCAATAGATTTGGCATACGATCAGGACAGCGACAGTCGGCAATTGACAGTGCGAGGAAGGATATTTGCCTCCTGCATATTGCTACTCGTGAATGTACTCGGTGTCACGAGAGCATTACATGAAATCATGCACGTTCAGTGTTTCATTTCAGTCTGAGGGGAAAAAATGGAAAGTCCCATTCGCAAAGAAGGGAAGATGTCAGGCTTTATAAATTTTGTCATGGCTTTTGCGATCAGGATATAAAATTTTCATGATGAACAGGGGCCATCCTCAATAGACAAGATAAAATGCCTAAAACATTCAAAGGATGATAAAGGAATATCCACAAAATATCTTCACTCCTTCCATTGTATCCATTGGGAAGTGGGCTCAGAAACTTGGCAGGTTCCTCACTGGTACCCAAGGCAATTGATGGCTGCAGCAATATTTAAGAGAAAAGGGCCTCAGAAAGTATGGCTACTTCATGAGATCTATGATCACCTTCCTTCCACATGGAACAAGAGGGTGAGGGTGGACATAATATTTAGAGGGCTGTCTCTTGCCTGGCTGATTAATATTGTGAATGAAGCTTGTTGAAGATGAGCTTTGAGAAAAAACAAAACAAAAAACAAAACAAGACACTATACCAGTTTCAGGTTCTGAAACCAGAACAACTGAGACCTTACCAGGAATTTGTAATCAAATCCTATATAAACGGAGAGAGACAAAGCAAAATCCAGAGGCGGGAGAATAATCTGTGACTCATTGACTTTCAATATCTCTCTTCCCGGCAGATGTCTTATTGCCTGTGGAATCTGCCAGCGTCTATGCAACAATGGCCTGGTGGTAAATATCGCAGTAGTCTTGTGACAGCCTTTAGACTAGAGGAACATGGCTTCCATTGAAGCCTCTGCCCATTTGGTGCCTTTAATTGTGATAATTGTTTTGTCTGCTAAAATCAGCCAAACTTCTGTACACTCTGTTCCATGCACCAATTTTAGTTACTCTTAAAAGTAAAAAGTGCAATCCATTCACTGAATGAGATTCACAGAATGGAGCACCAAAACTGTGAATGATAATACCATGTCTCACAAACTTCAGGCATGTATTTGATCGTAAAATTGCTCTGTAATGCAGTCCTTCAGGTTGTAAGTGAGATATGCGATAAACAAAACCCTTGAAGAAAATAGCTCATTCCTGCTTGTCGTCTTAAATCTGCGATGTCTTCTCTTGACATTTGGGGGCCTTGCAATCTGAACTCTCAGAATACTCGGAGGACGGACAACAATCTCACCGACTGTTTACCACCAGCCATCAAACAAAATGTCAAGTATGCACTTGGTACACGACACATGTCAGCTGTGCACTCACATGATACTCTTTGCATTCTTTAATTCAAAGGAGGAAGCCCTACTTGATAAATCCATTCAGCTTGGCACAAGTTCCATGGGCTATTGGAGCAGCGCGTTCTATCATTTCATTTCTTTTTTATGTTCTCTCAGAAAATCATCACTTCCTAAATTTTGCAAAGAGGTGTTAAGTTTTCAGGGCTTCCTTCCATATAGTCATAATATCCCTGTTTGTGGAGTAGTATAATGACGATCATATTTATCGTAAATGTCATACTAGTATTTCATAATGAAATTACTACCATTCTGAAACTTTGCTCGGTTGGAAAAATAAGTTTGATTCCAAGTACACTCGGAAAAATCCTCTCTTTACTTTGAAGTGGGGCTTGGGCTTTCCAACGGCTGGATATTTTTAAACAGAGACAGAAAGTAATAAGAAATGAGAAGAAATGATGTGAAGTCGAGTGAAGCTTGGCTGAAATCAGATCAGAGCTGTATACCAAGAAGTTTTAAGTTTCACATTTCGGCCGCAGCCACCACAGCCTCCCAATAATGAGTAATCTTTTGGTGTGAAACAGGATACAATCTTCACATTCAGTGCCTGATAACGCCACCAGCTTCTCCGGTGTGCGATGTTTTATTTTTAGACACAGAAACGAGCAGCTGTAATCCTATTACATGGCTGACTCAACAAACCACATGGCTTCGTACATTCATGTGACCCGAACCCAGTCAACATTTAAGTGGCCTAGGATTGGAGTGCCTGACATTTTTAAAATTATTGTTAGGAAGTGTTCCTCTCTCTTCACATAGTCTCAATTTGGTGTATGCATTTTCCATGTATGCTGTTTGTCTATATCATCATGTTTTCTATAGTCTAAACATATAATGTGTGCTCTGTGAGATGTTAAAAAACAAAAAAACAGAAAAAACTTGGAAAGAAGAGGAGCTAAATGCAACTCAGTACATAACAATACAGTGAGGATTCAAGCGACTGTAAATAATCAGAAAGGTCAAACACTAGTGATGACTTGGAGTTTTCAGATTTACTTGGAGTGATTCTTCTTCTCGATTTCCATTTTCTTTCTTGTCTAGTCTTTGCGAATATTTTTAGCCTTGTGGCATGCGTGAACCTCAACTGCGGGGATATACGGTGTGCAAATGCCTCGGTATATGATATGAACCCCTTCTTCAAAATTGTATGTTGGTACCAGGCCAATAGTGTTTGTTCCTCTGGCAGATGGTTACAGATCAGCAGTAGAGGGCAGTATGCACTTGGAATGAGTGTGTTTTTCTTGACAGAAAGATGTACACTGTATGTTTATACACTACAGGTGTGTGTATTTATTGCATATAGAATGTAGGTATGGGTGGGAATACCTATGCCGGATGTGTCATTATATATGTTGGGGTTTTTTTTAGAACACCGCCCAAAATGGCTCTTGTAAATTAGTGTAGTAGCTCCCTGCCTGAGATTAAAATTGATTCACTCTCAGTCTTGTGTACACTTGTGGCAGTTTTGTACATGTACAGCTGTCCATGTGACAGCTACTTTCATCTTCTCTCACTCCGATGTGGCCTACACTCACTCGTCCACACATAGAAATTAGCCTTTGGTGCTGTCAAGTACACTATTAGAGCAGTTTATGTGTCCAGTCTTGAATATATGTATATACATATTTTATTCACATTACTGTGTGTCCCGATGTTGGCTAGTGTACAGAGCGGGGCAATGGCATGTTACTATGGGCAGAGCTGCCAAGTTTCCCACAGTCTACAGGAGGCTTCTCGAAAATGTGATTGTTTCTTTCATGTCATGGCAAGAAACTTACAAACCGCCCGAAGTTGGGAATTATATTTGCCACCCGAGATGCAAGTTACACAAAAGTATCCCCCCGCAGATTAATTCAGGGGAGTTCCCCGGACTCTGACACATGAAAGTTGGCAGCCCTGTTTGATGTACAAGGTTGAACACCCAAAAGTACAAAGAGAAGTGGGTAGTGCCTACCACCAACAAAGAATTTGATATATTTTTCTCTCGTGGCAATATCTGCGCCCACACATGACTGACAATATTTAAGGACCGTGAGGTGCAAATGCAGACGGTGAATCGGGATGAGGGTGATAACGTATCAGCTGCTGAGTATCACATGTTTCATGTATCAATTTGTCATCTTCAGTAGATTACGGATGAAACTCCGCAGCAAGAGAGAGAAAAAAGAGAAATGTAGAAGCTTATGCATGTTGTGTGTCATATTGACTTACATTTGACAATTATCTTTCATGCTTCCACGTGAATGTAACGCCATACTTGATATCTGTCCAAGGTATACCATCCTTGAAAGTAATTTCTGAAATTTTTTTTTTCCACAAATACTTCCATTCTTTCGCTCCATATTCTTTGAAGTCATGCAACTTTGTAGCTGAAAAGGACTGAATACTTAACGATTGCAATACGATGTGTCTTTCATGCTATTTATTTCATGTCACTGAGTAAATCCTAGAATATAAGCAATTCTGATTGTACAAATTCTGTCTATTGCACTTTATCATCAGAAATATAAGAAAAAATATATGCCTTTTTTTATGGTTAAAGCTTGCAATTGATATTGATGGTGTTCAAAAGACACAAGGTGAACTTGGTTTTAGAGGCAAGGATTCTACTGTACCTAATGTTGGTGCAATGTCATGACAGCAAAGTGGTGGAAATGAATATTGCAAAGAATAGGCGTGTACTGTAGGTACTATGCACCATATATTCTATGAGTATAATTTTTTTTTTGAATCTGGACTTCTCAAGACGATTTCTCAAGTGGTTGATTTCACCATGCAGAGTCACATGAGTGGAATGAAGTAGAAGTATTATGGATTTTCATGAGGAAATTAGACAGTTTTCATCTTGGATACAGTATACATTGCGCTCCTGTTACCAGAGGCAGTACTTGTTCAGGGATGTTAAAATATCGGTTGACTCATGAACACAAAAATAGTGGGCTTATACCACATGTACAGTACTTCATGAACTTATTATGTGAAAGAAAAATCAAAACTGTGTTGGCAATTCTAGTCTTGCCAGCTTGTGTCATGAAGAGTGGATGTAGTGCTGTATGTGACGGCTACTTAATTAGGTCAGAGCTTGTAAATATCCCTATATGAAGTAAAGACCTCTTTAACCGATCTGTCCTAGTTCCATTGTCCATTTCACCGGACGTCATGTTTTGAGGGTCAAACGTTGAATCCTGACCTGACACGCCAGTCCACTCATGCTGTTGTTCCGCTCGAAGTGCAAAGCTTACCAATTCTCACTTTCAGTTTCATCTCCCCAAAACGAAACAAAAACAAAACTCGTATCAAGTCATGCAGTATATCCCTCACTGATTGCACAAAAGTGGTCTGATGTTTGAAAATCTGTTTCATAATTTTAGTAAGGAAAAAGAGGAGTGGATGCAACCATGAATAATGTCATAGATAGAAAAAAAAAAAGGAATAAAAGGTGCACAACAAGCAAGCCTTTAACCCATTTAAGACCAGTCCCGAGTATACTTGGGCAGGTGTCCATGAGAAATACGTGTCATAGCAAACTCAACCCGTCCTTAACGGGTTGATTGATGTACATCACCACTTGCACATTTCTTACAGATGATATGGGATATGTGTCATGTAATGATGATCCAACTGATATGTAAACAGTATCTATTGTATACTTTTAAATGTCAGAAAGCAAGACGACATTTCAGGTGTTGATGGCATACGTTTTGCTCACCTGTGGATTTTTTACTCCTGTAGATGTCGGTTCTATTGAGAATAAGAAGAGATGGTGGAAATGGCTGATAGCATGTTGTCTGTTGAGAGTTGGTAGTCCGTAGAACTACTTTTTTATGCATCTGTTTTGCCACAGGAGAAGCCTTCTTCCATTTGATTGCTCTTTACTGTAAAGCCTATCTTGTTTACTCTGCTTTGCAGGAGTGTGCATGTGTGAATAATATGATTAATGATTATCATAATGATTTTAAAAAAGTTATTAGCTGTTTTTTATTGCATCATGTGTTCAAATTGCATCGTATTAAGCAAAAGTGATACGAATGGTCACAGTAGAAATGTTTGTGAGTTATAAATGATTCGTCTGTTTGTTTGTTTGTTTGTTTGTTTTTTTATGAGGAGGAATGATGTAATCTCGAGTTCAGCGAAGCATGAAAACTGGCAATTTACAAACCTTGAATCTTTTTCCTTGAATGTTGCTGTGTGTAGAACAAACACAAAAGCAGTTTCTTTGTCACCGCAGGAACTACCATGTTTTAAAAGCGTTCTTGCTGCCTTGTCCACTCTATATATGTAGTAAAGCTTCACACTCAAAAGATTTCACGTGGCAGATAGTTGAACCATTTACTGTATGCATCAAAATTTCAAGGGTGTGGATATTTTGTGCATAACTACACACTGCAGAGTTGTTTCCCAAATAGTGGTTCCAGAGCTGTATGTAAATATATATATATTTTTCCCCCGCCTCATTTATGAAATGTTGTGTTTCATGAGGTGACATACTTTTTTATTTTTTTATTTTTTTGTGAAAGACAATCAAGTATGTCATAGAGCAATAGTTTGATTTCAAACATCTTCAGGAAGAACATGCATGTATTATCAAGGTGGCCATTTCATGTGTGCAAGCAACCTGCATAATCATATTCATCTCAGTAAACTGCATTTTTTTGGTCTTTTTTTTGTTGCTTTTATGCAGAAAGCATTATACTTCTTACCAGCCATCATCATAAAGCAGCAGGTTTTAGACTCCTTTGTACAGTTGAGGGTTGTTGGTTTTTTTTGTCTTAGTGAAATAAGTTATTGTTTTGATTTGGACTTTCTGAAATGCATGCGGTATGAAACAAAGCAACATGTTATCACTCAAAAATATTCACTCTCTAATGCCGCGCTGATAAAGTGTAGAGGGAATAGCTGATTGCCACATCGTCATATATTCCCAAGAAGTCCTGATAATCTTTTTTAAAGTTCTGTGTTTGAAGTATAGCTCCAACTGTTAGGATGCAATGGTGGAACTCAACAGAGGGGGTAGAACTTTGGTGGTAACCCTTTCAAAAGAGGGTTAAAGGAATGTGCGTTCAAATGTGTTACGTATTTGAAGGCAGAAAGATCATCCATTCTCCTTTCTACATGCAAGATACAACAGCAGAAGAAACAGGAGTATTTCATGCATGTCTCTTGTACGAAACTAAAGTATCCAGTGATGTCATAGTAACATCCAAACATCACAGTGGCATTTGTTTGTCTTATGCACACCTTATTCCCATTCCCTGGGCAAAATATTAAAACAACTTCTTTTTGGCCAACTGTTTGGTATGTTGCTTCTGTTGGCATCGGCAAAAATAGTCAGAACAGGCAAGAAAGATGAATATTAAGTCACTGACTTTTGCTGGCCTTGTGGCGAAGGTTCTGTTTTGTATTGTTTTGCCACACAACAGTTGGACGATGTGTATGTCTCTGAGGAGTCCAGCACTGTCAGACTTTAGAGGAATGTGCTCTGATGATGCATTTGTTGTTGTTGCTACAATCATCTTCCATTGATCTCTTAATTTTCTTGATTGTGTGATTTGCAAATAATTTCTTGCTTTTCTGGAGCAAATTTCATTGAAATATCTTGGATGAAATATGTGAAGAATAAATTTCTGTTTTGTCCCTGTATGACTGCCACCCATGTTTCAGTGTTGTATTTGAATTGACATGAACTCGTTCATTCTCTTGAGATCTAATGTCTGAAATACTGCACAAGCTGTTATTTTCGCAAGGGTTAAATTTTCATGAATTTTAGGAATCACTGCTAGACTGTAGATTTAACAACACACAAAAATGTTGTCATACCCAAGAGTCATAGTGCACTTACAATAGCCTTGGTGTCAAATTGCAAAAAAAAAAACCAACATCTCGCAAAAATGTCTGTGACCCTTTCATTTGCAAAAGTATCTGTTTGCGGAAAATAACAGCTTTTACAGTACTCCCCTCAAGTAGAAAGGGGTTTTAAAAGCATTGAATTATATCCTGGTATCCTAAAGTATGTTGCTCCTGTACAAAGTTTACACAGTTCCTGATACTCCTATTATACTTCTCAAGTGATGATGGGTGTGCATTGTATTGGTGTGAGTGTGTGTGTGTGTGTGTATAGATATGTGTGTATATATATATATATATATATATATATATATATATATATATATGTATAGATAGATAGATATATGTTCGGTACCCTTGGAGGCACCGTATGAAATGGTAACTTAGAAGGACACCTTACATATGACCAATTTACAATAATAAACAACTTAAGAAATTGTATCCGTGGACCTCAGTTAATACTCATCCCTATCTAAAATATGCATAATATAATTTTGTAGACATTGTGATCGGAGATGATATATTTGAGATACATGGTTGTCCACGCATTGTACTGTGCTGCAGAAGTACCATTTTGAACAATTATTGCTGATACACTTAGTGTAAAAAACACTAATGTACATACAAGAAGGGTACAGAAGAACTAACTATATTTTTTCAACAGATGGCGCTCTTCACTATTAACAAGCAGTGCCGTATAATATACGGCACTGTTAAAGGACAAGTTTACCTTCATAGACATGTGGGTTGAGTGAATGCAGCAATATTAGTAGAACACATCAATGAGAGTTTGAGGAAAATCCAACAATCCATTCAAAAGTTATGAATTTTTAGAGTTTCTGCTCAGTCATGGCTGGATAAGAAGACTACTATAGCTTGTGATGTCACATGAGTACAACGGTATAAAGAAAGTATAAAGAAAATTCACCTTATTTTCACTTTTCTCGCATAACAAAAGGACACTCGACTTCTCTCTTTCAGAAGGCAAGGGGAATAATATTATCCTTAACATACATCAGTAACAAGTCCAAGAAATGTGAACTTTATTCAAAAAGTAAAATTTTGTGAAATTCTCTTTTTATTTTCATTGTATCGTTGTACGCATGTGACATCACACACTGTAGTAGTCTTCTCATCCAGCAGTAATTGCGCAGATACTTCAAAAATTCATAACTTTTGAATGGATTGTCGGATTTTCCTCAAATTTTCACTGATGTGTTCTACTAATATTGTTGTATTCACTCAATCCACATGTACATGAAGATGAACTTGTCTAACAAGTAGACAACATCTTAGCCCTGTACATGTACCTTCCTGCATTGAGTCTTATGTAAAATACAGGGGGAACAATAGCTATAAATGTCATTCAATTGTAACTGTCCTAATGTACTTATTTTTTTTTTCATATGAGATGTCCTGCTATTGTACCATGTAGGAATATAATATATTGATTATATATATATATATATATATATATATATATATATATATATATATATATATATATATGAAAAAATAATTGAATATATTGAAACTTTGCTCAAAGAATTCACTATATTGAAACTTTGCTCAAAGTTTTCACTATATATATATATATGCCTATATAGATATTATAGATAATATGTTCTATGTGTGTCTGTGTGGGGTCTAGGGCAATCACCTCAGACCCTGGTCCTAATCCTAATCTTGAACTTAATCCTAACCCTAACCCAAACTTTAACCCTAAACCTAGCCCTAACAGTGCTTGTGTGCAGGTAACAAAGGCTCTCATCCGATCAAAACACACCATACATATTTATTTTTTTCTTTAGAGAAAGGAGGGAGGAGGAGAGCAGGAAGAGAGAGAGAGAGAAGGAGAGAGAAAGACTCTAGGGGGGTAGTAAGAAAATCATAAATTTGTTGTAGACAAAGGGAACATGTACTCTGGTTTAACTTGATGCAAGTATGTACATATTGTCAGATAAATTTATGATGAAACTGAATGAACTTGAAACTGTTGTAAATTTCTATAAATAAAAGGAAAACAAGGAACATTATGGAATTAATGTTTCACATAATTATGCTATCAATTATCATAACATTCAAATTAGTAGTAGATAAAGGGATGATAGTGTCATCACCACTTAGTATATGGTTAGTACAAGAAAATATAGATGTCATTTTGGTGATAACTTAGCTATTATTACTACAATGTATATGCCATTTGCATTGCCATTGCTATAAGAAATGACAAATCTACAATCATTTGAAGTGGTGGATACAATTTGATTCCTTTTCAATTCATGAGAAAAAAAGAAATTCAGGGAGGATTGGTGTACATTGTAGGTCAGAGTCTGTACATGTACTGTATAACATGTAGGAATAAAATTCATTACATCATTGTTTCAAGTAAAGTTGCTTGTGAAATATAATGTTTTCAATATCACTGTTTTCTGAAAATATGTGAAAATCTAAAGTTCCATATTTCATGTTCGACTTCAATAGATTTCTCTGATTTATTGGTATTATTTGACCTTGCCTGGGAAAGTGAGCTTGAGCAACAAAACAGTAGCTTTTCTCTTCTCGCATGCACAAACAACTATAACTTAAGTACCAGATGGGAGTTTCTTTGAATATCCGAAGTGGAAAAAAAAGCGTGCATGAGCTGCATGCGGTCGAAGATGGCGCTCGACCTCCCCTTATTTCTGCTGCCTGATCCCCACGATGACATCGTCGTCCTGTTAATGACAGTAAAATCACTGTGGCATACATACAGTTTGTCGAGGGCATTGATAAGATTCATTTATTCTTACATAAATGCATGCATTGAAAAACGCAAAGTAAGAAATGCAGTCACGAGGGCGTTTATTCATTTTTGTTTTTCAGATATATAAGTACAGGAAACAGACTCGGGAGTAAGAAAGTGACTTCCCGTTTAAGTAATGTTGTCCGATTGAACTCGTGTTTGAAAATGAATATATATATATATATATATATATATATATATATATACATATATATATATATCAAAGGAGATCAGAAATTTTGATTGCAAATAAACGCTGTGACCGGCAACAGCTGGCGACTGTAAAAAGCGAACTAGCCGCCTATTCGTTAATTATGTATTTTATTAGTTGTACCAGTCGGAGAATACTTAACTTTCTTACCTTCTTCTTCTTCCTCTTCTTCTTGTTCTTCTTCCTCTTCCTCTTCCTCTTCCTCTTCTTCTTCTTCTTCTTCTTCTTCTTCTTCTTCTTCTTCTTCTTCTTCTTCTTCTTCTTCTTCTTCTTCTTCTTCTTCTTCTTCTTCTTCTTCTTCTTCTTCTTCTTCCTCCTCCTCCTCCTCTTCCTCTTTCTTTTTCTCATTAACCGACGTTCCCGGGGGCGAGGCACGATGCCATGTTGGCTACTCTCCAGAATCAGTGTACGCCCTCTCGAGTCCAGATACTATGCAACTTTTCCTCTGTTTATCCGTAACTGTAAAACAAGGAAAGTTTGGGTGTACCGTGTATTGTTTTCTCTTTACCTGCATGTTACCACATCTGATAACGCATTAAAGGACAAGTCCACCTTCATATACATAGGGATTAAGAGAATGCAGCAATATTAGTGGAACACATCAGCGAAAGTTTGAGGAAAATTGGACAATCCGTTCAAAAGTTATGAATATTTTAAGTATCTGCGCAGTCACTGCTGGAAGAGAAGACTACTACAGTGTATGATGTCACATGCGTACAACTATATAAGGAAAATAAAAAGAGAATTTCACAAAACTTTACTTTTTGAATAAAGTGCACATTTTTTTGACTTGCTACTGACGTATGTTAAGGGTGCCTTATGAAAGAGAGAAGTCGAGTGTTCATTTGTTATGTGAGAAAAATGGAGATATGTTGATTTTTTTAAATTCTTTCTTTATATAGTTGTACTCATGTGACATCACAAGCTATAGTAGTCTTTTCATCCAGCTGTGACTGAGCAGAAACTTCAAAAATTCATAACTTTTTAACGGATTGTCCGATTTTGCTCAAACGCTCACTGATGTGTTCTACTAATATTGCTGCATTCACTCAACCAACATGTCTCTGAAGGTGAACTTGTCCTTTAATTTAAGTGACCATAGAATGACAAATATTTGAACACGCGTCAGATGAGCTGACCAATGTTCATATTGCTGTCGAGCATTCCGTCGAGGTGACAATTAAATTGCTATCATGATTTTGGTATTATTTTTGATTTGCCGTACGGCACGAAACGTATAGGCCTACAGACAAAAGCAGAAACGGAATCGTAGATTTCCCATTACAGTTTGCTGTGAAGGATGACCAATTAAGATTGCTGATAAAACCAAAATACATACATGTATTATACAACCCCAAGCCATTATATGTGAATTGCGCAGATCAGCAAGAACAGAATGATGCATAGACGGAACTGAGGGGAAGCGAATGATTTACGAGGGATGCAAATGTCGAAAAATTGGCGAGGACCAACATTCAGATTTTTTCCCCCGAATGTGTTCCAACAATGGAACCGTAAATCATATTCTTTTTTTACCCGCAGTCACATGAAGTTGGTATGAAGTCAGACACCTAGACAATCAATGTGCTTTCAATGATGGGATAGACGTCATGTGGAGCGGATCTGCCCCCAAACATGCACCATGAGAATGTCTCACGAAATACAATAAATAGGTCGAGAAATGATCAAACGAACGTGGCTGAAACACATACGATATAATCATTATTTGTCAAACTGCCGGAAGCTGTTCTGGGTTTCAGGAAGATTTTGCGAACACCGCGCACGTCGAGCGCATCATGAAGAAGCATTTTATGCATTTTCGAGAACAAATCACTACCCGGAATGCTTGGAACGTTCTCAAGAAATTTGATTCTTGTGTGTTTATCTATTTTGTAAAAAAGAAAATGAAATTCCCGCTGAACTAATAACGACATCCGCGAACAAAAAAATATTCACGACGCTTCCCGGACCGAATCCAAGCACTGGTAGCGGCGATCTTTTGCAGCCACACAGTGTAGATGCAAAATAATGATAGATTTTGCCATTTTTTCGGATACAGCTCGTTATTCCGAAGGTTCGTTATTCCGAAGGCTCTTCAGTCCGAAGATTTGTTATTCCGAAGGTTTCGTTTTTCCGATTTTCATTTTCGGATTAACAAATCTTCGGAATAACGAAACCTTCGGAATAACGCCACAAATGTTCGGATTAACGAACCCCTTTTCACTTTCGGATTAACGAACCTTAGGAATAACGAACCTACCTTTGGAATAACGAACAGCACCCATTTTTTCGTCATTTGCATCCTTCGCAGAGTCATTATGTAGCGACTAGTTCATCTCTCATTCGAATTTTGGCGATAATTTTTTTTTTTTTTTTTTTTTTTTAAACTGAGAGCTCACACCATGGGAAGCCGAGTGCAGCATACAGTATATCACAATAGAACTGGAAACGGTCAAAGGTAATATAAGAGTGCGAGAGAGAGAGAGAGAGAGGGGGGGGGGGAGGGGAAGGAGGATGTGGGGTGGGGGATGGGGGAGAACAACACACCATTAGAGGCCTTAAATGGATGATAAATATGGTTTAGGTTGAGTTGGTGCTTCAGGTTTCCAACTTTCTTGTAAGATAACGAGAAACATCTTATGAAATACGAAAGAGCATACAATTCTAAGAGGAATTCAAAGTTTATGTGATGAAAATTGGTTTTGAAATGGCTGAGATATCCTAAAACAAAGAGGTCCTTATAAAAGATGAGACCCACCTTTTATTAGGACCACTTTCTTAACATATTCTTTTTTTTAATATCTCAGCCATTTCAAAACCGATTTTCATTAAATAAACTTGAATTCCATTTAGAATTGTATAGTCTTTCATATTTTATAAATGGTTTCTAATTATCATGCAAAAATTTAAAATCTGGATCCCGCATCTCAACCAAATTTATACCATCCCTTTAATTATCTTGTCGTTGTTTGTGATCATCATTTTCTTCCAAATTACAACTGGTTCACTTCGTGAGGCCAATATCTGCAACTCGGATATATTATGACATCTCACGATGTTTATATAATTATATCGTTGGTTGTTTGTGTAGGAAACAGGTGTTTTATTGTTTTGTTTTGTTTTGTTTTTTTTCATCTGTCTGCTTAATTTTCCAGAGCAAAAACAAAACAAAAACAAAACAAACAGCAGATTCAATTAGGTGGTAAGCCCATCTTTTCTGTATACCGCTACTGGGAAAACAATCGGATTGCCCAGAAAGCGGGTCACCACAGTGTATGTCCCATCAAGGACAGAGGATTAGAGTTTTTGTTTATGTGATAATTCGCCTAAGGTTCGAAGGTCTCATCCTGTGCATTACAGATAACGGGAAATGCAAACGAACGATAACAGTCGGGTATTTACCCCATTTTAGTGATAACCTACTCTCTAAAAAAAATCGAGTGAAAACATTAACTCTTAAAAGAGTGAATACAAAAAAGAGCGAATCTAGAGTGAAATTGGAGTGAATTTTGAGTGAAAATGTTCATTTTCACTCATTTTGGAGTGACCTCAGCGATCACTCGAAGATTTTGGAGTGATCCCTGAGGTCATTCTAAAACGAGTGAAGATATTATTATGTTCTCTATCTACACAATCATTTCTCCACCTCAGGGGCATTCTAGATCCTTGAAAGTAAATCCATGAATCGTCTCACCAAGGATGTGCGTGACACCTCCTCAGCTCACTTCCTTCAAAAGGTAATGATTTCCCGACTGAGCTGATAAAGGGACTGCACCATGCAGTACATATAACATTGACATAATTGTATCAAGTATACGTCTGACTCTAAACATAGAAGGGCGCCCAATCTCAGAAAACTATAGCGCCTCCTGTGAATGACCAACAAACAAATGTGGTGGCTCCCTTCTACAGTATAATATGCTCTGGTATATCCACACAATCGTCACCATAATCGTCGCGGGTGCACGTCACAAGACCGACACACACGAATCATACAGCCCACGAGTCATACAGAACATGAGTTATCCTACCCACGAGTTATGCAGCCCACGAGTCATACACGGCTCATGAGTTCGGCACTTTAAGCGAACAAGGCCCACGACACCGACACATTAAGGCCTCGTATAGTGTCAAACTCGCGGGCTGTTTTTACCTATCAGTGTCGAACTCATGAACCCCATTTGCCTAGAGTCGAACTTATGGGCTGTATGACTCGTGGGCTGTATAACTCGTGGACTGTATAACTCATGAACCTTTTTTAAATGTCGAACTCAGCACTGAAACTGTTTGTTTATTTATTCACAGTAAAATCACAAAGTAATAATGACACTCACTTTTAAGTGGAATATAACTGAAGATAAATGGATGGATTGCCCTACTCAGCTCGGCCTTCGTGGTCGTGCTGTCCAACTTCACATGAATAATCACATTAATTGAGACTCCATACAATGTGGGTGTCGGCTCGTGGGCTGACCCCATCGTCGCCACTCGCTGGATCATCATTATCATCATCATCGTGATGCCTGCGATGGAACTCGAAGTATAGATATTAATTGCCTCTCCTGGTCATCGATGACACAGCATTCCGATTTTGTTATCTTTACTCTCTTATCTATACTTTAATTGCATAACGTTTATAACTATCTTCGCGCTCAAACAATATCAACTATAAGGACAAGGCCAAAATGATACACTGCAATGAGAAGAGCGAATATCACCCAGCGTTGGCTTTGCTTGTCTAGAGATGTTTAATATGTTATCTATAGTTTTAAGTGTGTTTTTCGTGTGCATTAGATAATATTTCAGTAATTTTGTGTTTTATCCTATTGTTTGTTATCAATTACTTATTTTAAGATATTTATGTTTTTAAGTTTTAATGAAAATGTAATTTTATTTCTTGTAAATTGATAGTCTTACCTATTTTGTGTCTTGCCTATGATATGTATAATAAATGGATTTGGGTAGTTTTATGTATTTTTTATTTGCTTTGTATCTATGATGATGTATCATGTTACGTATACTTATTTTTATTGCACGGACTAACTGAAAAACAGCCGTGGCTGATGTTAGTACCGTGATTAAATAAAATGAATGAATGTATGAATGATTGGATTTCTGTGTTTTTAAGTAAGGTCAAAAGGGGAATTCTTTTCTCCAGAATTTGTCCTCTTGGAGGAGAAATTCCGCACAAAAGAGGTCAGCACAAAAAGGATTCTTTCCGGTTATATCTAAACCTATATCAAGCGCAAAAAAAAAAGGAAAGGAAAGAAGGCTTAAGTATAGATACAAAATATAAACAAGCAAACAAACAAAACTTGACAGTTATAGCATTGTGATGACTCATTTCTCGGTCAGGGGCCCACATAAAAGTTACAGGGAGGCTCGCAATATCATTTCAAGTTTTGTTTGTATATCCAACACACCCATCATTCTAAAGATGGCCAGTACGGAAGCAATGAGCACGCAATGATCCCAGATACCAGCTACATTTCTTTACGATGGGTGTGTGGCCTCTTCCGTTGCATGGGGGGGGGGGGGGGGGGGGGGGACCCTTCATCCTAGGGTCGGACCGAAAAGAATAAGAACAAGCGAAGAAACAACAAGAACAAGCGAAGAAAGATCAGCAGTCGGTGTAGTACATGATACTCCGTCAGATACTTTTAAATCTTCCACGGCAAACGTAGTCTTTTCTTTGTTCTACATTCTCCCACGTAATATTGTCTTTTCAGTCATCTTATTTGCATTTCTGATGTGTCTGTTTAAATTCCAACAAAAGACTTGCAGGTCAAGTTTAGGTCACCACTCCAAGATGTGTGGAGAGACATGCATGCTATGTGTGCATTTATACCTCATATCCCTAGAATATCATGCTTGCAATTTCTCTGGCAAACAATGCTATTCAAATTCCTCACCGTACACTTGAAATCGCAGAAATTATTGTATCGTCAAGAGCAGTTGCAATACAGTGGCCACCGCGGTTTAGGAAACGAACTTTCCCTGCAACAACTTGCCCATTTCTGGAACCATGCAAATAGCCAATCACGACACCTGTGACGTGGGTAGATCTCTGTATTAACATTGGATCCTATTCATAATACGACACCAAGAAAAATGTTATTGGTGTTATAAATGCTGGGCAAAACTGTACAGTCTTGGGTTTGCTCAAAATGTATAAGACTGTGCAATATTGTAAAGTTTTGTTTGTTTGTGTGTTTGTGTGTTTGTTTGTGTGTGCGTGTGTGTGTGTGTGTGTCTGTGTGTGTCTGTGTTTTGATAAGTAAGGAAGCGGAAGACATTGTTAGGAACACTATATCTTTGTATATTCTTTCGATTTAGTCATCATTTTGAAACTTTATTATGGGACAGCGACAACATTCAGAGCCAAAATCTGTCCCGATTTAGCGGGTTCATTGTGATCCCACAATTATGAGATGAAAATAACACGGAGAAAATTTATTGCATAAATAGGCCATTCCCCTTAAATGATTCCTGATTATTGAGTGAGCATAGCTCCTGATGGGCTCAGTTCCCTCCTATATACCACATCCTATTCCTAGCTCTTCATCCTCCTCTTCTTTTCTTCTTTCTCCTTTTCCTTCTCATGCCTAAATCTTCTTACGTTATTTCTGTTCTTCTTCTTCTTGTTCTTACTCTCTCTCTCTCTCTCTCTCTCTCTCTTTCTTTCTTTATTAAACTTTTTTTCTCGCCAACTATCAACGGAATTTCATGAGACTTCATTGTCCAAACATCCGGGACAGTACATGACCTCAAGATCGCTCAAGGTCGAATCAATAACATCATGCGACGTCATGATCAAGGTCGCCGCAATGACAGCGCAGTTAGGATCTCGAGCCTTGAATATTGTATGCCCCCTTCTCCCGATAATCCTATTCATTTTTTCCCTTCTCAATCCCGTCCTCCTTTTCTTCCTCTTCCTTCACCTTCTTCTTCTTCTTTTTCATTCCTTCTTCTCCCTCTTCCTCCTCCCTGTCCATCTATACCCTTTCCATCTATTCCTGCAGAGTATTTACTTTTTCCTCTTCTTCATCGCTAGAAGGGGTTCGGCGGAACCCTCTGAACCCGTGAATAGTCCATGTTATGATTATTAGGTCCATGGTTTCATAAAACTTGTTATTAGTGACAAGTTGTAATAGTTGTTATTCGCTACTGAAATCCTTGCATCTGATTGGCTAAGAGCAAATTTGTCACAGAAATGTGGTACAACGTGTAGTTGTCACTGATAACAAGTTTTATGAAACAGGACCCTGATATCTATGATTTCTGTGATCTCTCTCAAGGCTTTGATAAGCTCGTCTCTTTTATCCAGGTCAGCTTGTGACGTCATTATCAAGGTCGCCTCGAAGACCAGAGCTCTTAGAGGCGACATACACGATGTCGGTTGTGTGATAAGCACTAAGCAGACCAAAATATTAATGACAAACTCTCTGTTTATAAGGTAAAGATTGTTCACACTTATACCAGCATGACAGTCAACATTCAAACGAAATTATCGCCAATTCACTCGCGTTTATCTTGTTCGAGTCAATCATTGACAAAAAATCAGAACAGTTTATCTCATAGAAATACACTCGAGAAATCGGTAGCTAAGAGGTCAGAGTCTCGTAGTTGCTTACTCATCTACCTGGTCCACGAGTTCTGATCTGTCGGCGGCTTCTTTATAAGTATAATTCCACATCATGATCAAGTTGATTGTTCTAGAATAGTATTACACACTAATACGAACAAAAAACCTATAGAAGTTGCATTAAAATCGAACATCAGATAAGAAAATTACCGATAATGCAAAAAGAAAGAAGAAAAAATGGTGCATACTAACAAACATTTCGGGATTACGAATCATACTTCGTTTTCGAATGAACGAACCTTCGGAATAACAAACCTTATTTCATTTTCGGAATTGCGAACCTCCGAAATAATCTTCGGAATAACGAACTGTCAATATTCAGCTCCAGAAAATGATGTCTCTGACCGAGTCTTGTGCAAAGATATTGACTGGGGAGATTATCAGTAAATTATGACCACGTTACTATCGTACCACTATTAATGTACATTGTATCTATCATTATAATTTAACACTACTATCATTATATAGTTTGTAATTACTTACTATACTACTGTAACTACTACTAGTACTATTACTACTACTGCTGCTGCTGCTGCTGCTACTACTACTACTACTTCTACTACTGCTGCTGCTTTTGCTGCTACTATACCGCTGCTAATACTACTCCTACTACTACTACTACCACTACTACCACCACTTCTACTATACTCCTACTACTGTAACCAACTACTACTATATACTACTACCACTACTACTACCACTACTACTACTACTACTACTACAACTACTACTACTACTACTATAATATACTACTACTTCTACTACTACTACTAGTACTAACACTACTACCAATACAGATACTACCACTACTAATACTATATACTATTGCTACTCATTTTCATCATTATATAATAAGCAATCAATGTATTTGATATTATCGTTGTAATTAATGCGAGAAGCGATCAACGTCCAAGAGAATGACTCGCAGTTTTTCCAACTACAATTAATTCCCTTTCTT
This sequence comes from Diadema antillarum, assembly GCF_040938485.1. Taxonomy (NCBI): domain Eukaryota; kingdom Metazoa; phylum Echinodermata; class Echinoidea; order Diadematoida; family Diadematidae; genus Diadema; species Diadema antillarum. Next base: position 152,175 of record NW_027272571.1, on the reverse strand, counting down.
TTTTCTTACCCGGTGGGGAACCCGGCGGGGAACCCGGCGGGTAACCACTGGTAATTCACATTCCTTCATGCAGCCATCAACCTGTCATGCGCTTGAACACGGGACTTTGACTTTGAAGTCTGTCACATGACCACAGCCAAAAGATATACGCCAAATAATCACGTTACGGATAGTGAGTCCAATCATTTGATCTACAATCATTACATGCCCCAAAAGAGATCCCCAGACATGACTGTCAGACATGGTCTTGAATCGTGCCTGAATGCACACATAATCAGATCTGTGTTTGCCAATGCACACCCAATTTCGTCACAACTGGTGTTTCATGGTTTGTCGTAGTTGTTTGAACTATTTTCTTATCTTTTTTATTGGATACTCAACGACCAGCTCACAAAAAAAAACAAAAAACAAAAAACGAACACCATGGTACAGGTTTGTACAAATCAAATAATTCCATATCAAATAAAGCATACATACATGTATATTCCTAATGCACCCTGGTCAGATAGCATTGCTGGCTTAGGGCCAAATTTGGTGGGAGGAGGACCCGCAAAACCGGGCTATATCACAATTATATTAGAGGCAAGCGTCCTAACATAAATGATATGATACAGTATCTTTCAGTCATTATCATCCTCAACATCAACATCAACATCAACACTGTCATAATCATCTTCACGACTATCACATCATCACCACAGAGGATCAGTGTAGTCAAAATAACCATTATCATCATCACTTACTCACATTGTATTTAGTACCATAACCCTAATTTGTCTAAATATTCTAATTATGACAACCCCATAAAAAATAAAAAGAACAAAAAAATCAAAACAAAGCACACTACAGTACTTTCAGTTCGTCATACTGATTTTTCCCAAATGCAGCATCACAATTTATTCAGAAAAATAGTAAATTGTAGCATGTTATTGAACTATACTGTAAGTATATGCAAAAGAAATACATTCATATATCATACATTCCACATTTCTCCACAATTGCTGACATATCAGTATTGAAGTTAGTTGAAAATTATAAAAACAAACAAAAAAATTGTAAATTTTTACATACTTTTGTATATTAATTTATACTGTACGTAAAGTTATGCAAAAGAAATACATTCATAAATCATACATGCCACATTTCTCAACAATTGCTGCCATATCAGTATTGATGGTAGTTGAAAATCATAAAAACAAAAATAGTAAATTTTCACATATTTTTGTATAGGCCTACTGATTTATACTGTACGTAAAGTTATGCAAAAGAAATACATTCATAAATCATACATTCCACATTTCTCAACAATTGCTGAAATATCAGCATTGAAGTTAGTTGAAAATGAAAAAAAAAGGCCACAGCTGACACATAAAAGCAAGAAAGTCTTTCAAAGTGACCAATTGAAGGGAAGACCAAATCCTGATATTCTTTATGTAACATGTGATGCTTACAGTCTCTCATGGTATAATGTATTGTCATGTCAAAAGGTAATAAATGGTGTAGGTCATCGTGAATACACTATATTATATTTCCCACTGTCGTTGCATTGCTTCTGTTACATTGACAAAATAAATCTGCCACATTCCAGACAACCACAAGGCACATGATAGTTTTATTTTTGTTTCTGTTTTTCCATTTTCCCCCAAGTTTGCACACAGGTAAGCAGGAAGGGAGTAATTTATATCCCCCAACTATTCATTGATTTACTATTACTAGATTTCAGTGGAATAAAGGCATACCACTCTGTGTCATCCTATGATTATAAAATTGATCATATCACGGTTCTGAATCATCCATTCAAAATATTTCTCTCCAGTCTCTGATGTGATGAATCACAGAAACATAACGTCGCTGGGGTGACAAGACCTTATATCTGCAATTTTGGTGAAAATGACTTTTTTTGAATAATGGTCAAATAATAGGTTAAGCGATGTCCTGTCCAAATCCCAACTGTCTTACTCCAAAAATGGAGCCACCACGGCATGTCAAGGGAAAGGCTATCCCATTCGCTATAATGCTTTGGCCGCCATGTTTTTCGGCTCTCCTGAACATTTGACATTTCGTAGATACGAGGTCTTGTCGCCCCAGCGACGATAATCATCTGTGATGGAAGATATGCAGAGTACATACACACTACTTTCACAAAGATTCTAAAGTACAGTCCGACTTTCCCATATCTTTCAATTGTCTGGACATGGACTGACACGTGATTGGCTTTGCTTTTCCACTGCCAAACTTTACTGAAGGTGCAAAGCAAATAATTCTTGCAAATACAAGGAAATACAAAAAGTCAGGGCATAAACTGTCAACCCCTATGATGTGATGTATATTTGTAAGTACCAAAGTACTATTGCTAAGGAGCAAAGACCAAGAGAAAGGTGTATTTCCACTCATATTCAACTGAATTTCCATTTTTTTTAAATTGTGAAACATTCAAATATCATGTCAAACATTGTAGTGATAACTAAATTAAACAGTGTCCAATATTTATCCCCAACACAACTAGCTTAAACATGTCGTGCTTAAGAATATCTCGCTCATGCAGCAAAATCAATAATCCATATGTCTGCTGGTCCTGACAGGGTGGACAACTGCAGTCAGACTGTACTACCACTCCCATATTCAACATAATATGCAACTAAATTTTAGAAATACTAAAGAATTCATATGAGACATTCAATATATATTTTGCCGTACTTTCAGACACAAACACTTGCATCTATCATGTATGGTTGGTACATACAGTAAAAAAATAAAAAAAATAAATGACTTGAATTCAAAATTGATGGATTAAAGAATGCAAATATTTCTGGATATTACAACAAATGCATAAACTCAATTTGCATTGCAGACGACAACTATCTATGACAAAACTGGAGAAAAGAAGAAGAAGAAGAAACAACCTCACACCAATAAACCCAAAGTAAAGTAATTCAAATTTTATCTGGAAGACTATAATACAGTATCTGCATTGTCAGTAAGAGTGTATATTGAAACACGCAATGTAAATTTGTTTGTGTATACTCTTCAATGGCCAAAAGCTTGTACATAGAAGTCATACAAAGGGGATAGAACAGTTACAGCCATGCAAAAATTGACAGAAGGCGCTTTCACATCAGCCCGATAAAAATCCAAGCTCGAGATATTTTTCGCGATCGCAAATTAGCGCGCTATTTCATTTCCTATTCACATCAGCCTGAAGAGAATTCGAGCTAATTCGACAGCTGAGCATGCGCAAACAGTGTCGGATATACCAGTAGAGCGCACGCTTTCGGGTCACACACGCTAGGCATGATGGGATGCATCGCGCTAATTTCTTGAGGCGATTTCACATTATCAAATAGCGCGCTAGGTCGCTATGTTATCCCGCTATTTCAGAAATTTCCCGAGTTGGACTCAAGAAATTTTCTCGATCAGAGCGATACAATCAGCGCGCTAATTTGTTTTCACATCATCAAACAGCGCGCTATTTCGCGATCGGGTTAATTTCCCAAGTCAGAAAATAGCGCACTATTTCGAAACATCGGGCTGATGTGAAAACGCCTAATGTCACAGTTTTGTTAATCCAATATTCAGAGATCTACATCAATATCTACACAACATTTTTGCATTGAAAAGCAACTTGCATAACGAGATGTATCGAGAACACTAATAATATTGATTTGAAAAAAAAAAAAACAGATGCCAAAATGTATGCATTGATTCACAAGTATAATAAAAAAGAATAAAGAGAAATAAAAACAATAGAGATTTCAGATAAATGATGAAACTGACATGCTACCATAGCAAAGGTATAATTTTTGAAGAGATGCATTCAGTACCATGGAATCAGCCATTGACAATTTCAGCAAAATACATATAGGCATGGTAATTGACGGTATTTGATAAGTCAAACAAGATTTATGCATAAATTGACCATGTTGGTGTGTAGTGCACCAGATTTGACACTAACAAATAACACAAAATGAATAACACAAATAACAATGATAATCAAAAGGAACAAAAATATGGAACAGACTTCTCATAATAAGGCAACAGACTTTCAGGTTAGTTCTAATACTGTACACATGTTGGGCAGTTCTTATAAAGTATAGCGACCGGAGTAAAACCATATATATCATGGAATTCCATTATATTGCAGCCAAGTGACAACAAGACTTGCAAGGAGTCATTTTGACTTGCTGTTAACTCTACCTCTCCTGGAATGGAAAGCAAAGGAAAAAATAAAAAGGCTTTAAGGACTGCTATCTTAATGCACATCAGGTAATTGGGTGATTTTGCGGCAGAAATCAGTATCTTGTCGATAAATTTGCAACTCTGAGTTATTTGGATAAAGTTTAGCTGAAATTGTTTATTAAATATCTAAAAAAAAAAAAAATAAAAATGCCAATTTGAGAGAGAAACTGCAATTCTAATCCTCTAAAATGTATTTTCATTTAGGATCAGTAACAAATTCAGCAAGCAAGATGATTTCGAAAATTTTGCACCCAAAACAAATACCAGGACTAAATAGATGAAAAAAAAAGGACTTGAATCAGAGAGAATTAGTGTACACTACCTTATGAAAAACTAACAATGAATAGTAAAAACCATTATAACGAACAAATACAGTACCACATCACAGAAATGTGGTTTTGGAGACTTGATGAATAGAGCATAATGCTGGCCTCCATGACAGGATAATACAGGGACAGTTTTTTTGCGTCTGTCAAATATTGAAGAAAGCAGGCTTGATATGTGCAAAGCAGTAATGCAGCACTGCTGACTACGTGACAGAAGTCTGCGTCTAATGATATGTACGCTTGTTTGATATTGCTTGGCTCGCCACTATTTGTAAGCTTTGGGGAGATTTACGACATTCTAAATCAACACACCGAGTGTGCTACGATCCATGTCGAAGTCCATTTCTTCTTCTTGCTTGTTTTACCAACTCAAAATCCCCCAGTCCCAATTTGTCGCAAAGCAGCTGTATGAAAGAGAGCCCCACCCTAAATGAAATGTCACAAATAATGTGTGATATGAAATTCACCTATTAATAGCTGTACGGATGCTGGGAATTGCTCTACACAGCTACAGCATTCCAATACTACCATCATCATAAAAAAAAAAAAAATATGCGCACAGAAATCGTACACTAAAAGCGCTGGTATGCCTTCCATACACACTAGGATATCATGAGATGCATGTCGCAAAGAAGAAAAGAGTGAAAAAAACAAAATGACAACGCTGGAATATATTCAGTAATACCTCTGTACTTGAAATTATTTACACCAAGAGAGAGAGAGAGGCATCCACTCATCATTAGACTCAAATAGAAAATAGAACAAGTACAAGCAAACAAACTACCTGCATATATTCCTTCCTGCAGTCTTACTGCAAGATATATGCACTATTGTTCTATTCACAATCCTGAGGTATATAATCCATCTTTTTCCCATCCTTAGCAACGGTGTATATAAGAAAACATATGATATATATACAAACATTCATATATCCTTTCCGTACATATCTCTTCTTTAAAATTTGTACATCACTGTATCTGAGAGATGTGACTATGTACTAAGTCTGCTTTATGCATTGTAAATTGTTCTTTTTTTTTCTTTTTTTTTAGTATGACTGGCACCAAGCTGGTTATTAATTTCAAGTCTACACAATAGACAGCTTAATGATTAATCAGAATTCATGCAAGGTACATACAGGCTTATCATTCATGTTCCATTTACATGCTGAGTAGACACATGAGGTCAAAGGTCACATTACATTCACTGCTATGCATTTCTGGTATTCAAAGATGGTCAATCAAAAAATGTATGGACTACCTTTTTGCAACCCTGATATGACACGCTGTTGTACATTTTGAAGATGCCTTTGTTTTCCAAATTTCATGAGAGGCCAACCGGATAAACTTTGACTCTGAACAACACATACCAATAAGTATGCATGCTGCTTGTGATATAGGCATATACTGTTAACATGGAATGAACAAGACCAAGCTACACACCCTGGAAACAACTGCATTACATCTGTCAAAGTAAAAGTATCCACAGGGTAAAGTATAGGTTGAAAAGCAGCAGTTTGAATCAACTTTGAAAAGAAAATGTAAGTCTCTTTCCAAATAAGTACTTCTCAGCAGCTGATACTCTATAAATCTCTCTCTTGGAGAGCATCCCAGAAAAGTTGTATCAAGCATCATCAGATACAAGAATCGGAAGCATATTGTTCTTTGCTGGAGATTGAGTTACATGTAATAGCTCTTGTCTCTAACGCATCGTGTAAATGGGGTACATGACATACAATGAAAGCAGCATGAAGAGTGAAAGGTAACTGTGCAAACTGGTACACATACACCCCATTAATATCAAGCCAAAGTCTACTGGTAGTTTCTACAAACTCTTTGAACCATTCCAGAACAGTCTCAAGCTCCTGTACAAACAGTTCTAAATTGGTATGTGAGGCCACCTATTTAGGAATGTTTTTTGAACCACCTACGGTAGGTGGTTTCAGAGGCCATTCTGGGCTTGGAAGAATTACAAAGTGGATTGAGAATGGGCTTTCGACTGCCCCAAAACATGGTATGCAATTTGAGGTGCAATGGAATTTAACCAGCACGTACAGTTGCTTCGTGGGGACCTGCACAGACATGTAATAGCTATATGAACAGAAATATGACCTGTCTGTTGCTATGGCTCTGAAACTGGTTCAAAGCAACTTGAATTTTGGGCTGCAGCAATATAGTGGATATACGCCATGTAAACATGAGAGGCATTATTTTAGTTTCTACATTCAGCACAACCCTAAACATTGTACATCTCTGCATATTCACAATAGAGCATATATTAAGAAAATGAATATGTTTAATTGCATAATGGATTTATAAAATATCTCATAAAGAAAATGTACTTTCTTGCAGCAAAAGAAAAAAAAATACATGCAGACATTTAAATGAATATTTGGTCATGTGTGCATTGCCCAACCAGACAAGACTACCACAGCTGTAACTCCTTGTTTCGTGAAACAATAAATGACTGACTATGGCTGCTGAACAAGAACAATTGATTGAGATGACCTCTTTTTGTTGTGCTTTTTTCCTCTCGATCTGGGCTGAATAGTTGAGCCCCAATTCACAGCAGTCTCGATGGAGCGGGAGTGAGAGACAAAGGAATGCCACAGAAAGCTAGTCAATGCCAGTCTGTGTGCATTAGCCAACTTCATGTAGCTCCTGGCAGAGGTGTTTCACATATGTGCTGATTCCATAACTTTGATAGGTGCATCATATGTCGAACAAAACAAAAAACAGGACAAGACGGCACATGCTACATCTCTTCATTCCGTGTTGCTCTCTTGCAGGCAGCTTGTTGCACTGTCCATCTCCCAGCCAGTCCTTTGCCATGGCAACCGCATCACCTATCATCCAGGGATGCTCAGGGAAGAGGTCATTCGCACTGTTAAAATCTACTGGCACGCGATACATATTGCATGGCTCATGGCCATCTCTTCCTACGAGTTGTGTGACGTAACGCTTCCGGGCTGAAGTTACCCTCACCTAATAGATCTAACAACATTGCATCCCCTTCATTTAGACTGCAGGGTACCCAGCCAAAGCGGCATGCTAGCCCTGTGAAATTTTATCTGCAAGGACGTGTCCTATAAATGCACGAATGCAATACCAATATCCAGTTGCTTGCCTGGGGGGCGTTTCATCAACGAGTTCGTCGGAGTTTTCACCGACGAATTTGCTATCAGCCAATCAGACCAAGAATTTCATTAGCTTTTGACAGTTGTCAGTATAAATCCTTGCGTCTGATTGGCTGATAGCAAATTCGTCGGTGAAAACCCCCGACGAACTGTACTGGAGAACTGGAGAACTGTACTGTGTGGAGGAGAGGGTACTTCTACTGTCATTCCGACAAATGGAAATGCAGGACGATTCATCACACTTTACCAAGTTACCCCCAAAAAGCTACAACCTTGATATCTGTACAGAAGTCGATGTCAGCGATACACAAGTATCTAAGTATGATCATAGGACGTGTACTGCAGCCATCCACATCGCATCATCTCTGTCGGGGTGGGTTACAGGAGCATGTCTCCGCCAAAGCTGCCAACCGGACTGAAGAAGGAGGAGCCATAGTTCTTGGACATGTAGTCACTGATGTTCACCTTGCGCATCTGGTTCTGCATAAGAAATCAGACAGAAAGAAAAACAAAACAAAACAAAAAGTTTAGAGCTGAAAGCTGCTGAAGAAAGAAACCATCATCAAGAAAAAAAGATGTTGCTAGGATTTGAATCTGTATGTCACAAGTTGGTAAAAGGATGTCTCAAAACGTACACTACTGTCAAAAATAAGGCTTTTAAATGAGACCTGTGCAATGTAATTTTCATGAACCACACATTTCTACCATCTATATGCAAGTGCACTCTTGCTGGTAGCTTACATCTGTACATTGCATGCAATAATTGCTGAAAGTTGACTTTAGTGGAACAGCTATGTAATGATTGTTATGCTGGTAGCCAGAAATATCCCTGCCCTAACAAACCATTTAGATATCAGCAGATGATTTGTAGTTGTTTTGGCTATAAAGACAGAGGGATCATTAAAAAAAAAAAATGGTTGAACTACTGGTCTCTCTTCATCAACACACGACTTCACAGAACCTCAAAGACAACAAAAGTTCATGCTTTCCAGATAGACAAATGTGTATGTACAGCAGCCAATATCTGAACAACTACCAGTACAGTTGAACCTCTCTTATCCGGCCTCCCTTTATCCGGATCTCTCTATTATACGGACGCAATCTCGCCGTGACTTTTTTTTTTGTAATTACGGGAGGAAAGGGGGATTCCCAACTCCTTGAGAACTCCTACACAAACACACATGAATTACATATACTTGATACATTTCTTAATAATTATTTAGGTAAATCATCCCAGAAGAATTTATAAAAGAAAATGATTTCATTCTTGTAAACACGAACCTCTATTTTGGGGTCTGTTACTGAGTGTAACAATGAAAAGGTTGCAGTACACACATTACTACATGTGGTACTACAATGGGCTACATCAGTACATGTGTATGTATATGTACATGTATAAAGCATTGAGTCTCCCTTATCCGGCCAAATCCCTTATCCGGATGAGCCCCGGTCCCGACTTGTCCGGATACGAGAGGTTCAACTGTACATGTATCTTTAAAAACTTGAAAGCCTTTTTTGTCGCCAGAATAATATTGAATCCCTCTGCCTCAAAAACAAAATTCAGAAGTTTCTCATGAATCCTACATATTATTTAATAATTACTGGCAATAGTAAACTGCACAAAGCTCTCCCTGGCAAACAATGATATACCAGGTACCAAAAAGCACATTCAACCAAATACACCACAGCGTACTGGACAGATATAACTGTGTTCATGTATGCTACATGTACCTCGTGCAGTAAAACTCATGGTCCTAAAATTCCCCTGCACAACGGTACCATGGCCAATAATGTAGAACAAGCAGAACAGGAGACGTTTAAGCAAGACTGAACTTGAAGTTAAAGTTGAATTTCAACATTTACAGGTTCAAGAACACTTTCAAAACATAGTGAAACATTCTTGTAAATAAGCAAACTTGATAAGGTGATAAATAGTCTCACAACACCCCTTCCTCTCCCCCCAACAAAACTGCTCTCCCAGAAAATCATCATACACTGTATTTCCTTTTTTTTTTTCCTGTGGAATTCAAGACAGTCAAAAGAAATGACGTCTTTCAAATCAATTTGTGCGAGAGTTGCAATGATCTTGCAGCTTGATACTGCAATGATAACTTTATAAAAAGGAAGTGGGGGGTTGAGTTTCGGGTACTGTAAAACATGATATTTTCGCAGCATGATGAAATTTGTTGCAAATTGGAGCCGTCGACCTTTTTTGCGGCATGAAATATTTGTGAGCTGCCTCTAACATTCAGTGCATATGTACTGTACACAAGAACTTTCGTGTGCATTTTAATCTTGCAGATTTTGGCTCTTGCCAAATTTGCGAAATTAAAATGCACGCGAACATTCCTCGTTTTACAGTACTGAAAAAAAATTCAAACATCTTTATGACACTCTTCTGTATGAACAAGTGAGAGAATTGTGACTTGTGAGGTTATTACATTATCACATCGTCTATTAAAGTTTTTGCCTCTACACCTGATCACTTGAAGACAAACCCAAATATCTTCCCCTTCTGCCTTCATGGAACACATCCTATAAAGCAAACAAGGCAGCAGGCAGGCACTGTGTGTCACTGTGTCAGGGTTTTTTTTTTTTTTTTTATGCTGCACTACCTGGTACTTTTTTTTTCTTTTCCCTCTTTGGGGAAGGAATACAGGGTGACTATTTAGACAGAGACCAAAGATTTATGACTACAATGTCAACTTTCAAGTGTGGGAGGGTTTTTTTTTTTTTTTTGGGGGGGGGGGAAATCCCACTTCATCACAGAACGTCTTTGCTAAGGTCACGTTTTTCTTTGTGTGTAGCTCCATATTGTGAGGAATGAATGCTAAAGTCACTATGAAAGTCAAACATGAGGACTAATACTGGTAAGAGAATAAAATAACAACATGAAAATGAAGTGCATTCTGCAGCATGCAACTACATGTGTGTAGTTCAACTTTTAGACAGAGGCTGTTTAAAATTCTAGGGAGGTGTTACATATCTATGGAGTGGCAACTCTTCATAATGCATAAATTTAGGTTCAAAACATTACAACGGATGTCTGGCATTCCTCTACGCTTTGAGGTCATGCTCGACACCATTCTAGCTGCAAGACGAAGTTTGGAGACACAGAATGCATTTCACATTTCACTGAATTACAAGCTATATTTCTCTGCAAGAATTTTGATAAAATGTTCAAATTGGTTTGGGACAATTTAGGAAAGACTTCAAAGTTATAAACATGTATTTCTAATTTCTTTGTAAAATGCAAGTCAAAATGACATGAAAATTACACTGTATTGTAAGTCCTCTTTAAAACTTGATATTTGTCCATGATGTGCACATTTGTGCTTGTTAGTTTCTATCCTTTAATCTGAGAGATAGTTTGATCTTCGAAATAAAAATACTCCACTAAAAGCTTGTTCTAGGTGAGCTTTTATACTTTTTGCTGTTAAAATTACCAGCTTTACACTGTATTTTGATTTGTTTGCACTCCAATACAAGTCACACACATTTACCATTGCAACAGCAGTGAAAGAGAGCGAACATTAGCAAGGTAAGCCTTTGATAATGTAAGAGCACTAGTCCTGATTATCGAGGCTCTACTTTGTATGTTCACCTCTTTTAATACATGTGGCTGCGATCAGTTGATGTGGCAACCAAAAATTTGGTAGTGCTGCATTAGCGATGTCTGTAACAAAAGACATTCACCGTCTGCATCTGTCACAACATACATTTTGTAGATCACACGGAATACTCTTGATGGGAAAACCACTGTAGCTTCGAACTAGAACAAACAGGAAACCACAATATGAAAAACAAAAATACACACACACACAAAAAAAAAAAATCAAGAAATATGACTGTGGCAATCATAATCATGGCACATACAAGGCCGGAAGAAAAGGGAAAATGATAGATACATTGTGTATATATATGGAACATCTCTCTTCTGCAGTTATACGGGGGGGGGGGGGGGGGGGGGGGGGATTGCGGTGCTATTTCACAACATAGCTTTCTTTGACGATCAGGGAGGTACACAACATAATAGAAGAACCCTCAATACAATTTCCCCTTTCTACATAGTTACGTATATTTCATGTTTTATCACCTTCCATGCACATCTTCTCATTGATGCTCAACCCACTCAAAATGGCTTGCTCCATTTCCAACTGCATGCCAGCACTCTCTACAAGACTGGGCTTCCTGCGTGCCATTGACTGACATGCATACTATTTCATGCATTGGATATCCATTATCTCCCAAGTGAAACCAAACCATGCATTACCAGCGTGTGAAGCGCATGCCTCTTCAACACACTGTGAATGGGACATATACATTGTACAAGTACAGTAGATCGCATTATATGTGTACAGTGATGTCTGGAAATAGCTGCCCTGGATATGGATTTGTGCATGCAAGCACAACGTGTAATACTGTTATTCTTTATAATACTGCACTGCACTGTACTGACTACACTATCGATAGTTCAGCTTCTATGGCGGAATAGCACTATACTACAATCTACACAATAACACTTCACTGAACTCTAAATTCACGTTTTGCAGTTTCGTGAACATAGAATCAAAGGTCTGCCAACATCCGTTTAACTTCATTTTCGGAAAATGTTAATATTGTTGTTATTTCCAAACTGTAAGAATCATTTACCAGCATTCAAATTTCAGGGTATTGCAATACAACCGTAGGTTTCGTAAAAAATACGCCATATGGCTTTTGTGAGGTCCCTGGTAATGCTATTTAGGGTATTATCTCTATCAACACGCACATTGTAATTAAATCTGTTTGACTGAACTTAATTGATGATGTGAAAATCATGTTAACTGTACTCTCATAGCTCTCTGTGATTTTCACATGTAATTCCAGTCAAACAGATAATTTATGTGTTGTTATCTACATTGAGTCATTTAGGCTATGTTTCACAGGTGTGGTGCCATTTAGGGGTGCAAATTTCATGTGCTGTACTGTGCCATTCACAGTACGGTCAATTTCTGAGGTGTTTGGATGTGGGTGGGTAGCACATAACCCCTCCCCCACCCCATGTCAGGAACTCATACATAAAATGCACTATGATTGTGTTTATACAACATTCCATTCTAACGAACCATCACTTTCAACATGTACCTCTTCATTCCTCAAATGGATAGAAAAATGTACAAGATTTGGCCCACAAACACAACATGGGAATACCATGAAATATTTCGAAATTTCCCTTTTGTTTTTTAAGTGGTCACAAAGTGAAAAGTGCAAGTTCTACAAAAGTATCAAAAGACACAAAGACACACACACACACACACACACACACACACACACACACACACACACACACACACACACACACACACACACACACACACACAAACCACTATGGTGTGTATTAAACAGTAATCAAATATGCACCAAAACAGATGAACCATTCAACTTTTGTACATCCCAAGTTTTCTTCAGTTTCAATTGCTAGTTGATTCATCACAGTTTCAGCAAATTTCTCACTTCCTGGGTAGTTACAGTCACTGCATTATCAATTGTTCAAACCAAACTTTCTTTATACTTAAACCCATCGTATCCTGGGAAAAGATTGCCACATACATCTTGTCATTATTACATATGTCCTGAGGAATGTAAATGCATAACATTTATTGGAGATACATCAGATTAAACTGTTCAAAATAATCAGTTCTACAAAGATTCAGAAAGAAATTCACAAAGATTTGCCAAGTTGAGAGAGAGAGTGAGAGGAAAAACAAAAAACAAAAACGAAACGTTATCTTTTAGAATGTGTTGTCAATATGAGAATGACATTTTGCAACCATGGGTTTTTTTTTGTTTTGTTTTTTTGAAAGTTCTGCAAACTGAAACATGAACAACAAGGGAGCTCCAATGAAAGAGAATTTTTATGACACACAAGTGAAGAGGAACAAAGATGGGAATTTTTCAACAGACACAGCACCAAACCACACAAATGTGGTGTTTTGGACTCAATCAGTTGATAATGGTTGAAGACCACAGTATTCTGAGGCCTTGATACATTGTTGAGTATTGCTTTCTTTCCTTTGTTTCACCATTTCCTGCAGAAAATGCATTACAATCACATGGGTAATTTTACTTTCATTCTTGCGGCTTACATGGAAACATCATAAGCATAAGAAGGTAGCTAGAAACATTCGAAGAGTCCCACAAAAAAGGGAGATGCCACTGAAACATTGATAATGCAATTTCGATAGTCCTGCCATTTTGTTTTCGACATCGGTGCTTTAAAAGACACATGATTTTATGTTGATGACATCATAGTCGAGACTATGTGATAGTAGAGTGAATTTAGAATTTCAGCTACATAAATTTTATGTGAATCAGATTGGACGAGGATGTTGTCGCTGGAACATGACATTATTCATATCTATAGTTTAGTGACATCGGACCTTCTAACCCCTATCATTTCAGGAAAACATAGTGCCTCAACAAACTTCCGGGGTAGACCCACAGATGTTCAATGATTTTTTTTACGGTGTTTTCCCGGTTTGTTCTTGATATCAAATTCTATATTATCTTAAAAAACCATATCTAAATCAGGTCTTAGCATGCCAGTCTGAGACTATTGCCAATTCTACCACAGCATGAATACAAGAGATGACTTAAAAATTTTTGTTAATAGTACACACATGCAAAGATTATTTTCCGCTTGTTTACAAAAAAGCTGCATTGGTTTCATACACTGTATACAGTATTCCTTTTTCCGTTTCCCAGTCTAATGTACTTAAGGGGTGGGGGGAAGGGTCATTGCAAATGCAGGCTACCAATCACATTAAAAATCAAGTAGACTCTGCAATACAGTCAAATAAACATACATTGTACTGTTTCCTAACTGTGCCATACTGAGAACAATTTCAAGTTGGTGTATAATGCACAAAATGTATATTAGAATGTCTGAAACTTTGTCCACTAATGTGCCACTATTGTAGTACAAGTTATAAAGTGTAAGTACTGTATAAAGGTATAAGGCAATTTACATTTCAAGCAATTTAAGTTTGATACAAGATCCTACTTTAAAAATTAAACAAGAGACCCGCGGGTCTAGCGCTCACCTGAGTATCGCAAGTTCACCTTTCACGCAGTCACTAATCTAAATCATTCACAGCTCTACCAAAATTTGACCAGGCATTCTCAAGTAGAAGATGAAAATGTACAATATCAAGGGCCCATTTTTTTAAGATTCCTTAATTTGGGGGGATTGGGGCCCCCTGGGGCCCTCTGGGTGGGGCATGGTGCCCATTTTGATAAATTGAGATATTGACCCCTAGGGATGCTACCTGCCAAGTTTGACAAAAATCCATCATGAGGTTTTCAGGAAGAAGATGAAAATGTACAATTCAGGCCCCCATTTGGACCCTTCCAACCACCCCCCCCCCCCCTCCCCCCCCTCCCCCCCCCCCTACCCAAGAGGGCACCCCTGGATCTCCTATGAACAAACTTGTAGTATTATCTCAGCTCTATAACTTTTGATTCTAGAGAAGATTTATAAAGATTCCTTCATTTGGGGGGTTTGGGACCCCTGGGGGCCCCCTGGGTGTGGCATGGTGCCCATTTTAACAAATTGAGATCCTAACCCCCTAGGGATGCTACCTGCCAAGTTTGGTGAAAATGGGTCATGGGGTTCTCAAGAAGAAGATAAAAATGTACAATTTAGGCCCCATTAGGACCCCTCCTCACCCCCTCCCCTGGGTCCCAAGGGGGCACCCCTGATTCTGCCATGAACAAACTTGAAACTACAGTCATCAATGTACTAACTCATAGTATTAACTTAGCTCTATCACTTCTGGTTCTAGAGAAGAAGATTTTTGCGGATTCCTTCATTTTGGGGGGTTTGGGCCCCCCTGGGGCCCCCTGGGTGGGGCATGGTGCCCATTTTAACAAATTGAGTTCTTAACCCCCTAGGGATGCTACCTGCCAAGTTTTGTGAAAATGGGTCATGGGGTTCTCAAGAAGAAGATGAAAATGTACAATTTAGGCCCCATTAGAACCCTTCCCCACCCCCCTCCCCTGGGTCCCAAAGGGGGGCACCCCTGATTCTGCCATGAACAAACTTGAAACTAAAGTCATCAATGTACTAACTCATAGTATTAACTTAGCTCTATCACTTCTGGTTCTAGAGAAGAAGATTTTTACAGATTCCTTAATTTTGGGGGGTTTGGGCCCCCCTGGGGGCCCCCTGGGTGGGGCATGGTGCCCATTTTAACAAATTGAGTTCCTAACCCCCTAGGGATGCTACCTGCCAAGTTTGATGAAAATCGGTCCTGGGGTTTTCAAGAAGAAGATGAAAATGTAAAAAGTTTACGCACGACGCACGACGGACGACGGACGACGGACGACGGACGACGCACGACGCACGACGGACGCCGGACGAAGGGCGATCGCAATAGCTCACTTGAGCCTTTGGCTCAGGTGAGCTAAAAAAGAAAAGGATACAAACTTTTTGTAACCATCTCATCATATGGCTGCTTTAGAAAATGCTACTACCGGTATACTGTTTGATTTCCAATTCTATTAATTACATCCAATTTAAAAAAGTAGAATTACAAGTCAAGGCACAACACTCGATCTTGTAGTAATTACATATTACTATCTCAGTGCATTAAAGATAATATAAAGTTTTGGTACCTCAAAAGCTTCCCTGAATTTCCTTGTCTTAGTTTGTGTTTTAGGTTAAAGTACTTTTCATATAACTAACACTGTGAGACTTACTCGCCCCAAACTGCTCTCATGTCTTAGTAATCATGCAATAATGGTTTCATACCAGAGCCGTATGGCGTTAGTTTGACTCACCGTCGTACGCCGGGGTAGTACTGTACACATAAATGCGAACAGAAGCCCCATACGCATAGCTACACGTAACTGTGACCAGCAGCCCCATACGCATAGCTAAATGGGGCTTTGCATTGTACAATGTAGCATTCAGGATCATGACAGACTATAATATCGCGGGTAAATATCAACTTGAAATCCAAACATTTCTTCAATTTGAAGACTTACCAGTGAAGTTGAAGTATTGAAAACAGGCTTCGGGCAACGTTTGGTTCTGCCAATAGTCCCTTTCTGTTCGAATCGATGACTGAATGTGACTCGGTCGAGAGGACCTTGGGAGAGCTTCACTGAATACTACGGACATCTTATCCGTTCATGGATTTGAAATTTGTGCGCATGTGATGTATGCGCATGCGCTGGCCGTAGTATTCAGCGTAGCTCTCCCAAGGTCCTCTCGACCGAGTTACATTTAGTCATCAATTCGAACAGAAAGGGACTATTGGCAGAACCAAACGTTGTCCGAAGCCTGTTTTCAATACTTAAACTTAATTGGTAAGTCTTCAAATTGAAGAAATGTTTGGATCTCAAGTTGATATTTACCCGTGATATTATAGTCGGTCATGATCCTGAATGCTACAATGCGAAGCCCCATTTAGCTATGCGTATGGGGCTGCTGGTCACAGTTACGTGTAGCTATGCGTATGGGGCTTCAGTTCGCATTTACGTGTACAGTACTACCCCGGCGTACGGCGATGAGTCAAACTAGCGGCTCTGGTACGAAACCATTATTGCATGATTACTAAGACATGAGGGCACTTTGGGGCGAGTAAGTCTCACAGTGTTAGTTATATGAAAGGTACTTTTTAAAACCTTAAACACAAACTAAGACAAGGAAATTCAGGGAAACTTTTGAGATACCAAAATTTTATATTATCTTTAAACAACAACAACAACAATAAACAAGCTACCAAAAACCAAAATCATCGACTAGAAATTGATGCTGACAAGCAACAAAATTAGGAGATTTAATGAAGGAGGTGAAACACTCTCAACTGAGCAGATCGAAACATTCCCCCAACTATTCCCCTATTTTCACTCCCATGCTTCTTTGCTGGAAATTACTGAAAATCAAAACAACAAAAATCCAGTGACGATAGTTCATATAGACCCAATGCATTGTTTGAGTGGAAAATAACGTGATCAGTAGAGGGCACGGGCCAAGGTTTAGTTTAAAGAACCATGCAGGATATCAAATGTAAATATTTTCAAAGTGCCACTAGGGGTTGGTTGCTGGTAGCTTTCTGCAAACACTCTGCCATGATAAAAGGGACTAGGTACAATGTACTATAATACCCATGCTCCAGACTTTGGCCAACACCAGGGGCTGGGTACAAAATGTACTACTCTCCTTTGGAAACAAAATGAGTGGCAAATTGGCAACAACTGTTCAATATGACTTTGCGTCTGTAGTTGCCTTTGCTAGCATTTGGGTGATTGTTTTTGTTTGTTTGTTTGTTTGTTTGTTTGTTTGTTTGTTTGTTTTTCAGAACCCACACTACTCCTCTTACACAATGTAATGGAAGGTTAAAATGAGTACGTTCAGATGAATCTTCTGAAAACTCAACTACATGCACTTTATTCACGGTGAGAAGGCAAGGAGGCAGGTTACATTTTTTTTAAAACTTAAAATACCTTGTTACAGATTCACCCTGGCAAGTTGTTCAGGGTGTGAAAACAATTAGACAGCTTGTTGAAACTTATGGGTACTTATAGTATCTTGCTTTAAACGTAAGAAGGCATCCTAGCAAATCTCACACTGGTGCTGTGTTTAGGACAAGAAGGCACCCTTGCTTTAAAACTTACCAAATCACCAAGGTGCTTTTTGGGCCCCATTTCATAAGAGATGTTAGGATAGCAACTTCTCATGGTAACAGCCGATAAAAAGGCTGAATTCTTGTTGCAACCATGACAATTGCCATTCAGCAAAGAGTTCCCATTATAGCAACTATTTTTTTTTTTAGTGAAATGGGGCCCTGTTCCTATTTAAAAGGGCGCCTTCCCATCTGCTCATTGCATGTTTATCTTTGTTCATCCTGAATCACCATTCAATCCATACCTGCATACCTTGTATACATAACCTCTTTGCCCATAATATGAGGGAATATTTTAATTTGGGTATTTAACCCGTTGAGGACGAGTCCCGAGTATACTCGGGCAGGTGTCTATGGGAAATGCGTGTTGTAGCAAAATCAAACCGTCCTCAACGGGTTAAGGAGAGGCAATTCCATTGGATGTAGCCAATAGAAAGCATGACACACAATCTATTGTGTAAGTCACTTTATATTTGATGTACACTCCCCACTGGTTGATCTCACATTAATGGGAGCAAAGCCAATACATGTACTACATCTGCACAGGAAACAGATTTGAATGACATTCTCATACATTTATTATATGCAATTCCTATCTGCACAATAACAAATGCTCAGAACGACTGCCCTGCTACTGTAAACGTGGAAATTTTCGCGGTACATTAATTTTCGCGGATTTCGCGCTACGCTCGGCTAGCGCGAATTCAAAAACGCGCGAATATATCTTCACAATTTTCTATGCACATTTTGAACGGGATGAATTATGTGCGCTTCATCGATGATACTGCTACGTAGTACAGCAATGTACAGGCATGTTTACGCTACTAGTACTGTGCGAAGAGACGATACCCTAGATTGCTGTGTACTGTGTAGCATGCATGTGTGCACCGCACGCACCGATGCTACAGTCCCCGTGACTACGGTACTACAGTCACAGCTGTACTACGTATTTGAGTGCTTGTACTCGCAGTCGAGCCGCTCGCTACGTCGCTTGTCTTACGCTGGCATAGCAAGCTATGTAGCAGAGGCTTTGGATGAAAGCAGTGAATGTGTACTACAGTAAAGTAACCTGCTGCGGAGCGCGAATTTAAGAACCCGCGAATACGTTTTCGAGCCGCTCAGTGCGAAAAATTAATCGCGCGAAAATATTGACGTTTACAGTATTCAGACCAACTTTTATGGAGGGAGATCTTTTGCTCACACTGCCCCTTCACTTTGTAATGTCATCCCAGCTCATTCAAAGCACTATTAATCCACAACAACACCCAAATTTAAAACCGCCCTGAAAACATTGTACAAGTATGTACAACCTGTATGTATTAAAAAAGCAGTACCGGTACTACCAATTGCAAAGTGAAATATTCACTGATTGCAATCCTCATCCATGCTTAGAGAAAGAAGCTACAGCAATTTTGCATGTGGTGTCATGTCCTGTTAAAATTCATTTCATACAAGTTGAGAGATGGATTTCTGATGGCAGACTGCTGTTTGACGCCCTCTGAAACTTAAGCAAGGGGGAGCAATTCCCAAGATAAGCCTCATAGTGGGGTGGCTTAGTGAAATTATCGTGACACGGCGGACAAAAGCATGATTTTTTCACCAAAGGTACTTCATGATGTACCTTCTCAAAAAATAGGGTGCTCCAAGAAAATTGATGCTGGGAAGGAGGTTAGAGGTCAAAGGTCAATGACCTTTATTTGTGAAATAGGTTTTTTGGCTATTTCTCAGGTCAGGAATATCCAATCTGGATAAAACTTGGCAGGAAGAATATTGAGAACAAGTAAAATATTTTGATTGAATTTGGGGTGAAATTTCCAAAGGTCAAAGGTCAAAGGTCAATGAACTTTTTCTAAAAATCATGTTTTTGTTTATTTCTCCAGGTAGGAAGATTCAGTTTTCACAAAATTTGATATGAACGTTGTATAGAAGGTACCAAGAGTATAAACCAGGGGTCAAATATAATTGTTGATTTGTGCGTTGCCATGGCAACCCAAAACTAGGGTTTTTAATTGAAGTTAGTTACAGGAGGCTATTTTCCAGTTTGGAAGAGATTCCATTTGAATAGGTACAACTGATCAACGGGATGTATAGAGGTTTGAAATACTTTTCATTAGTGTTAAGTGGTATGTTGCCATGGCAACTACATATATAGATTTTGGTTAAACTTAAAGGGGACTTCAGAACTTATGAATTTGAAGAGATTTCCATCAGGGTTGGTATTATTGATCAACAAAAAAGTCGCCAGACAAAGATTTGTCACCTTTATAGCATGTGGGTTGAGTGAATGCAGCAACAATAGTAGAACACATCAGTGAGAGTTTGAGGAAAATTGGACAATCCGTTCTAAAGTTATGAATTTTTGAAGTTTCTGCTCATGCAGTCGAGGCTGGATGAGAAGACTACTATACCTTGTAATATCACATGTGTACAACGATATAAAGAATGAATAAAGAAAATTCAACATAAATTATTTTCGCTTACAAAAGGATACTCGACTTCTCTTTCAGAAGGCAGGGGGAATAATATTACCCTTGACATACGTCACTAGCAAGTCAAAGAAACTATGTGAACTTTATTCAAAAAGTATGGTTTTGTGAAATTCTCATTTCATTTTCCTTAGAATGTGCGCATGTGACATCATACACTGTGGTAGTCTTTTCATCCAGCCGCGACTGTGCAGATACCTTAAAAAATCATAACTTTTGAACGGATTGTACGATTTTTTCCAAGCTTTCTGTGATGTGTCCTACTAATATTGTTGTATTCACTGAATCCACGTGCGCATGAAGGTGGACTTGTCCTTTAAGGACAGATTCTGAAAGAGCAGACTGTAAGCTTTAAAATGATGTATCACACAATTCAAAGGGATTCCCCTAACCTATCTAAATAATAATACCGGTACTGGAAAGAAAGCACACACTCTGGATAAGTATGAACTGAGAAAAGAGGCTGCATTGTCTATTTTAGCGTTTAATCTTTACCAAGCTGTCTCATGTCATTATGTTCATCTTTTCTTCCCCCCTCCAATTTTCATTTGAGTTTGTCATTATTAATTTTTGATGATAAGAACGATGCCACAAGGCATTGTTTCTTAAAAATGCTTCAACTGCTCCTTCAGGTCCAAAATCTACATCAATATATATTATTTTCCTGATCTCCTCAACATTTTCCAAAAATAAAGCATACACCTTTTATGCATTGAGTCCTCCTTTTTGTGGATAATTAAAGGCAAAAACCCAAAATTAGTGCTTGAAAATTATTCTTAAGTGTGAGTTACGGATAGAAAGAACCTCTGTAAAAAAAAAATGAATCTGTATAATCAATGTTAAGTATTGTTAATAACACAAAATGTGAACAATATTTCTATGATAACATGTTTCCAGACTAAACCGTCCGCATTTATGCTTTAATGAGAAAAATACTGATATCTCTTTATATGTTTGCTTTGATTGCAAAAACTGTATATGGTAGGATGTCTTGTGATACAACAGGGGGGCATTTCATGAAGCAGTTTGGTCAGATATTTTTCTGACAAACTGTTACAAACTACAGAAATCCTTGCATCTGATTGGCAGAGAGCAAATTTGTCCGACAACTTGTCGGACAAAATGCTTCATGAAATGCCCCCAGACCTACACATATTATGCATAAAATGTGATATCCTGAACATTTTTTTCAAGTCACTCTCCCAAAAGTGTATATATAGGACCTTTAAGTTTTTCTTGTGTTTGTTCCTGGCAGATTACTAGTACACAAATGCTCCAATCCATGATGACCTAACGGAAATTAAGGAAATTAAAATGAATATACTGAAAACCAAAACTACAGATACTAATAACTTACTTCATTCTTCTCTCCCCACCCCACCCCTTCTTTTTGGTTTCTTGATATACTAGTAGATCTACCTGACTTTGATAATTGTCATTATGTAACATCATCTTCAATTGACAAGGCGATAAAACTTAACAATCATTTCATTATGCTGCTGGACTAATGGGGTTAGTTGAACTATATTGTTTTTAATGTGCTATACTTTTTCCTCCTATCAATCACATGTATTTTTGGGTGGAATGTATTTTGACATAAAGCATCATAGAATCAACCGCCTTTGGGGTCGGGAATTTTGTCATATCATATTGTGATTTAGATTCTGCTCTATGCCGATTTTGTTTTATTTCTATCAACTTTTTAAACTTCCCCATAGACTTTGTTCACCAGCCAACTACATCCCACCCTCTTTGGATAATGTGAACCAATCAAACATTGCTTTTACTTTTTAATAACATGTCTATACATAGCTATCAGACCAAAAATATTCAAACCGCTTTAAGTCTTTATGAGTGAAATTACAAATATCAATATATCTTTAAAAATATTCAAATTGTCTAAATTCAACTTTATCTATGAAAGCAGACTTTTAACTTTTTTAAACATTTGAATAACCCCCATAAGAAATAAGAAACA
The DNA here is from genome assembly GCF_040938485.1 of Diadema antillarum. Classification (NCBI taxonomy): domain Eukaryota; kingdom Metazoa; phylum Echinodermata; class Echinoidea; order Diadematoida; family Diadematidae; genus Diadema; species Diadema antillarum. The sequence goes on along the minus strand of NW_027272571.1, from coordinate 129,343 downwards.
TATAAAGAGGGGAGGTGCGGACTATAAAAATTGCTTACGGGAACCAGGTAATCCCTGCGCTAAACCTATGGAATTCACACAATCTTGGAGGAAACGGGTTAAATTTGTTAGGAAATATGTAGGGCAATACCCAAAACCTTAAGTTCTCAATGGAATATGCAGCTCTTCTACTGGTAAACTAGTAGTTCTGGGAGAAAAAATGAACTGTGACATAGTCCTACACCTGGCTCAGTCATTGCCCAAGATTTAAAGTATCTGAGCCAGAGTCACATGTCACTCTTTGCCATTTCTCTACAGGAGGTAGACAGTACTAAAAAAATCCTTTACCAGAAATTATATGAAATTATTCAATGAAAAGGTGCTTAAGAAAACTGGACTATTCCAACACACCTCCCTCAGGTCTGCAACACAGACTAACCACCTGTTACCATAGGAAAACCAGTAAAAATGGTGTATTACTGTAAACATGCACATAATATGTCGTATTATGGGTCTGAATTTTAAGACTAGCAACCATGTACATTGCATTGCATTGTACAGAAACCTGGCGAATGCCCTGTGTATAGTCTTTGAATTCAGACATTATTGTTATGTACAAATTAAGGGCATTTTCTCATTTTTTCTGTTAGCGGATTTCTTGGAGCACCCCCTAATTTTGATCCTCATATATATACCAATGTCTGAGGAAAAAATGACACTTTTGTCCGGCGTGTCACGATTATCAGTATATTTGTCACTAAGCCACCCCACTATCATGAATCTGACCCATCTCTGATCAGTGCGCTGTTAGCCTAGGCTCGTTCTTGTTTGTTCCATGAGCCCTGTCAATCATTGTTTCCCTACCTACCTGCAAGAATGGGACTTCTCTCTCCGAAGTGAGCCTGAAAGAGCTGCCTATTTAAATAGTATTCACCAAGTGTCTTTCCGTCTGTCTCGGAGAGGTACCTTTGGTACTTGTACTGGTATTGTAGGTCTTCAAATGGAACCCCCCACAGTCACAACCTCTGAGGCAGTACCATATTGGTAGATTCTTTTTCATCCTTCTTGTGGATCAGTCCATATCTCAATACTTAAAGAATTGCTACAGTTGTATGTAGTAACTGTGACAAGTATCCATCCCCCCAGTGAGTTGGGACAGCAGAACATACTTGGAGTGCCACCTGAATCCAAACAAATCCTCCAAGCCCCAGTTGGAATTTACTCAAGAAAATGAAAGCTGATGATAATTTGTATCAAAATGCTTGGCAATGCTTATACCCAACACTACAGGTACCGTAAAATCTGAAATTTCTGTGTGCATGAAACTTAAACAAATTTTGCGAGGAACTAAGATTAGTAAAAGTAAAATGCATGTGAAAGCTTCATCTAAACAATGAATGCCAGTCACCAATATCTGTTGATGCAAAAAATGTCATACTGCGAAAAAAGGCCATTGGCTCCAATTAGCGAAAGTTTTCATGCTGGGAATGTTTCTGGTTTAAAAGTATTCTAGATCGTGTAGACACAAAACTTAGAGACAATCTTTTTTTCTTTTTTCTTTTTTTTTTTTGGGGGGGGGTATTGAGTATTGATGCAATTTCCTTGAATTTGCAAAAGAAAACAGCTGCAAATGACAAAATATACAAGAATATCAAACTACAATGATTATCATCATGTTTAACTGTGTAGGTGTATGTGAAAAAAAAAAAGTTGATTAAAAATGTTGATATTTATCACTGAAACTTTGAAAATCGACAGCCAATTCCTGATCATTACGCATTTATAAACTGTTTCATGCCTTCCATCAAATAATAATTATAAGAGGAACGCTTTGACAAACAATGAAATGTTTTCCATTGTTTAATTTTTTTTTTTTTTTGTATTAAATTACAAATACCTTTAGGGGTTCTGAAGGACACAGCACCACAGTGCCCAATCACAATGGCTAAAAATGTAACATGTTGGTATGTAACTCTGGGCAAAATCAGGTTATGAATGGATATACATTTGTACATGCACATTTATCTGTGGGGCATGAAAACCAGTGGGCACGCGTCTTTCCTCAAGAGAGGTGGGCAGTTTCTCGTGCGCACCTACTGTACGTGTATTTTGTATACATGTGCACTCCACAACGAACTGCACAGGCCTCCAGAAGTGTGTGCCATGTTCACGCCAAGACCGTTCAAGAGTCCCCTCATCTGGGGTAAACACAGTAGAACCTCTATCGAGGTTGTCTCAGACTCGTGATACACGTATGCTGTATAGCACAACATTCACACCAGGCTCACATGCCAGGCTCACTCCAGACTCATGCTTTTGCCATGACTGTTTAGAGTCCCTAGCCTCTGCAGGGTAAACACGACACAACCTCTGCGGGTTGGCCGTGTTTTGGGGGACGCTAAACTGGGTAATGAAGCGCAGAATACATAATTGTACTGTACATGTACACCACCTGTAGTCTTCGCTGTTTTTATTTCATGTCATATAACCAAGACTTAATATGAGAAAACCTCATTTTTTAACCTTCCTTTCTTTGTATATCTTATTTTTGTGAGGTGGGGGATGGTAGGGTTGGAAATGGCAGTAAGTTTGCTCTTTCTTATAAGGGTAATTCCATTAAAAAGGGTCCCACTAGTTAAATGCCCCTTCTATTTGCTTCATATTGTCATTGCTTAAAAATTACATACCCTAAATCAATTTCACTTCTGAATACTCTTATTCAGGTAAGTATCTTCCTTTTCAAAGTAAAATATAGAAATTGCTTCTTCAAAGTTCCAAATGAATTTTGACGAAAAGTGCAAAATCACAACGTTTTTGGGCAAAATTGTGTGACATTTTACTGTAACACCAGTTAGACAGATTTACAGCTTGTCTGTGGATTAAACTCTATTTTAAGGGGTCAAAAATGATAAAAGACGAGCAAATTTTGAACACTATAAATATAATTCAATTGATCATCAATTGATACACATTTGCACACGTAAATCCCAAGAAAGACGTTTCACGTGTAAGTTTTGGTGTCCCCATTATGAGTGTGGAATCCATATTAAGGACCAGTGTTGAACTGTTTGTTGTTATTTTGGTAGCACACATACAACACTGTAGTTTAAAAGATTTCAAGAGAAAATTGGGGTAAAATATATAAATTTGAGAAAAAAAACCAAATTATAATTTTCACACACGTGGGACTGGCTTTGGTGTCCCCCTTAATATCACAAACGTCGGGGCACAGTGATAGCTAATTTTTTGTGTCTTATCACAACAATAATTGCTCCTCATTGGCATACTTTACAAAGTAGCTGTGGTTTCTTTGTAACAGGTATCAAAAATTGACCACTCTATTAATTTGAAAAAAAAAATGCAAAAACAATATTTGGTGTCCCCCTTACACGAGAAACATTGAAGAATCTTTTTCCTGGCCAAAAATAGGGGTTGTGTTTTTTCAATAGTATCTTAATTTCTTACTTCAAAATAATCACTTCTATTGAAACAAACATAGAACTAGTTTGAAATATGTGGTAAGATGCCAAAATGGATGGTTCACCATGTAACAGGGACACAAATGGTGTCCCCTTTACATGGTGAACCAGTTTTTCCCCATACACTGCAATTTGGTATGCTGACTTCCTGCAATTTCAGTTTAGAATGTTAATTTTCAGTCAGTTTTCAAGGGACTTACTCAATATGAATATTTTTTTAAGTTATGTTGAACAAAAATCTGATTTTCTGATTTTATTGGCAAAATAGGCATGTCACAAAGTGGGTCCCTATTTTATGGAATTACCCATAACCAAAAAAAAAAAAAAAAAAAAAAAAAAAAAGAAGAAAATCATGTTTTCATGGCTTCAATCCAGATCACAAATATTAAATCACAATGCATATCAGGTATGTGGTTAGGGGAAATCAATGCCTATAGATGAATAACTTCCTACACCATTTACATAAAATTAGCGTTGCTCATCTTGTTTGCCAGACAAAACCGTCTTTCTGTGCAAAGTGATGTCTAGTATCATAAACACATGACCTACACTGTACATTGTATGTATTAAACATCATACCAGTTGTCAGTGCAACATAGATGACCTACATGTACTGATTTTCAAGTCCTTTCATTCACATTCCATGTAAAACAAAGTTTGTGAGTTCTCTTTGAAGTTAAAATGGATTTCAGTGAGCTGGATTATTCAAGTAAATCTCATAATCCCTTTGGTAATTTCAATGGCTTTCATGGGAGACTGTTGCATTAGAACAATTTTCACTGGAAATGTCGTCGGAGTAAAATGTGTGATGTCTGGGCTTTCTACTAACACTGAAAATTGTGACAGCAAGATACATGTAGTCATGTACAATTCATATGCTTGCAAATTTATAAGCTACAAAGTTACTCTGAATGTTGTTGGTGAAAGCTTTTGCATAACTATTGCAGAAATGATTGGTACATCATCTCTGTGTATGTTATCATCCTGATCACAGCATCACACAGGTCACATACAGTATGTTTAATAACTACAGTTTCAGGCACAGAGATGTTTCTTTACTGAAAGCAGTGGTGAAGCAAATTTGAAGAAATATATTTTGCTGGAAAAGGTATTCCATAAGCCCCTCCCACCCCCCCCCCAAAAAAAAAAACAAAAACAAAAACCAACAACAACAACAAACAAACAAACGAAGACAATACCATGCACTGAGAACTAGGTGTTTGTGGTTTTTTTTTTGGTTTTTGTTTGTTTTTTGAAGCAACAGAAAAACCCAGCAAATTTCTTGGAAAGAAACATGCATAATACCCTGATCCTGTTACTGTATACGCTATAATTTTCGCGTACATAAATTTTCGCGAATTGCCGCTGTCACACATTTTCGCGAGTGGTTAAATTCACGATTGGGGGACCAGAGAAAATTATGAAGTGGCGAAGAAAGTGTGAATTTTCAACTTACTAGCAAATAAGAATGATACTAGTTATACACTGCATGAAAAAAACTTACCACACTCTGCGAACTAGTAAGTTAGAATTCAACATTTTTGAAGTGGTTAAGTCCATCGCGATTTCTGACGAGTGGTCCCCTTGCGATAATGGATTGGCTCTCTACAGTGACAGTATTCGTAAGTAGACGTGGACGTGCGTAAACAAGCTTAGCCAGTATGGTCTGTTCGGTAAGCCGTGACATGGTATAGTAGTACTGAAATGTTCATATCATCAAGGCAAGGGATTCATTTTGGAAGGTAATTTTTTTCGCGTGTTGTTAATTTCGCGAATAGCTCCCGACTCGCGAAATTCGCGAAAATAAAACCCCCGCGAAATATATAGCGTATACAGTATGTCTCCTTGTAGTACGTCTCAAATGCAGGAAAAAACAATCTCGAGATAGCAATCCTGGTAACTTCCTTCTGGCACTTTTTCTGAACAGGGCGCTATTGTTGCAGCAAGTCCTTGTACAAAAATTGTACATAGACACCATCCCCTTCTTTCATGCAAAAATAATTACCTCCGCCAAGGGAGGAGGTTATGTTTTCGTTACCGCTTACTTGTTTGTCCATGTGCAAAATAACTCAAAAAGTTGGGAACGGATTAATATGAAACTTGCAGGAAAGGTTGAGAATGACACAAGGAACTGATGATTAAATTTTGGTAGTAATCCAGAAACTTTTATGGATATTATGAAGGATTTTCGATATTTTGGCAGGTACGAGGTAGGGTCAATGAACTTGGGAGTTACAATGTAAAGCTGTGTTAGGTTTTCATACGCGCACTGAAGTGCATGCTGTAACTGCAAGGCAGCCCAGCTGAGGGTTGATGACATAGCAAAAGGCTTCTATATTGGGAATTCAGGCGATTTTTAGCATGCATATATGGGTGGAAATCACTGATCTCTATGGAAGAACAAGATCATTTGAGGATTAGCTGCTTGGCGGAGGTCTGCGCTCTCAGACTGCTTCTCTAGTTGTAAATGAGTTATTGCCTTTTGACTGAGAGTGAATTACAAATTGATTATTTACTTTGTTAAAATTTGGTGCTTACATAGTATGTACAGCACATGGACAGTATAATTGTGAAAGTCTGTTAAGAGAAAAAACAATAAAAGTGTACAAAATGATCAGAAAGTCACAGGCATAATTTGAATGCTCCGATGGTATTCAATATTCTTCAATATCTTGATAAGCTGATAATGCTGCATTCCCTCAATTCACATGCAGTTGTAAGCCCACCAGGTGTACTCTAGGGTTTCATTCTTCTGTAAACATTTTGTGCTGGTATAGCATCTCCTCATTTCAAGGTGCTACATCGCTTTCACTATTCAGATTGCCTGGGGTAAGTGAAAATCAAAGTCCGGCAACTTTTTAGAACAATGAGAAAAAATCTTTGCCCAAATTAGGCAAGCAAAAAGTTTCGATGTCAAATTTTTTTTTATCTTCCCCCTTCAAACCCACGAAGTCAATAATAGAGAAGCTCAAAGGTATTAAACTGTTCAGTGATGCTACACACTTTTTAAAGAATTACATTTTGTCAACAGCAACTTTCCACCACGTTTACGTAAAGAAGCCCAAATGCCATGCAACACCAACCCTCAATCAAACCAAGTGTTTTTAAGCATATATATATGAATCAATGTGTGGTGTTTGTTCACATGAATGTGTTTTATTAAGTCCTTGACTTACAAGTGATTTTATCTATTATTTTCTTATATTTTTTTAACTTTCTTGTCAGGCAAGTGTTCTGCAACAATTTGAAAATCTGCATGCTTGCAAGCTGTTAAAAAAAAAGAAAAAAAGAAGTTATGGAACACCGTGCTTGTTTACATTAAATATACAAGTGTTGTTGTTGTTGTTGTTTTTTTTTTTTGGGGGGGGGGTAAGATGGGGAGGAGGGAAGATTTGCATTCTGTTTGTTACAAGTGTATTTAGCATTTTATCCTTGTTTTAGCTTGTACTTCTTTTTTTTTTTGCAGGGGGGGGGGAACATGGTTGAGAGAGAGTTCAAATCAAGGATATTCCATGCATCCTTATCCTCATCTTTATATTACAAAGCAGCAATGCTGCATATATTTATACAAAAAAAAAATCCAAATAAAATGTCTTACCAGCTGGCATTTTCTCTTCTCATGCTTGATGTTGATGGGCTGGCTCCTGCCGTGATTGCACTTCCTCTCGATCCATTCCCGATACTTGCAATTTCGGGGCGGGGGATCCACGGTGTCAGGCGAGAATGTCACTTTTACGCACCTCCTGAAGGCTTCTTCTGACAACTCTGAGCAATCCAGCGGTGGGAAGGTGCTGGCCCGACGTCGCTTGCCACGGCAGTTCTTCAGGCAAGACTTCAGACAAGCCTTGGCCGTTACTGCCCCTGGCTCCACGGAACCCTCGGAAGGCTGATCGCCTTGTGCTCTCTCGGATTTTGCTGACTTTGGGGCCGAGTTCTTCTCATTTTCTTCGAAGTCGCTCTGGTGTTTCTCCGACTCCATCTCCCCTTCTGTCTTCCTGGTGCGAGCGACCTGAACGCTGTCATCGCTGGAGTTGTCACCTGAATCCGGGGAGGTGTGACCATCTTCAGCGGGCCTTTCGGGACTACCGTCGTCTGGAGAGAGGCAGAGGACATGTCCAATGTCTCTGCCACTGCTGGGCATGTGCGACTCGCTTGGAAGAGACTGGCAGACTATTGGAGAATTGCCTCCTGCATCCAGTGGGGAATCAGAGCATGCATCTACAGGAGGTGTACTCTTGCTTGCAGTCCTCTTGAAAAAGGGTATCTTGATGTGCAACGTCGGCCGTCCTTTAGAACGGCGCTTTGAGTTCGGACTTTCATTTCCACTCCCATTTCCATCAGTTTGCACTCGGTGCACATCCGCATTTTCTGCCTTTCCATTAGTCAAGGCCCTAGAATTTTTATCCTCTGGCATTGTTAAAGCTTTAGTAGTACATGAAGCATCAAAATCCAGATAGCGTTCTCCTATAGATAGAGTTTTCTACAGAGATTTCATGTCACTTGTGTACCTACGAATCCAATTTCTATTCAGCTTTGGTCTTCCCAGGGCGAAAATACAACTATACTACACATCTGTTCTGCAGTTGAGTCACTAACAGTAACACATCAGGCTGTCAAAGGTCATGACACGACAGTTTGATATTAAAAGCCATCAAAACAATCAAAGTAATGTTCCATGAAGAAAGGCAATGACGGAATGTCCTTTGCAACTGCAGCGCTCTGCCACACATGCACCCCGGCCCTAGAACTGCAGTCACCACCAGCCGGCAAACACTGAGTCACTGTATCGTCCACCAAGAAGGATTGAAACTTACTGTCCTCTTTCTCCAGAGGCCAGTCCAGCTCCACCAGCTTCGCAGTAATAGTCCCAGTTGGAATGGTGGTTTGCGTTGCTATTCGTCTGTTGTCTGTAACAAAATAATAGGAGTAAAAGAAGAACGAGGCTATAAATAAGTTGGGGCAAAGATGCAGAGGGAGCTCAAAGCAAGAGTCAAGCTAATCCAGCAGTAACCCCGGCGCGGGGCGCTCGGAGTGTAACATAAGCTGCCAAGTGCTGCGGTTACTCCAGCAGTTGACCAAAACTTTAGCAAAAGATCGGTCTGTATCTGGTCGTAGTAGGGGATATGTTCCGCGGAGACTGCGTCTGGCTTCACGGATCCCCTCCTACGGAGGAGAGCGATAACGTCAATGAAATTAAAAACTCCTCCAGACAGACCCAGACGGATCTTTCTTTCTACTCCAGCAGTCGCGTCTCTAAAACAGATTCAACAACATCACTACTACTACTACTAGAGAGTAGAGTCTAGTCATCAGCAATCAGGCTACTCAGAGATAAGGTCAACCCACATTAGACTGTCTAGAATCTAGTTCTGGTTCAGTTTCACTCACTCAGGCCTCAGCCCTTTCTAAACTAGATGATATTGATAGATCTAACAAAGCCAGTATAAAAAGCTCTAAACCCACTTTTCGTGATGGCACCTTCCGTGATATTCATCACTTCTATATCATGGGTGTATTCGTATGCGCTATACCCGACACAAACACTGAAACACTCCCAAACAGTGAAACTAATAAAAAGATTGAGTAAAATCTAGAGGTAAAGTCGAATGCTTACATGGCGTCAAACCTCCTACTCAGGAAGGATACTTATTCGAAGAAGACTGATGATTCTGTTTATTTACTTCTCCAGATCGCCAGATCGCGACCACATCTGTACACAGCTTCACAATTCAGGGTGAATTTCTGCGATGATGTACTCAGTAGATCGTAGATTGAGAGTGTACACAATACGCGGGCCGCTTCGAGGCTGCTCAGCCAACGACTACGATTGGTTGCTCACGTAGGCTGGCCTACTCTACATGGCTTCGTGCACGCCCGATCGACCCCGTACTTTTCCGCAGGCAGCGCAGACCCGAGGGTTGATGTGTACTTGTACTGGGGTACTGTATTCGCATAATGTGCTTGTTTGTGTGTGTGCCGCAGCAGTGCGTTGACCATTCATTTGACAGTATCGAGTATATGCTAAAACCAGACCAATTATTCTATTCATTGCGAATTTTTGTCCAACGCCACATGGATCACTCAACCTAAGTTCATATTTTGAGTGTATTTTAAACACATATTACGTTTCTTATAGAATTACTGACTTTTATTGACACAAATGAATTAATATTGAATTCTAGGGATGAAATTCTGGGGATGTGTTTCAAAACGCAGAGGATAAAGACTAGCAAAAAAAGGGGCACGGTTCATGTGACTTTCGTTTCACGTGTACGCCGACCTAATTGTAAACAATGGGTCGGCATTGTAGCTCCATGGGCGCGGGCACCTCCCTGCTGGTCAGTGCAAGGTGTGTACACAGTACAGAGTGCCAATGGTCAACGTGTTTACTCCTCTACAGCTATAGTCTGGTTTCCAGACCGCTTGCCAACTTCAGTCCCTTCAAAAAAAAAAAAAAAAAAAAAAAAAAAGCGCCCTCTGCGGTGTATACCAAGCCAGGGAGGTACCAACGAGACCGATCTCAATGTAGAGATTGATAGTTTTATCCCCCCATTTTATAGACACAAGAGTACATAAACTCTAAGGGAGGTACGAGGGTGGGGGTACTAAGCAGGGAGAAGTCTCTCACATGCCATGGAGTTCCATGGTCACATACACAATATAGGCAAATGATTTTTTTTTTTTTTTAAACCACCGATCTCAATGTAGAGATGAGTAGTTTTTTTTTTTCATTTTTATAGACAAAAGAGTACAAAAACTCTAAAGGAGGTACGAGGGTAGGGGGGTACTAAGCAGGGAGAAGTCTCTCTCATGCCTTCCATGCTCACATACACTACCACGAATAGTCAATACAGGCAAATGGTCTGGAACCAGACTAGTAAAGGTACCTCCGTGAGATTATCGATACACAGAAGACTCAACCACGCTTGTCCAAGGCTGTTTCTTACAGCGCGTTACTGATTTCTTTCTCTTTGTTTTTGTCTTCTTCTTTTTTTGGTCTACCCCCCCCCCCCTCTCTTATACTCTTTTTCTCAAGGCTCTCAATCAGAAGATTCTGAGTTCATTCAAATCCTTTTACAAGATGTTTTACTTCATAGGCCCATCTTGTACCCGGGGATGTTCTTTATGGGTACGAAGAGGTAGGCACTATAGGCTACTCGAACCGGGTGTCCATTAAGACATATAATCCTATTGTGATTATCATCAACACTCTAATAGTATGATTATCGTATCGTTAATCTGAAAATAAGAATAAGATTCGTTATTCTGAAAGATCATTGATTCCGAAAATGAAAAAACTATCGGAATTTCGAAGGTTGCGTTAGTACGCACCTTCTCTTCATTTACGGATTAACGAACCTTCGGAATAACAAAAAAAAAATAAAAAATCTAATTTCATTTTCACATTATCGAAAATTCAGAATAACAAACCTATTTTCATTTTTGGATTATTGAACCTTCGGAATAATAAAACCCATTTCATTTTGGGAATAACGAACCTGCGGAACCTGATTCATTTTCGGAATAATGAGCCTTAGGAATAACCATAACACACCTTCGGAATAAGGTCATTGAAAATATAACGAACCCCTTTTTTCCATTTTCAGATTAACGAACACCTAACATGATTATACTCTCTAAAAAAAAAATCGAGTGAAAATATTCACTCTTAAAGGAGTGAATACAAAAAAGAGTGAATTTAGAGTGAAAATGGAGTGAATTCTGAGTGAAAATGTTCATTTTCACTCATTTTGGAGTGACCTCAGGGATCACTCGAAGATTTTGGAGTGATCCCTGACGTCACTCTAAAACGAGTGAAAATGAACATTTTCACTCAAAATTCACTCCAACTTCACTCTAAATTCACTCTTTTTTGCATATTTTCACTCGATTTTTTTTAGAGAGTACAGAATTTGTGTTTTTTTGGCACAATAAACCTTTGGAATAGCGAATCCTAATTCTTTTTCAGATTAATGAACCTTCGCAATACTGATAGCGAACATCACCCCAATTTGTGATGTCACAAAATAAAGGTGGAACGACAATGTAGAAAATAAATTGTTCAAAATCATCATTCCCTTAAAAAAAAGCGCACATAGGCCTACCCTTGACTCGATGATATTAGAATTTCTGCTCCATGCTTTCTGGAGAAATTAAGTAGGTCATGTAATGTTCTAATTCCTTGAAGAGTGATACAAGGTGAAATTCCTGTCTATTATTTTTCTTATACGTTCTAGTACATGTACTAGTAACGCTCTACTCCTGTGACACTTGTTGTAGTGATCTCATCTATAGAGGGCGGCACATGTTATTGGATGCATGGATTTTCCGATATTTCTCGGAATTTCACTGATCTTTGTGTATGCGTTATAGACTATATATCCACACATACATGCATTTTCCCTCAAGTGTCCTTTATATACAACTGCTTATTTGAATGCATATTTTCATTACATTGATATGATACACAAACTAATTTCGTACTGAGCCTATATAGGATGTTTGAGGCCATTGTATTCTGATACATCTGACATTCAAACAAGTAGTGAAACTGACCAACGTATAGTCTTCTTTATTGGAAAAATAAAATCCAGACAAATTTCACCCCCCCCCCCCCCGTGGCTTCCATTATCCATCACTCTCCCGCTTCTGCACTTACAGATGTTTATATTTTTCAAATAAGTTGAACAGTGCAGTTAGGAAACCTATAGATGAAATTCTGTATATGCCATGTATCTATCAATCGCGAGTCTAAATTTTCGCGAATGGTTAAATTCGCGATCTTGGCGTACGGTATTGAACGGAGAAATGTATACGTGTACGTTACATTCATACTAGTATCGGGATCAAAATCATTATTTTCGCGTGCCTTTAATTTCGCGAATAGCACCCGACTCGCGAATTTCGCGAAAATAAAAACCTCGCAAAATATTCGGCGTATACAGCTAGTCGCGCAAGAGTTAATCACATCATTTAAAATCCACCTGAATGGCCACTTGCTCGTATAAATCGATTAGCAAATTTATAATCATATTCTACACTTTAATATACACCAAATTAGATCCTCTATTCCTTATGATTCAACTCTAATGTTTTCACCATAATTATGTTTCTTTAGTTGCCCCTTCTTTACATGTTTGTTTTTCTTTTGTTTGTTAATTGTATGAGTGAGGTTTATTTTCGTTGAGTGCTAACGTTTTGGCCCCTACTCCCTATGATGGGGCTTTTATTTTGATTTCAGTATGAGTGATTTGCGTCATTTATTTTTCGTGTATACAGACATCATGAATATGATAATTATATGATTATGCATCATAATTTATTCCCTTTTCAATGTTGAATGTAGGGCCTAGATGTTTGTTCGTATTTGTACAATAATGACCTCTTTGAAAATTTGCCCTATGTAACTATGGCTGAAAGGGCAATCCTTCCAATGAGTGAATGATTAAATGAAATGAAATAAAATAAAATAAAAATAGATTATAGCTTGTCATGGGTTTTTAACAATCCATTTGTAGTTTTGATAAAGGGGCGGGGCCCACTTCCGGGTGTCATAAAAAAAAGGCCTTCTGCGCAACTTCTGGTGCCACTTCCTGGTTTCTTCGGCTGACAAGCCAAAAAAAAAAAAAAAAAAAAAAGCGCAAAAACATAACCTTACCGCGCTCACACTTCAGGGTCTCTATCTATTTCTTTCTATAGTGCGTATTCCGTGTAAAAAACGTGGGGGGGGGGGGAGGGGTCTAAAGTGGTGACACCTTATGTATTCCTTTGTATGGTGCGAAAAAATGTGTGTGTGTGGGGGGGGGGGGGGCAAACCCCTCCCTTCCCCCCCCCCCCCCCCGGCTCCCCAGTTCCGCCGGCCATGTGAAGGTGGTAATTTGGCTCAGTCGGTATAATAGCGCGTCCACCTTCCAATCCAAATGATTATACGGTTCGCTCTTCTCGAGTCTGAATTACTGAGTAATATTGGTTGTGTATATATAATCATGTAGCATACAGGTTCAAACATAGGCGCCGGAAGTGGGGGGGGGGGGGGGGGGGGGGCGGCCGGCCCCCCCCCCCCCCAATCCAAAAAGTGGGGGGGGGGGGGCAAAACGCATTTTTGCCCCCCCCCAAAAAAAAGCCCCCCCAAAAAAGCCCCCCCCCCCCCAAAAAAAAAAGAAATAAAAATAAATAAATAAATAAAAATAAATAAATAAATAAATAAATAAGCAAATAAACAAATAAATAAAAATAGATAAAATAAGATAGATATGTATATAAATGAACAAACGCGACAAAACATAGCTACAAACGGCAGTTTTTGGACTGAAAAATGTCAAAATTTCCAAGCTCGCTCGCTCCGCTCGCTCGCATTCAATCGCTATGCCATTCTCCTGATGTTGCTGGCAGTAATTGCTAGCAGTTGCGCCTGGGCCGCCCCCCCCCCCCTTAATTTCCAAAGCGAAAAAAATATAGCTACAAACGGCAGTTTGGGGACTGTAAGATGTCAAAATTAATCGTCAAATTTATTCGTTATGCCATTTTCCTAACGTTGCAGCCAGTAATTGCCAGCAGTTGAGCCCGGTGCGCCTCCCCCTTAATTTCCAAAGCGAAAAACATAGCTACAACGGCAGTTTTGGGACTGCACAATGTCAAAATTTTCAAGCTCGCTCGCTTCGCTCGCTCGCATTGAATCATTATGCCATTCTCCTAATGTTGCTGCCAGTAATTGCCAGCAGTTGCGCCTGATGCGCCCCCCCCTTAATTTCCAAAGCGAAAGATATAGCTACAAACGCCAGTTTTGGGACTGTAGAATGTCAAAATTTTCAAGCTCGCTCGCTTCGCTCGCTCGCATTGAATGGTTAAGCCATTCTCCTAATGTTGCTGCCAGTAATTGCCAGCAGTTGCGCCCGATGCGCCCCCATTAATTTCAAAAGCGAAAGATATAGCTACAAACGGCAGTTTTGGGACTGTAGAATGTCAAAATTTTCAAGCTCGCTCGCTTCGCTCGCTCGCATTGAATGGTTATGCCATTCTCTTATTGTTGCCGCCAGTAATTGCCAGCAGTTGCGCCCGATGCCCCCCCCCCTTAATTTCCAAAGCGAAAGATATAGCTACAAACGGCAGTTTTGGGACTGTAAAATGTCAAAATTTTCGAGCTCTCTCGCTCCGCTCGCTCGCATTTTATTGTTATGCAATTCTCCTGATGTTGCTGACAGTGTATAATTTGTCGTTTCACACCGTCATTCCATAATCCATGTAAGGAAAACTTACAATGTTGCTCAATGACTGCGTTGTTGAATGTATCACATTCCGTAAATGTGTTGTAGTCCCATTATTGCGCACGCACACACGCACAAGTATACACACCGTCAAAATTACTTTTCCACAAGGTGCCCATCCCCAATGTTTCGACCCACCGTACGCCACTTTACATATATATATATATATATATATATATATATATATATATATATACATATATATACATGTATATATATATATATATATATATATATATATATATATATATATATATATATGTGTGTGTGTGTGTGTGTGTGTGTGTGTGTGTGTGTGTGTGTGTGTGTATGTGTATATCGTGTAACATATGTATAGTCTATCGTGAGCCCCCTCCAATATTTGCCCCCCCCCCCCCCCCAATCCAAAACTGCTTCCGGCGCGCCTGGGTTCAAATAAGAGGCAGAAACACTCTGTCCCGTCAACAAGACATTAGTCCGTGAGTGGGAGTATATAGAGTCGCAATTCGTGCACATAAAAGATCCCTTCATTGCAAAAAGCAGGGTGCATGAAGTGGTCCGCCTCACATTCAACAACTGGACCCCATGGAAGACCAGCGGGCGCGTGCAGCCGAATTAAATATATAATCTTATATGGGCTATCATCCAGCCCTCTTGTAACATGGAAAAAATAATGAAAGACGAAAAAACAATCGCCTTATTTTCTTGGAAATTTTCCAACTATATCACCTTAAGCGTGTATTGGATCGTGAGAATTTCAGTTCTAAAAATGCAAAGAAAGCTAGCTCCCTCCCCCTGCAAGGTCGCTGCGCTCAGATGTTAGATTATTGAATCTTTTGAGCAGAAATATCATTCAAATTCAAATGATTTTATTTCCATATAAAGTAATACATAGCAATACATAACGCTTACACAAGTACCGGTAAATTTTTAGGAACTTTGAATCATATAAGTAAAAAGAAAAACATGGATACAATTATAATAATATCCACTTTGTTTTTAGATAAATAAACAAGTAAGCAATACAATTTTATTTTGTAACTCTATATGGAAAAGAGGAATTTACAAGAGAAGCATAGCTTTGTAAATTTTGTGAATTACTCTAGGAGATGAGGGCATCTCATCATGCATCAAATAAATACGTTGTAATTTAGTTTGGTTTTTTTTTATTTTACCATTTGAATAAATAATTGATTGTGGTTTTTTTATTATTATTTAAAATATCATACCAAAAGTGTGCACCAGATCATTGAGTTTCAATTCTGATTTCTGTTTCTGTTTTTTTTTTGTGTGTGTGTGTGTGTTTTGTTCAGGAGGTTTAACCCCACCCCCCCCCCCCCATGGTTGCAATGTAGATACATAATGTATCACTGTTTCAAGTGTGAATGAATTGATTTGATGTGATATTTATATTTATATTTATATTTCTTTGTAGTTTTGTTCTAATCATATCTTTATTTTAACAGCAACAAAGAACATGTAAACTTTTACATCGGGTCCATGGTCTTATTCCGGACACAATGATCATGGCAGGTAATGACAGAGTTACAAATGCTAACAGGTGAACAAGTTATAATATGACAATAAGTACAACAAATGTTGATGATTGACAAAGCTATCAGATAACAATGCAACAAATCATTGTACATTTCTCCAGTATACATATCTTAAGTGTTAAAGTGTCATTCCAACAAATAATTTCTGTATTTATCTAGATCTATTGCTTAAGTGTTTAAGTATCAGTCCGCTAAATCATATTTGTCCAGATAATATATTACATTAAGATCTGAGTGTTAAGTGCCAATGCAATAATCATTATATTTATCAAGGACACATGTTACATTTCTAAGTGTCTTACATACCGTATTACATTTCCAAGTGTTTTTTCCCCACAAAAACTGTTCTTTTCTTGCGTAGAATATTGTGAAAGAGGACACTTGATGGAATGTGGTGGGACTTTGGTTTGATTTACATCTTTAAAGTAGGCCCTTCATAGTCAGCATAGAACTGAAATATCAATCATCATACAAACAAACAAGAGTTGTGAAATACTGTGACCGAAAGATCGGTCTGTATCTGTCCGTCGGGGAATGTTCCGCGGAGACTGCGTCTGGCTTCAGCGTTAATGGCAAAATATAAAGGACTCCTCCGGACAGACGGATCTTTCTGTCCATGAAATACTAGGCCTACGTACGTTGTATCGAAAAGCGAGCTGATATCTGTCGCGATATTAGAAAGAAATTGCAGTGTGAGTGAAGTTATACCCCATTAGGTTCTTTCAGGGATTTTTCATATGAATCATATGCATACTTTAGAGAAATCGGGGTTTTATATTTTTTCGAGGTTTCGTGGTACATGTACAACAGAGTACATCTCAGGAAACTGTAATCGTTGCCATGGATTCTAGTCACGCGCTTGCGCATACCACACATGTCGTATCGATTTTTGTTTTTTATTTTCTTGGTGTTTTTTGGTCTCTCTCGGAACGCCCTCTATCGGATGAGTGAGACGAAAAAATTAAACACACACATACCAAAATACCATACAATTGTACCCAATACTCGGTCAACGCGAAGGTGGTGAAGATGGTGTATATTTCCCCCATTCTATTCCGCTAAACGCCAGCAAGACTTTCAGAGAAATATGGCTGATCCAAGTTATCGCAGAAGTAAGAAATTTATGAAGATTTTGTGTAATTACATGGAGAAATTACCGGTAACGGTAGGCGTGATACTCGCAAGGCGTCGCTAACGACAGCTGACAACGGTCCCATATACAGTAATTAATGTCGGTGTTTTATATATTTACAACTGGAACGATTTTCACAATAATAAACGGATCGGAACTCGTCCGTAGACGGTGGTAACGATGCCTGATGGTGGTGGTGGTGGCCAGTGGTAACACAGGGGTAGGCTGCATCAAGCTGAGGAAGTCCTAGGCTAAGCCTGGCCTAGCTGTACACCGTGGGCGTAGAATTCACGACACTAAATACACATCATCACATGCATTAACGGCACCCCGACCAGCGACGACCCCCAACCCGTACCGAGTCGGGGTCAACGCGTCCGGGAAACCCGCTCATAGCTCATGAGGCCTGCTCCCTCGTATGAGCCTCATCCGCCTCACGAGGCCTCCGGAGAGCCTCATGATGCCCCCGGGGAGAGAAACTCATGAAGCTCCCTGTTCACTTTTTATTCATCTCACATCTGACATATAAATTGTCCCAACTTTGCTCAGTGATTTTTTGTTACACGCACATGTCCACTAAGCACTATCCATGATGAAAAGGAGAAATAATTCTGTCTGTTTTTTTTTTACAACAATCGAGTTTTAATCAACCGATGCACAGCGACCCTTCGAAACACGGGCGCCAGCGGGTTTGCTCAATGCAATGCTGCCGCACCTAGCGGCCTGATCCGACTAAATATTTTCGGTGCTTTTTTCTGCGGCTCTCACCTCTCCGCGCACAAATCAGCCTCGTGAAGCTGAAGTCTGACATCTTTTTACAAAAATTTGTAACGAGAATTAAAAATAAAATCAGTACTAACCTGACCTTGTGCATATATTCCAAATTACTATTCCACACTGATAGAGTAGGTGGGTACTCCAGTTTGTTAGCAAACTAATCACTTGCGCTAGACGCACGCACCGGAGGATACAGTATCCTCCGGTGCATGCGCAAGCTCACTCTGAAAATCTCGCAGCTTGCGCGCTGTCTGTAGAATGCTATGTGCTGGATGCGTGATGTGATGTGATGTGACGTTGCGTTGCGGGATGATTCCAGAAAAAGCGCCCAAAGGTTAGCCGACGGCGGGATTGATGAGGAAAGTGAACCCTTCATACCTATAAAGTGATTAGTTTGCTAACAAACTTTTGAAAGAGAGAAGTCGAGTGTTCTTTTGTTATAACAAAAGAAC
The DNA here is from genome assembly GCF_040938485.1 of Diadema antillarum. Lineage (NCBI taxonomy): Eukaryota > Metazoa > Echinodermata > Echinoidea > Diadematoida > Diadematidae > Diadema > Diadema antillarum. The sequence goes on along the minus strand of NW_027272571.1, from coordinate 110,725 downwards.
ACTCAACTTCTCTCTTTCAGAAGGCAGGGGGAATAATATTACCCTTAACATGCGTCAGTAGCAAGTCGAAGAAATGTACACTTTATTCAAAAAGTAAAGTTTTGTGAAATTCTCTTTTCATTTTCCTTATATAGTTGTACGCATGTGACATCATACACTGTAGTAGTCTTCTCTTCCAGCAGTGACTGCGCAGATACTTAAAATATTCGTAACTTTTGAACGGATTGTACAATTTTCCTCAAACTTTCACTGATGTGTTCTACTAATGTTGCTGCATTCTCTCAATCCTTATGTATATGAAAGTGGACTTGTCCTTTAAGGCCTAGGGCAGTTGGGCCTAACTAAGTTAGGCCTATTGATAATTGGATAGTCTGCGCTAGATCTGTAAATTTATTGCCTGGGCCAAAAAGTGCATGATTGTAGGTAGGAGATGCCCTTTATTTTCATTCATCCATGACTCTGAATGTATTAAAGGAGCAGCAGTTAAACCACTTGGTTTGTTTTGCTAATGCATACATGTAGAGCTTAGAGGCGAGTTGTGAGGGGATGACATCATCACTTCACTAGACTATTAAATTTACAAAATTTTCCCTTGAAGTTTGATAAGAGTCAATGATTATGTTCCTCACAAGCAAAGAATCTGTTCTCTAAAGAGTATATCAATAATAGGTACATATAATACATTATATGGGGCAGTGCTTTGCAAGATAGGATACAATATCAATCTGTTATAATTGATATAACAAACGATAATTGGTATTTTTCTTAGTGATAACAGTGAAAAGACGAAATCAATCATGTTATGTTTATCTTTCACCAGACACTCCAACTCCAGCAGTTCCTCCAAGCCCAGTCTCTTTCAAAGGGCAGCATAAAGGTCATCTAGCTCTTAAGAGCAGCCGTAAGTATATTAAAAAAGAGCAGCAAACTTTTATTTCATGTTGGTATCTATTGACTCTCTTGAATTCAGCCTTCATTAGCGTGTTGATCTGGTAATTTGTGTGTGTGTGTGTGTATGTCTGCCTGTCTGTCTGTGGACACTGAACAAATTAGGAGTGTGTATGTTGTCTTGTCATTGAAAGAAAATATTAGTGTTCATCGCACGCTTTAATTATCTAGAATGGGAATTTATTTTGGCAACATCTTCATTGACTTTTTTTCTTTTCTTATAAATTCTTAGTTCTTGTTGGTGTTGTGAAAACATGATCTGATGATGGTTTAGCAACGAAACCCAGAATCGTATGCAATCAATCGTTGTACTCGGCCATTTTATAATTAGTCAGTGTTTGTAGTGTTCAATTCCATTACTTTGCATCATGAATACCAGCATTTCAGTTTCTAATCTTGTGAAATACCTGCAATTTGCACAATACCAGCCAATAGCCTAAATTGTATGTGTGTAGAACTCGGTAGGCTAATGTAACGTTTAAAAAATAGTAAAGGTATTCCTTACTGTCAGTGAGAATTTAGAGCTGTGTGTTTTACCCTTATCCATTTGCATTCCATGCACCAAGTGGCTCTTCTGTGGACACAGTCGCCCGAAAAAGCCAGATAAAATCCAATATGATTAGTTTTAATTGAAATATGCAGTATTGTTCATTTCCCTCCCACACAGCGTATGCCACCACCTGCAAGAGAGCCCTCAATCAAAATGATGTGGTCACCAATCTCAACGTCCATTACAGGAAGCTGAGCACGGCCAAATGTAAGTCTCTGAACATTTCCATGTCAGCAAAATCTGACTGGTCTGAGGGACTACTTGTATGGAATGAAGGCTTTGTTGAAAGAAAGACAGCCAATTTGTATGGATAGCAGTGTTTAAATGACTAGGAATGAAAGAAGGAAAAGTTTGCCAAAGTGTACCATACCATAGTACTTAGTATTGAGCAACATCTATGTATATAGCAGGGTCAATGCTAACCTTTTTTTTTTGTGTAGTGGCCCATTTGGGCTGAAATCTTTAAGTCTGAAATTTTGGTGGCCTGAAAAAGATTCACAAAGATATCTTGAAATAAAAGCAAAAGTAACAATCCATTTCGAATCTTGCCTGATTGGGCCACAGAAAAAAAACAACAACAACAAATTACTGGCCGACACCAATTTTTGGTGGCCCCCTGGCCACTGGGCCACTGCTAAAGTCAAGCACTGTGTAGGTACTGTAGGCTTTCAAACGTCAGTTAACTTAAGTGGGCTCATTTTCATGACATTATTGTAGAGAACTTTATATTGTAGTAGTGGTGTGCCTCAACTCTTAAAGTTTTGTGAAAGGTAGCATTAGTATTAAGATTCTGCTCGAGATACACTCACTGCATAAAATTCTGATACATCTAGTATGATGAGAGTCATTTTTTTTTTCTTTTAAAAGTAGATATTTTAAAGACATGTATTTCTATGTAGTGGTAGGTAGTGGTGGACTATGAAACAAAAAAGTAACAGTCATGCAATGTGCAGGTCTCTCTTGCGTCTCAAAAGATGCCATATGGTACACTTTGCACTTTTCCAAATCTCTTTGCTAATTCCATGTTGGCTTTATGTACAACAAATTTGTGCAAATTTTTCTTGAGTTGAGAAAGCACATTGACATTATTTTCACCTAAAGGTAACTAACATTGCTAGATGGTCAAATACTGGTCAACATATGGCTTGCTTTTTTCATAGCATCCTGTCCTGAATGGCATTCACTTAGCAATCAATAACATCTGTGATGCAGGAGATTGTGTGACGTAACCCGTTTAGGATAAGCTGATGTTGCTATAACATGTTTCCTATAGACCCCTGCCCGCGTATACTCAGGAATAGTCTTAAAGGAGTTAATGTCAATTTGCATTGGAGCCAAGTCTTTTGACACAGCCTGTACAATCAATGAAAATTGAATGATGTATATATCAGTCAAGGGGAATTTCAGATGGAACAAGTAGTTAGCTTTGTCTTTACTTTCTTTCACAGCTGCTGAAATGAAAATACACAGTAGGATGTTGTTGCATAAAAGAGGTGTGCTTGAGATGTATACTGCAACAGATCGAATATACATTTTGATTTCTGTGTTTTGATTCACAGCACGAATTGATTCTACTACACCAAAGACATGGACGTTGAGCACTGTCAGTGAGTATCTTAATTTCATTTCATGTCATACAGACTTTAAATATCATGTCAATCTGCAAATGGTTTGTACAATCTTTAAAAATCAACAGCATTTTTATAAACCTATTTGGTTTGGTTTTTATCGTTTAGGAAGTTCAGTCCAAATCTTAACATGGCCATATTTGTATTCAATCACTGTTTGAGGTACACAGAGAATTTCTTATAGTTTGTTTTTGCTGAACTGATCATGGGCTCCAAGTCAAGCTGAAATCCTCAGTTGCCTACTCAAAGGTTTTTAGCCATAAGTAAAATGTTGTTTGTCATAGTTTCGCATAGTCTTCAGTTCATGTCAGATGCTATTTTTTTCTTATATTAATTTAATTGACAAATTATTGAACATACTTGTGTTGTAAAAGCCCTCAGAAGGTTGATATACAATGTAAACTAAACCAAGCTTCATAATTGAATGTATTTGATGATGTCAAGCAGTCTTGAAATTTAATTCATTGTCCAGTTTTAGTAATTGAAAAGGTGGTACATTACAGAAAACTGAACCTTCTTTTTTTTTCATTTTGTATTTCTTTTTTTCACATCTTGTAGAAAAGGATCAGCTGAGAAGGCAGGCCATGGAAAAGCAGAAGAAGAAACTTGCTAGTCAGAAATCATCTTCTCGTCCTGCTTCTAGGAACACCATTGGCACTAACGCTGATGACCTCAATCTTGTAAGACTATGCTACCTCTTTCTTAGAATCACATTAAAAAAACAAAACAACAACAGACAAATTGATTGATTGATTAATTTGATTTGATTTGATTTCTGAATTTCTTTTTCATACATAAATGTAATACAAAGTCAATTGAATGAACTTATAGAGCACAGCATTATTTGAATCTAACTGTTAAAACAGATAAATGATTACTAGTAATTCAAATATCCAACATTTTTCTAACACAATCCAAAATGAAATCGAGCAGGCGTTATTTTATGCATAATGCAAACATAGGATCCTGTGTGTCTGCCATTCAAAAGACAAATTAAGCAGCTCTGGATATAGCAGAAATACAGGAGACCATCATCATAAGCAAACACTTGACAAGGATAATGCCCTCAGAAATGATTGTCTAAACAATACAACATCCTAAGAATATATAATAAACTAGAAAAGCACTCTGAGAGCGCAGACCTCCGCCAAGCAGCTACTTTCCACCGATGATCTTGCTCTTCCGAAAGAGATTTTCTCCTCTCCACCACTGGGGAAAAGCTCTTAGGGCTCTTCCATAGAGATCAGTGATTTTCACCCATAGGTATACATGCTGAAAAATTGCCCGATTTCCCAATATAGAAGCTTTTGTTACGTCATAAACCCTCAGCTGCGCGGCGCGCCTCGCCCTAGCAGAAACTAGAGCACGCACTTTAGTGCGCGTTTGAAAACCTCAAAAATGCGCAGCGTGAACTCCCAAGTTCAGTGACCCTGCCTGTCAAAATATCAAAAATCCTTCATAAATTCCCCAAAAATTCTAGGACACTACCAAAATTAAATTATTTGTTACTTGTGTCATTCTCAACCTTTCCTGTAAGTTTCATTCAAATCCGTTAACTACTTTTTGAGTTATTTTTCCCATGGGCAAACAAACAAAACAACAGTAATGAAAACATAACCTCCTCCCTTGGCGGAGGTAATTAATCAAATGAATCAGAAATGTGTGTGTGTAAATGTTTTAAGTATGTTATCTGCACTGTTTCCCTTAGGCTTTTTAGGTGTTTAGTTGTTCCTGTCCTCTGTGTGTGTGTGTGTGTGTGTGTGTGTGTGTGTGTGTGTGTGTGTGAATGTAAAGACCCCTCCCCTTTCCTTCAATATTAATAGAGTAAGTGATAAGCTTGACTGATGCCGTTCATGAATTTCTCTTTGTGACGCTATCACCAACCATTCAGGATCTTGACGAGGACCTCGTAGACTATGGCATTCCCGATAACCAGGTGCCCCGCAGCGCGCCAATGACCCCCACCAAGGCCTTCCGTCCACACAGTGCCTACTCCGACCGCAACCAGCACACCGGCCGGCCACGCACCAGCCAGTCACAATTCAACGCCACGTCCGGCACCTACCGCAGCGGCAGGAATGGCGAGCTGAACACGACAACAATGGATTACCGGTCCGCCAGGACGCCCAACAAGCAGTCGGGGGACATTTTGGACAAGCGGGCCAGCAAGTTCACGGAGGCAAACAGGATGTACACCCCACGAACCCTCAAGACAAACGCCACTTCCAGACTCTCCCAGTCGAGGAACTATAATCCACCAAAGAAGAAAAGCAGCAGTGGGACCAAGAGATTGGAAGAAACGGAGAACTATGAGCAGGACAGAGATTGGGACGTGAGGAATACCAGGTGACCAAGAATTTCTCGTTTCTTTGTTTCTGTGATCATTTTATATTTTCCAAGTCTTTAAGAGGAATTTTTTTACATGAATTTTTGCAGTGCTAACAATCTTTTCCTCAACATTTCTAACAAGATGTAATCCATCTTTCATATCATATGAGGCACAAATGGTATTGTGTAACTACATTACTAGTATTTTGTTGTTTCTTTAGTCTTATTATATAATAAGAAGAATATTTGATATTTTTGGAGCGCCTTTTCCACTGGATACAAAGCGCTATGAGGTTGCCATAGGAGATAAAATTACAAATTTCCAGGCAGTGACAGTACAAGTCCAGTGCATATTATTATAGAGATTTGTACTGTCACTGACTGGTAATTTGTATATTATAATGGAAGTATGAAGGGAGTCTGGGCTTATAAAAGCATTATTTTCATGTATTTCTATTTCTGTATTAAAAGCTGGTGAGGGAAAGCAGTCTACGTACTGCCATGGAACTACATGAAATATCTTGTCCATATCTGGTGCTAGATTGAATAGTAACTAGTGTCACCACACATAACTTTCAACGAGGAATAGATGCTGAGATTGTGTATGCCAATTAGGAATGAAAAATAATGCCTTCCACAATTTTTGTTTGGTGCAATTCCATCAAAATGTGCAGATTCCTGGAAAGTTATGATTGCAATTTAATCAGAGACTTGCATGAGACAGACATTATAGGAACTGTCACAGAGCTGTGGAGACATCTGTGACATGCTTGTTGCTTTTAGTATGGTGTACTCGGGGAGACATTTATCTCCTCTATGTATCTTAATGGAGACCTCCAGATGATTTTCAGACTTTTACATTTGAACAGCTATAGGTTAGTTATACTGAGTACAGACTCTCAGAATTTATAGTGATTGGGATGAGGAATAAGAGTGTTTTCAAAATTTATAACAAATTGCAATGAACAAGGATGATGACATGGCAGCCTCACCGTAAGAATGCATGAGTTGTGGTTCAAGGAAGCAAAACAAAAGAAGAAGGCATGCATAGATTTTACACAGGCGAACTTGTTAAGCAAGCGGCATAGTAATGGAATTGCACTGCTACATTTTTAAAATATGTGAGGCTCCTATATCATCAAGACTGTTCAGTGTAATTTGTTTAAGATTTTTCAGAATATTGGTTTCTCTACTCAAGGACCACAATAAATTCCACAAATCAATACATGGAGCTGTCGATTTATATAGTACATGATGGGAAATTATGAAAATCGTCTGGAATGCCCCTTTAAAATTGTATGACGATTGGATTCCATGCAGAAACTTGCACTCCAGAGAGCAGCTGAAGGAGCTGGATAAGCGGGACCGGAGGGAGAATGCCCGCCTCCAGCGCGCCGAAGACCACCTGAGGTGGGTGGAGGAGCAGGCCCTCCGCGTCCAGACGCTGGAGATCGACGACCAGGAAGACGACGACCAGCTGCAGCCGATGTCATCGACCCTGAAGCCGGCCAGGAAGGGGGCGAGGACACCGCTGGGAGGAACGCAGGATCTAAATGTCAGCTACGGCAATCAGTCTCTAAGGTACGTATGTATTCTGTCTCCAGATATGGGATTTGAAATAGGCATATATTTCGCTTCAATGTTTGTTTGTTTCATTTTCTATCCGAGAAGATGGCTGGATAGCCCATATTCAGCCGCACTAGCTGATCTTCATTGGGGTCCAGTAGGATGTGAGGCATACCCCTTCACTGGGTTATGCACCTTGCTCTTTGCGATGAATGAATGAAGCAGGATATTTTACGTGCATCAGTTGTGACTCTCTCACACACACGTGACCTCCAATTTGTGTTCTATCTGAATGACATTGTGAACAAGGACAACATATTAGGATAGCCAGAGGGGCTTAATCACAGTCTCTGTTGCACAAAAACAGGAAAAAAACTGAGGAGTCCAGTGTCTCTTGTATCAAAGCTGTCATCCATATCTGAGCCCCTTGTTAATCCTACTATAATGCCCAGGAACTTAGCTTGTATTAACTCGCCAAGGTTTTTCTAATAGCCCGAGCTAAAGTTACCTCGCTTCAGAAGTGAGCTATGTGATGCGCAGTATAAAAGGGGTATCAGTTTCTAAACATCTGTGCCAATCAGTGAAGAAATCACTCCAGGATGCGTGCCAATCAGAGAACAAAACACTGTGAGGGTTAATCAAGTTTGATACCTTATCCCATTGCTGCTCATTGCATTCTGTAAGGTAGAAGATATGGATGGTGTGCATTGGCTCTGAAAAAGGATTTCACAGCCAGCGAAAAGCACAACTCACCGTTCCACTGGATGGTATGTGTAGGCTATGAAAAAAGATTTCACAGCCAGCGGAAAGCACAACTCGCTGTTACACTGGACGGTGTGTGTTTGCTGTGAAAAAGGATTTCACAACCACTGAGAAGCACAACTTACCATTCCGCTGGATTTTTTTGTGTCAGCAGCAATAGAGATGATGTGTACACCCCCCCCCCCCCTTCCTAAAACATATGTGACCCGCTACAACAAAATGATCCTAAAGTCGGGCGAGGTCAATTATTTGAAAATTGCATGGCATAATTTCCTAATCTTTTTGCTTTAAATTGATATATAACACATCTTATAAAAATAATCGGCTGTGGAGATATCGATGTTTAAAAGAGAGCATGTCGAGACGTCTGGGAAATCACTGTTTCGAGAAAAGCACCCTAAAAGTTTTCCTTGCGACGCAATCGCGATCAAGGGACACGCAAGTCAGTTTTCACCTCCGCACAATAGAAGGCAAGCCCTAGCAACTCCCGAAATGCTCATTCAAGCACAGTGTCGGCGGTCTCCTCACCGACCAATCAGTGACCAGGATGCCAGGAGAAGCGGCTGGGCATAGCACACCCCGCCTGCAGGCACCACTCGACTGGGCAGTGTGTGAGCTTCACCCTTCGGTTAGCGGCAAGCAGCAAACTGACCAATGAGATCACTCTGGTCGTTGTTAGGGGCGGAGCCTATCTGTGGCGCTCAATCCAAATGTTGGAACCAGTTTCTGCTTCGTTGAAACGCCAAAAAACATGGCCCAGAAAAATGCTATTTTTGGGTCTTTCCTTTCACCATTTTGCTTCAAAATTTCGACAGATGATAGAAGATATGTCAGACTACAATAAAATGTCAAAATCAGAAAATTGTAAGTTTTGACCAATTGTGATGCTCTGACTTCAAACTCGATTTTTACGGCTTCGACCATGTGAGACTTTAGGACCCTTTTGTTGTAGCGGGTCACATATTTGTGTAGTATCATCCCTCCCTTGTCCATTTGGGATTATAAGACATCACTGAATTCTCATAGAGTGTCATTATCATCATTGTCATCCAAACAGTATTCATGCGTTCATTTGTTGAAGTGTGCATGGTGGAATAACTTCTGTCTTTATCTGTGAATTCTTGAAAATACAGTATACGTTTTGTTCGCATGTCCCAGGTCTGAGCTGGCTTCCATGACGTACCGGACTCCGGAGCAGGTGACGAAGAGGATGCAAGAGGAGTGAGTAGTCCCCAAGAATTTGCCATCAAAAAAAAAAAAGTTTTTAACTGCTTTATGGACTACAGAAGTTTTAAAGTTCAATTCCATGCCATGTTCATGGTGGTTTTAAGAAGAAAAAAGGAAAAGAAAAATATATATATATATTTTTAAACAGAACAGAATGACTGTGATATCCAAGCAAAGCGATCCTCATAAAGTGTGACAGGCCATGACTGTTTTAGGATCGCTTTGTTTCACCGTGTTTTTAGCTCACCTGAGCCAAAGGCTCAAGTGAGCTATTGCGATCGCCCTTCGTCCGGCGTGCGTCGTGCGTCGTGCGTCGTGCGTCGTGCGTCGTGCGTCGTGCGTCGTGCATCGTGCGTCGTCCGTCGTGCGTCGTCCGTCGTGCGTAAACTTTTTACATTTTCATCTTCTTCTTGAAAACCTCAGGACCGATTTTCATCAAACTTGGCAGGTAGCATCCCTAGGGGGTTAGGAACTCAATTTGTTAAAATGGGCACCATGCTCCGCCCAGGGGGCCCCCAGGGGGGCCCAAACCCCCCAAAATTAAGGAATCTGTAAAAATCTTCTCTAGAACCAGAAGTGATAGAGCTAAGTTAATACTATGAGTTGGTACATTGATGACTGTAGTTTCAAGTTTGTTCATGGCAGAATCAGGGGTGCCCCCCTTGGGACCCAGGGGAGGGGGGTGGGAGGGGTCCTAATGGGGCCTAAATTGTACATTTTCATCTTCTTCTTGAGAACCCCTTGACCCATTTTCACCAAACTTGGCAGGTAGCATCCTTAGGGGGTTAGGAACTCAACTGTTAAAATGGGCACCATGCCCCGCCCAGGGGGCCCCCAGGGGGCCCAAACCCCCCAAAATGAAGGAATCTTTTAAAATCTTCTCTAGAATCAGAAGTTATAGATCTAAGATAATACTATGAGTGAGTACATTAATGACTGTAATTTCAAGTTTGTTCATAGCAGATCCAGGGGTGCCCCTCTTGGGGGCGGAGGGGGGGGGGGGGAGATTTGGAAGGTCCAAATAGGGGCCTGAATTGTTCATTTTCATCTTCTTCCTGACAACCTCTTGATGGATTTTCGTCAAACTTGGCAGGTAGCATCCCTAGGGGGTCAGGATCTCAATTTATCAAAATGGGCACCATGCCCCACCCAGAGGGCCCCAGGGGGCCCCAATCCCCCCAAATTAAGGAATCTTTAAAATTTGGGCCCTTATTGTACATTTTCATCTTCTACTTGAGAATGCCTGGTCAAATTTTAGTAGAGCTGTGAATAATTTAGATTAGTGACTGTGTGAAAGGTAAACTTGCGATACTCAGGTGAGCGCTAGACCCGCGGGTCTCTTGTTGAATATCCCAGTCATTTCAAAAGCAATTTTCATTAAATAAACTTTCAGTTCCGCTTCGAATTGTATGCCCTTTAACATTTCATAGAGTGGTTTATAAATATCTCACATATCGTTAAAAGCTGAATCCTCACCTCAACCAATACTACACCATCCCTTTAAATTCAGGTGAGCCTGATGTCAAAGTGCACTTTAAAGTCTTAAAGCCACATGATGACAGAAGTGATGATAGTGCTTATGAGGATCATGATGATACTGTATGCACTGAAAATGTCATATACAGATATCTTTGTGAATTGCACTTGATCATACATTTAGTCAACTTATTAATATCATGCTTTTTGGCCTTTTCATTATCATGAAAATTTGCCACCTTCCTCCCCCTCCCCCGCCCCCCCCCAAAAAAAAAAAAAATAAATAAATGTTTTAAAGAAAGTGTGACTTCTCAAACAAACTATTCTGTTAGATAGTTGTCTGAAATGAGATTAAATCTCTGAGGGAAAAAAAAAAAGTACTAGTATTCCAAGTATTAGAGCAGGGGGCCCTATTCATGGCATTAGGACTGTACTACTAGTAGTCACTTGATATTGCAACTCTAGTGTGCTGGCCTGGGACAGTGTGTGCAGGGCAGATTTTTGTCTTCATTTTTGTCAATATTTTCAAGTGTTGTCATTTTTCAATCAAGAGCCTATCCGCCAAATCCACAAAAATAGAAGTCATCACAAAAATTTCAGCGTATGTAGTGTTGATTGCTCCACCTGCAATAACGATACTGTAACAAGAATTATGATGAAATGTGCTGGTAAAGATGATGATTCCTAATGGCTTCTCTACTGATAAATAGTATTGGGTTTTTGAGATGCCATGATAATGGTTGATAGAGTCAGCAGCAGTTGTTTGTTGTTGTTGTTGTTTTTTCATGTAGCTGAACATAGCACTTTGAATGCCCATGATAGTTGAATAATTCTGGTACCTATCTGGTATGTCAACAGTTCAGGGTACTTGCATGCAAGGAGCGTGTCAGTAGGTTCCTGTATCTTTTCCACTGTCATGCTATCAATGTGAATTTAATCTCCCCTTTGAACTAGATGTCTTTCTGGAAAATCATCCTTGCCAATAAACAGGCTACTTTTAGTGAAAGCTTTAAAAAAATGTAGAGACTTGGAAGAAATGAAGAGCAATAGCAGGATCCATTATTCATGTAAAGATTCCCATAAGATTTTGTGTATGTAAAAATTCCCATTAGATTTTGTGTATGTAAAAATTCCCAGTAGATTTTTTGTATGTAAAAATTCCCATAAGATTTTGTGTATGTAAAAATTCCCATAAGATATTGTGTATATAAAAATTCCCATTAGATTTTGTCTATTTAAAAATTCCCACAAGATTTTGTGTTTGCAAATCGTGTCTCCTCTCATACACCTGCCGATACTGCCTCCCCCTCCCCCCCCCCCCATTCTAGGGAGGAAGAACTGAGGTATCTGGAGTTCGTGACCGATGTGACCAACGACGTCTTGAATCGCGGAATCTACACCAACACCGTCCTCAAGCAGGTGTTCGAGTCTCACATCGAGAGAAACATAGGGAGACTGGATGAGGTGGGTCATGTTCCAAATCATGCGCAAATGAACTCTTTTCGATGTGAGAAGTTTGTATTGGTAGTTTCAAGTTCACTTATGTCATGATTGGAGTGAACAGTGAAATAGCAATTATGTAATATCTCTCCCTCTCTCTCTGATTTCATATGCCTGGCCACTCAGTAGTGAGTACATACCCAAGATGCATTAACCATGGCTTCAATGTTCACAGCATTGTGTATGCTTGTAGTGCCATCTGCAGAGTCGGCATGTGAACATAATTAAAACACAACACGTTGTTATTATGGTCGTTGCATAACTTGGATTCAACCTTGTTTAGATTGTGGGAACTCGAATACTACGACAACTGATATGAGAATATATACAACCGTAGGGGTGAATGACGACTTTGACAGAGCAATAGAGTTGTGTGAAACATTTCCCATACATTTACATTTAGTGCTCAAGTCAAAAGTTTGTGCACTTGATCTCAGAATACCAGTAACATTAATCACCAATGGTTACACCATTGGGTGTCTTTCTAGAAGTTCTTACAGAAAGTTGGTCCTTATCTTTGTTAATTAATCAGCAATTAATTAATGTTTTTGCTGTGGAAAATAGTTTGCTTCGTAACCTTTCATTAAATGTGTGCATTGGAGTGTAGACACTGGATGTTGGTACCTCTGTAAAAATCATCAGATACTTGGTGAGCAAAGTTCGTGAATACATTGCCCTTTTTCATGAGAGAACATAGATTCCATTTTGTGTGTGTGTGTGTGTAAGACCTTTCTTGACACACATTAGAAGATAAAAATTATCCGCAGCTGTAAGAAGTCTTGAAAAACAAAAGCTTAAACAGAATCATGATTACACTTCATTGTTGGCAATTAATTTTCCGTGAACTCATCTTGCATTCCTAACATGACAGGTTCGTATGCGACATTTGATGAAGCAGCTGCAAGAGGATTTGGCGATTCCCTCGTCGGATCAACCGGGCGATGGGACGTGACCTTGGCCAGCTCCCCCTCCGTGAGGGACCTTTGACCTTTGCACTCCACTAAATCTCTTTCAAATGCATATATATATATTTTTTAATGATTCATGCCTTGCAATATGTAGCTCATGTAAGCTAGACCTGAAGGTTCTGAAGAGCAAATAATATATATTGAAGAAATACTACAGTAGTAATCCTAGCTGAGATATGTGCTGGGGTAATTGATTGAACTATGATGGTAACCTTAAAGGGGATGGCTAGTAACTGATCAGTGGGAATCAGTGGGAGTCTGGGAGATGATTGTTCCAATCCTTGTGGGATTCATTTAAGAGTACATTAAATATCTATTGTTGTGTGAAAATTATTTGCTTCAGAATGGTCTCATATTCAAGTAATTTGCAGTTTAATGTTTCCAGGTTAGCATTCCTGTACAGTGACGGGGCGATCGTTAACGGCCCGTTAACGATCGCCCTGTCATTGTACAGGCATGCTAACTTAGGAACATTGAACTGCACATTACTTGAATATGAGACCATTCTGAAGCAAATAATTTTCACACAACAATAGATATTTAATGTACTCTTAAATGAATCCCACAAGGATTGGAACAATCATCCCCCAGCATGATCCCACTGATTCCCACTGATCAGTTACTAGCCATCCCCTTTAAAGGGACTGTACAGTACTGGTTGAGGTGGGGATTCATGTTTTGAAAATTCCTAAGTGAGACAATGAGAAACCTCTTATGAAATATGAAAGAGCATGTAATTCTAAGAAGGATTCAACGTTTATTTGATAAAAATTGGTTTTCAAATGGCCGAGATATTAAAAAAAAAGGTGATAATAATAAAAGGCGACAGGCCACGCCTTTTGTTAGGATCTCTTTGTTTCACCTTGTTTCACCGATTTTCATCAAATTAACTTTTGATACCCCTTAGAATTGCATGCTCTTTGACATCTCATAGAGTGGTTTCTGAATATCTCGCAAAACGTGAAAAGCTAAATCCTCACCTCGACCAGAACTGTACACACCCTTTAATATACCTTCTGCACATCTCTGCACAAGTTTGTTATACCTTGCAATACTGACCTTGATTTAACTCGTGTGTGAAATTTGATTAAAAAGGATATTATTTGGATGACAGAAGATCATGTGATAGATCATATTTGTGTCACAAAATACTGTAAAGTAGGCATATGCATATATCATAAAGTGTTGGTGTGTGTCTTACAAAATCACAGAATTTGGCACTTTGAACTGTATATTTAGCTAAGATAGCATTTGTAATATCCGTTCTTTTTAATACTGTGGTTTCACAAGCTATTGCAAAGCTAATAGCAAAACAGGCCAGATTGCATGCTACAGTATTTAATGAAATACATGCACAGATGTGGCTTTGTGACTCATACATTTGGCATTCCTATGTCTTACATTTCATTTCATTCATTTTTAATTTTTAACAAAAAGTTATACACAATCATAAACACAGTGTTAGTGTCTGAATGCAGAGCATTTCAAATATTTGCATAAGCACGTGAATTGTTTGATAAAGTAACAAAGGGTTTGAGCGCTCTAGAGCAAACCAAAGTGAACTGAACTGAAGCATACCGTACTGAACTGCGCCAGATTTGAAGCGTTCGAGAGCTCTGTACCTCATGAGTTATTTTTAGAAGAGGTCACACATTTTATAGCAAGAGGGTCATTCACCTGGCACGCTTGAACTACTTATAGCTGTCCCGAACAAAGAGAATGAACTCTTTGCGTTATGACATATGTGCATGATACGCGCATTCTCACATGCGAACTTTTGGTACGCTTTTGGTATGCTTTTGGAGCACATCGGGAAGGGGTCCACTTTTGGCTCGGTACAGTACAATACAGCACACTTTAGGAGCGGGTACATTATGGTACAGTTCGCTTTAGAAGAGCGCTCGAACGCACCCAAACTTAAAACAAAGTGTGTGCCAAGATAATATCAGTCCATAATCATACTGAATGGTGTTGATAAGAACTCCATGAATACAGTTTTTTCTTATTGTATGTGGGATTATATGACCCTTTGAATTACTTGTGGGAAATTTGAGCAATAACACCTTTTCTCCAACCTGAAATCAAACCAACAAGCAAAGTTTGCATAGGAAAGGTAAGAGCAAGTAGGACTGCTTCCAGGATGATTGTGTGGATGTGGGTAAATGATAATGCACTCTTTCCTGCTAGCAAAGTAGATATAGCCATCCATCATCTGCATGCAATGCTGTAAAACCAGAAACATTCGCAGCATGAGACTTTCGTGAATTGGAGCCGACGGCCTTTTTCGCTGCATGAAAGTTTCGCGACTTGGAGCCGACGGCCTTTTTCACATCATAGAAATGTTTCGAATTGCCACTGGCATTCAGTGCATTGTGTAGACAGACACTTTTGCATGCATTTTACATTTGCGAATCTTTGCTCCTTTCAAAATTTGTGAAAGTTTCATGCATGGAAGAATTCCTGGTTTTACTGTACTGTATTTGACTGTTGCTCTGACGTGACTTGCTTCAAATCGCGCTCTGATGCTTGAGTTTTGCATTTGATGGACTTCCTTGATGTCCCGTCAAACAATCAGTTATGCACTCGTCACAGTTTTTGGCAGGAAAGAAACGTATCCGTGTCAACTTTGCTGTACATGCATAAAGAGAATAGTGAATCCGCTGAAGAACACTGAAAGCTTCAATTCCGGGCACCGCCAATGTGCAAGTGCCTCCCAGCCAGCCTCGTTCCAGATGCATTGTGGGATTGTTGGGTGGCAAAGTTGATCTGGTCTGAGCACATTACAGCTTCACTGTGACGACCCATGGCTCTATAGGCCGCAAATCAGTCAAATGAAAAAATCTGTAAACTCGTTTAACGCCAAATTCAAATAAAGGAAAAGAACAGTAATTAACAAAATACATGATACAAGATGTATGCTAGACAACCGGAAGTGACAATGCCTGCAAGATATCCCACAGTGCATCTGTGACAGGACTCTACATGTTGTTTTGTGCATTGGCGATACCGAGAATTGTTGCCGTTATCCACTGATACTCAAGCGTTTATTCAGATTCCGCGTTTATTCAGATTCACAAAATTGTGTCAGATTCACAAGATTGTGTCAGATTCACAAAATTCCGCGTTTATTCAGTCACGCGTTTATTCAGATTCCATCACAGTGAGAAACTTTCTTTTTTTTTGACATTGAAAAGAGAGTATAATCACATCTGAGTGACAAGAAAATGTGTGTCTGGACTGTATTCAGTTCTTAACTTTGCGTCATGTTATACAATTTGCCATTTGCAACTGCAACTTGATGCTACAGGTATGTGAGACTGAGTTCTGAATTTGCTTGTCTCTTCTACAGTGTCTTAGGAATTGTTTTTGTTGTTGTTGTGGGACGGGGGGGGGGGGGGGAATAAAACAGGAATGATGATGATGGATGCATCGATGCATGGTATACCACGGTGTACAAGGCTTTGACATGTTTATATACCAGTAGAAAGAATTGTTCTATATCAAAGAATCTAGAATAGCTTCCCTGCAGAATATATGTATATTTCATTCACTGGGTTCTGTTTGGGTTCCATGCAGGGTACCCCAACATTTTCAGCAATAAATGGAAAGAAAGAAAAAGTTATATTTCTTGTTTATGAAAAAATTCACTAGAAATAGAATCATAAAGACAATCATGGCAGCTATAATATACAGACATCATCAAGGCTTGTGTGAATATGTCGGCTTTTTGTGAAGCCGTATAGCAGCTGGGATTGCAAGGAAGCAATATCTGAAAGATGTTTTCAAACAGACATTGACGCCATAAAAAATGTGTCTCTTACATGTATCTCTTTGTCCTGCTATGCCAATGTCTTTATAAGAAGAAAATGAAGGAAATGAAAACACCTTAACAGCATTTAAATGGAGCTTACATTGGGATTGTGAAGTCTTTAAAATATATCTATGGGTAAATATATACCAATCCTTAAAATATGTTTTGTGGCTTGTGCACTTAGTGAAGACTCCTCCATTTTTTCATGTGACAAACAAAAGAGCAGCACATTGTATCAGTATTGATGTATTGATGTTTAGACTGAATTGATGATTAAAAATGTAGATGAACTTTCACAGCCTTGAAACATTGGTTTTGTTATCTGATGATTTCTGTCAGTGTATACAATTAAGTTGTTCTTTCTACTTCCAGAGCAAACATCACTCTCTCTTGAAACCATGATGTTTTGCTGTAATTTTGTTGAGGGTGATTTTGTAATCAAAGCATTGATCGCGCACTTCACCATGCACTTGTGGAAGGTGATCATAGCACTCTCACTGGAATGTTCATATTTGCAAGTTAGGAGATGACAACAGCTGCAACAGGATGGAAACATGAACTTGTTCCCCAAAAGGGTTTCAAAGATTTACGCAAGTGCCTCCAGAAAAATGTGTCCTTGATTTAATACAAAAGCTTGTAAGCTCACGAGTTGGACATTGCATGCAGGAATGATGTTTCCATTTCATTGTAGGTGATTTTTTTTTTAATAGTCTGAAGAATACCCTGTTGCTGCTGTCATTGGCTTGCTTTGCAGCTGAACACAATTCTGAATTTTTTTGGATACCTTGATTGTTCTTTTTGTATCTCTCTAAAGCCCAAGTACAATTGTTAGAAACTATGAAGAATCCGTCACCTTTAAACCTGTTGAGGATGAGTCCCGAGTATACTCGGGCAGGTGTCTATGGGAAATGCGTGTTGTAGCGAAATCAAACCATCCTCAACGGGTTAAAGTTAAAATTGTATCAGGTACGAATGGATTAAGTTTTGTGTAGATAAAAGTTTTAGTGGTTTTAATCGTCAGACCACTATTTTTGAGAGTTTGTTTAGCTCAGTGGTCTGCATCAATCTTTAAAAAAAAAAGAAAGAGAAAAAAATGTGCTTGCCTTAACATCAAGAAATTATTTTGCATTTCTCCTTTGACTTCCAAGTGAGTGCACCATACTTAGTGCTTTAAGGGGGAATAGACTGGTATGTTTACAACATATAGATGTTTTTCATCATAATTACATTGTCTGTTGTCTGTGTTTTATCTCTGTTTGCTGTACACCAATGTTTCTAAAAAAAGGCAGTAGGTCTTCGTTGGAAGATATCCATATTTTTGATCAAAGGAATGCAGAGAAAAAAAATGAACAATTAGTATTATGCATTTAATTCAATTTTCCCTTAGTGAATAATGCATATACCTGTCATTTCCACTATTACAAAATCATTGTGGCTTTTTGTTTTTATCTTCATAAATATACCCTTCACACTGACTCGAGTTTGATCTGTATCTGTATGTTTATTCTTCATGTAATAAACCATATTGACTTTTCTCAAACTAATCACAGTTTGCAATGGTGACTGCATGAATGCAAATAATTCAAACACAGCTATGTCATATTTTGCTGCCTGTTGGCCTTTTCTCAGTTTGACTAAATACCTATAGAATAACAAATAATCCATTTGAGTCTCTGCAAGCAAAGTGTGGCATCCTTGGTTTATGTGCGTAGAGCAAATACAGTGTGTTTTTTGGTTAGTGCAATGTCTATTAGCCAGCAGTAACCCTCAAAAGCCGCATTCACACACAGGAGTTATTGGTCTTTGCATCACAATGTAAAAATCATTTTTGTATGCCACCGTTCACACATGTTGTCAAGGGCAAATTATTGCAAGAGTTTAAAAACAAGGATCAAGCTGGAATAAAAAATAATAACTCGGCTGCAAATGAAGCAATGTGAATGTCTAGACTGCCTCCATGTGGCCTAGGCAATGACAAGAATATGACTCGAGCGGGAAGTTGCATTGTGAGATTTTAAAAATGTAGTTTTTTTTCATTTGCTTTTCACACACACTGCGCAAGGCAAATTATCTCCAGTTTCTCAAAAAAAAAAAAAAATCAATTTGGACTAATTTTGATGTCATGATACTCCTAGCGAGATTTCACAATGTATCTCTTTTTCTTTTTTTTTTGTCCACACATACGAAATAATAGTTTTTGCATCACCTTTGCAAAATCAATTTTCCAACACCGTTAATTTCAGGTGGTTGTGAATGAGGCTACTATGGTCACAGCCCCACTGTATTCTAGTAGGGATGGGGTTATGGGATGATGAGTTGGGTTGGGGGGGGGGGGGGAGTAGCAAGATAATAAGGGAATGGGGAAAGGGTGCATTAGCTTTCACTCAGAGAAAAGTTCTCTTTCTTGTCCAAGAATTATTGGAGCAGATTAATGAATGTGAAGAAGCCTGATTGAGCACTGTTACCTTGCATCATGCTTGATTCAAATCCGTGTTCATTAGCCAAGGAGACCGTGGTTAAAAAACGTCGCAGCAGAGAATTTTGATTGTTCTGTGCATGTGTTTCTCGTGTCTTTTTAGCAGTTACACACATTGACACTTGTATGCTGAAATCACTGTAACTCTGAACAGATTATGATTTCAGTCCAGAACTTTGCTTTGGTATTTTTGTCATTTATTATTATTGTTATTATTATTATTATTATTATTATTATTATTATTATTATTATTATTATTATTATTATTATTATTATTATTAGTATTATTATTGTTATTATTATTATTATTATTATTGTTATTATTATTATTATTATTATTATTATTATTATTATTATTATTATTATTATTGTTATTATTATCATCATTATTATTATTGTTATTATTGTTTTACTGCATGTTATGCTCTGCTGCTGTTCTGTGTTCTGCATATTTAGGATGATGTTTATTTGTTTGTTTGTTTTTCTTTTAAATCTCCTAGAACACTCATATACAGGTACTTGAGAACATTACTGTAGAAACTTGTGTCATCTCTGTCTTCAAATGCCTGGTAATAAATAGGACACTGTGATGTGTCAAACAAAGAGCTTTCCACCCTCTGTAAGCTGTATTGAGCTGTAAGTGTTTGGGGAAAGATGAATCAAAGTGGTTGCTTGCATTTTCTGCCCTCAAATATGGTGTAATGCTGTTTTCAAAGTTGTGAAGCAGGCATCGAAACATCTCTTTTGCACTGGAATTTGCCTTCTTGTAAAATCAGCATGGGTACATGAGAAACGAAGTCAAGGGAATCTGCTTTTCAGCATATTCTTCCGTTTTGTTGCTGTGTTCTTCTGATTATGTTACTTCAGATCTGAGGGTGAATAGACAATAGAAAAAAAAAGCCCCCTTTAAATACTCATTAAGAATGACGCATCAGAGGATTGGAGTTTGTATGGATGGGGAAACCATGCATGTGTTAGGTGAAGTGCGTGAAAATTGGGGAAGAAAGAAAGTTCCACCACAGAGCAGGGTAAACTGCATGCATGCAAGTCTAATAATGATTCAGAGAGCAATTAGGAGCTGCACGGAGCCAACATCCGTGAGTCAACGTCCTGCATGATGCGATGTACCCATCGTAACTTTACCAAACATATCCGTACAGACTGGTGAGCATGAAATAAATTCGTAGGAGAAAAGTGAAGAGTCCATGTGTGGAAGTCCTTGTACGAATGCCCTCAGAATTCCCAGTGGACCATATGTCTTGTGTGAAATAAATAAATAAATAAATATATATATATATATATATATATATATATATATATATATATATATTTTTTTTTTTTTTTTTTTTTTTATAGATTTGTTGGAGTAACTTGTAGTAATTGCAGTTACCATGACAACAACCAGGCTACAGCCAATCAGCTTCATGCAATTGGGTCATTGTCATGGAAACTTTAAGCATTGTAACTTGCAAGCTGTGACTGCATGTTTCTTTTTTTTTTTTTTGGTAAACATTCTGGGGAAACAAGTTGCATGTTGACTGAGACAAACCCACAAATGGTGGTTTCTTCGTGGCATTTCTCCATGTGCTGATATGCAGCGTAATGAAAAAGTGTACCCTTCATTGTATGATGCCACTCTATAAATTATTCTTTTTTTCTTTTTTTTTAAACTCCCTGTAATGGGAGAGAAAGTTTGAGAAGCAAAACCTGACGGAACTATTGGATGCAAACAGGATGCAGAGTTTTACAGAGTTGTTGTCCACTGCCACCAAAGGAATATAGACTAGAGTGCAATTCCAAGCCATGCGCAAATAAGCCAGTTTTTAATTCCATTTTACACATGAGCAGAAAAAGGTCATTTGTGATGGCAGGCATGCTGGTATTTAAATTCATTGAGATATTAAGCATCTGTGATGTGATGATTATTCATGTGTATTAAATCCCTTATAAATGGTGCTTGCAAGCACATCTGCCTGACAACAACCAAAAAGAGTTCGTTAAAGCCTAGTATAATTTCACAGTGGTAATAGATAATACTTGTTCTACATTCAATGCACAATAATGAAATGGATTCTTTGTCCTGGTGACCTGTACTACTGTAAAAGTGGATATTTTCGCGCGACTAATTTTTCGCGCTTGGCCCGGTAAGAAGAGTTTCGCGTGTTTTTAATTCCGCGAAATCAAGACATCACGCACAGGAACATATGGCAAGCAAAAATATTCGCGTGCTTTTATTTTCACGCTAGTTTTTGGTTGCGCGAAATGCGCGAAAATTACAACACCGCGAAAATTTCCACTTTTACAGTATGCAAGTTCAGTCTTTGTTTGAACATGAATGCCATAAATTTTTACATCAGGCAAGCCTAAAGGCCCTGTTACATTTGAGTATATCGAGCCAACGAATGCCCAACGAATTCAAAAATTTGAAGATAAGTTCACATCTATTCCTAATACTAGAATACTATGTAGTTCGTGACATACACGTTTGATGCTCTTTGTATTCATAAATTATTTGTAAGGATTTGCAGAGAAATGCTGGAGCTGAGTGTTTATTTTGAACACGTCCAAAATTCCTGTCCGAAATCCCTGACAGAAAAAAGAATGAAATGACAATACTTTGCTGTTCCTGTGAAGTCAGAATGCCGAAAGAGTATCACAACAACAACAAAAGAAGTGATGTGTTCCCTTGACCTTCACTACATTAGCAAACCACACACACACACACGTACAGACACCCATATGTACACACACACACCTTTTTTTCCCCCAATGACTTTTTGTTTAATTTCACCCAACTTAGAAAATGCAATTATATAAACGCAGATGAGCCTTTTTGTCAATCGAATGATAATGATTACAGCAGATGATAAATAAAACATTTCATGTCCATCATTACACAAAATTCAACAATGCACACTTATTTTTTTTCAATAATCTTTATTCATTACCATTCAAATGAATCAGAAGCTGGTATACCACTGTACCTACAAAGTAACAAAATGATCTCATATTTTTAACTCAAACAAGTAGTTATACCCTTCCTGTATACTTATGTGTACTGCTAGAAATTAGAATTAAACACCTGGCCTTTCATTCATCAAATTGATCACAAACAAAATGAAGAAAAAAATGAAAACCAATTGTACAGTGAAACAGAATGTATTCATATTATATATTGACCAAACAAGCCCACTCCTGTCCCCATATTGTATGCTCACACATACAGTATATGAACACACACATGCACACACACACACACACACACACACACAGACTCAAGCACTCAAGCACTCGTATGTGGTAAAATTTATATTAATTTGTGATCCCTCAAATTGCTGATGATAAGGACAAGTGCAGTTTGAATACCTTGGCTAATGCCTTCTGGCCTCCACTAATGGAATCCCAACATTATCTTTTATTTTCTTTTTGATGTATTTACCTATGCATTTGTTTATTCATCTGATCATCTATTTATTCATCTATTTCTATGGTTGGCAAAGCGGATGTGTGTCAATAGGCCTGTCTGATGGCATCTTTCATTTAGCATTTTAACTAGGAGAAGATCCTTCATTGTATTAGATCCAGTTGGGCAAGTTTGATGGGGGCAGATCTGGCTCGCTTTTTTTTTTTTTTTTTTTTTCTTTTGAGGGCGACCTTCAGGGGGTTAAGAACCCCTATTCATCAATTACAGAAAGCAGCCGGGCAGTGGAGGTTGCTCTAAACAAGGTGGTGATTCAGCAGTGGAATTCGGCACAGAGCCCCGGCCCTGGTTACTTCCAAAGCTGAGGAAGATTGGGGAGGGGGAAAAAAAAGTTGGGATTAAGAGAAAGAAATCTTGATTCGGTGCCATCTTTTGTTTGGCTCCCCCGTGCGGCGTGCCTCCCTTGATGTAGGCAACTACTTAGTCTTTCATTATGCGCACCGGCAGTGCGGCGGTTTAAATGAAATTCTCCGCAAAGTGATCGGGACTGACACATGTAATGCAATTTAACGGTCGGACGGAAAACAATCGGGAGAGAAAGTTAAACCATCCAACATTTCACTGTGAAAAGTGACACACGCAGTAATGTTTTGTCTCGTTTTGTTACGAGTTTGTTTGTTTGTTCCAGACGGTGGATCTTCGTTTGCAAGAATAAACAGACACTACATACTTTCTTTCCTCTCTTTTTTTTTCTTTCTTTAGTTCTCGTCAACATTCAATTACCAAAATCTTTATTTTTCTGATTTGCGCTGAAGCAGTGCCCGTCTGTGTACCAGGAGAGCCAAATATTAGCTCGCTGAATTTGAGTGATATCCCCTCGTTAGCGCTGCTTCTCCTGGTTGCCACAGACTCGTCGTAAGTCGCCTTGCCCGGGCTTGATGGTGGGATAATGACACAGGCGGTCCTGCAGTAATTTGAGTGATTTGCCCTTCTACCCATTCCTACGTTTTTTGACTCTCAGCCTCCGTGTCCACTTAGTCTGTGATTATTGGAGTGAAACTGGGTCGACCGAATCAAGTTAATGGGAAGATCTTTTTTGCCTTTTTTCGTCAAATGAGTATTGTGGGGGGGGGGGATGGGGAGAAAAATCAGAGAGATGTTAGCATTATTGTATACCGTCATCTCAAAAGAAGTGGTCTTGCTTAAAAGCATTATGAAAAGCTCAACTGATTGCAGTACATCACACAAGTCAACAGAAGAAAATTCAGCTGTGTTCAATAGATGCCTAGGTCATGATGCAGTGTATTATTATGTTTGATTTTCAGGTGCCGCATATACTCTTATTACCATACTCTCAAAAAATACTGGCATCCATAGAAAAAAAAAGGGAATCGGTGGTCATTTTACAGCTAGGTCTTGCCAGTAAGCAAAGTAAACTTTGGGGAGATCGAGTAATGTGTAATGCAAGCCTGTACATGTATCCACTGCGTAGCAGTGGCTGAATAATTGTTTGGGGTATAACCACCCTGTATCTGTTTCTGATGTCTTTTTAGAATACTGTATGCGTTTAATGTCAATATTTTTGCGTGATTAATTTTTCATGCTGAGCTGCTCAAACACATATTCGCAGGTGCTTTATGAATTCGTGCTGTGCAATTGTCAACCCATTCAAAATATGCAGAGAAAATTATGAAGATATTCATTTCCAAAGCTTTTTTTTAATAATACAATGTAATCTTTTTACATATGTAAATGCCCTGCTTGAAACCCACAAAAAGTAGGCCAAATTGAATTTCCACTTTTCAACATAGTTAAAAGAGTAAGCTCTAGTATTAAGCTTTAAAATAATGTATAACTTGTTAAGATTGGATAACCCTAACTCATTGAAAAAGGGATTGAAATCAGAGGTAGTTGGGATGTGCAGTTTCATAAAAAAAGTAGAAAAGAGGATTTAAAATGAGGGTCGCTCAGGCGTGCTGTGCAGAAGTATCACTGAAGAAAAAAACATCGTCCTGACGAAAACAGCTAATATCTTGATTTTGGCTTTCTTTTAAGCCACCAAATTTTGACAGGAATTAAATAGGAAAAAAAAATATTACTCTTTGAGGTATGACAAACTTTAAAAATTGGAGCCTGTTGACCCAAATGACATATTTTGGTCCATTGCAGAGAATCCCATTCTGCGACTTTTTGCTGGTTTTGAGCTGGGTGGTCACATTATTATGTCTTTGTTCCCACATTGTCTGTCAGCTTTTTCCTATTTTGCTTCTTCCTCTTGCTAAGACTTGCAACGACATCCAATTAAAGTAATTTTGAACGAAGGCAATGACAGAACAGTGACAAATAGATCGCTGAAACTGCAGTGAGTAAGACAAGAGGAAATGATAAGACAGTGATTTTACTTTGAATTTGTATCAAATGTGTGAATTCATAATGTCTGGCCACATGGCTGCACAGTTCAGCAGTTAATGAGTTCCCCCTCAGCCCCCCCCCCCCCCCCCCCCAAAAAAAAAAAAGAAAGACTCTGTCTTTTCTTTTCCACAATCAGAAAAACAGTGAAATGATAATTCAGAAGTCTGCAGTGTGAATTCAAACTAAGATATTCAATCCAAAGTCAGCCAACTTCATTGTTGCTATCATTATTTATTTCAACTCCATGGTATACATCTATTGGAAACTGTATACCAGTAAACATACAATGCCAAGCTTTCTTTTTATTGACCATGGCATACATATTGTAAAGGTGTCAAAAATTGAGTGAAGATTATGGTTTATAGAGATGCATGAATATTGCATGACAACTTATTTGTGAAGAAAAAAAAAATGACATACCAGTTACCGATTGATACCAAATCTGCATGAAGCTTTCTAAACTTCAAACATTATTTGTAACGAGTGATTTCAATAGATTAAGGCAAACTTGGTAAGTTTACTAAATTTCGTCAATTAAGTGATTTCTGCCAGTCAACACTGTTAGCTCATGCACGGATTTACACAATCTGCCAATTGTGACTGCCCAGCTCAAAACCCACAAGAAGTTGCAGATTAAGCAAAACTCTTAACTTTTTTATTCCAGTAACTGTGTGCTTTCTTTCAATTGTGATCTTTTCCTGAATGAAGCAATGTGAGAGGAGGTCTCACCTATCTGCGCCAGGAGTGCCACTGTGTGACAGACATGGCGCATTACAAGACTCCATTATTATCATTATTGTAAAGATTCTCTATAATGGACAAAAATGCGTAATTTCGGTTTAGTGACTCAAATTTTTGAAGTCCGTCTTAACCGGGAGAGTAATCCTTTTCCTACCTACTGTCAAAAAATATGCCAAATATTTTATTCTCATAAAGATCTTAAGATTTTAAATGATACTTTAAATATTGAAATTCGTAAAGTATCAAATTGGTTTAAGTCTAATAAACTTTCTTTGAATATAAAAAAAAAGACTCATTTCATTTATTTTAGACTTCATTCTCATAATGCAGATACGCTGATACATATTAACATTGATGATATCCCATTAGAGAAGAAAACAAATTCAAAATTTCTGGGAGTATACATAGATGAAAGTTTGACTTGGAATGAGCATTTGCATTATGTTACAACGTGTATTTCTAAAAATGTAGTGATCATTTCCAAGTTGAAGTTTTTTCTCCCTCGTTCAACTTTATTTTTATAATATAATTCCTTAATTCTCCCATATATAAGTTATTGTGATATTGTATGGGGAACTTGCGGCTCTACCAAAATAGATTCTATTTTCAAATTACAAAAGAAAGTTATACATATTTGTACTAGATCACATTTCCTGGCTCATACTGATTCTTTATTTCATGAACTTAAAACATTGAAGGTTTTTTGATTTGAATGTCATTCAAGTAGCAGTAATTATGTTTGAATATATTCATGATCAACTTCCATCATCGTTTAATAACATGTTTAGGTTTAATACTTCTGTCCATTCGTACCCTACTCATTTATGTAGAAATTTCCATCTTTTGAATCCCAAATCATTAGTGACACATAAATCTATCAAACATTTGGATCCCGACATTTGGAATAATCCCCGGACAATATAAAGTCTTGCTCAAGTATTTATTCTTTGAAAGCTTCACTAAA
The DNA here is from genome assembly GCF_040938485.1 of Diadema antillarum. NCBI lineage: Eukaryota > Metazoa > Echinodermata > Echinoidea > Diadematoida > Diadematidae > Diadema > Diadema antillarum. The sequence continues at coordinate 83,947 of NW_027272571.1, read as the reverse complement.
ACGATATTTGATACAATCATATTCTCCCCACTCATCAAGATAACAAATATTTATGGTAAATGATTGTTATTTTTTTTTTCAATCTCTATTTTCTTCCTTAAACTGCATCTTGCACTCACACCTGCAACTGCACTGCACCCACCTGATCACTTTCCTCCAAGAGAGTTGTGTCGTTGGATAGTCCTTTTATGAGGCCCCCATAAATTTCAAGCTTATTCACTTACGATGGTGGTCTCCTGCATTCAATGATCTCTGTCATTTACTGACAAATACTGTATATTTTATTTTATGTTTTGTGTATGTACACTGCTCAATGCAATCACCTACCCGGTATGTGTATCTATTTGTGTACTGTTATCGATTTATTTCACAGCACTTGCTGTTCTTTGTCTTTGTACTTTTGAAATTTGTATTCAAATTGTATCTGATTGAATGCAGAAATAAATCAAATCAATTATCAAATTATCAAAATTTGGCAGCTTAAAACAACACCCCAATTGAGATATTAGCAGTTTTTCTGTACCATATTTCTCGGATGGGTGCTGTTTTCACTGGGAAATAGAATGTGTTTTCATCGATACTTACTCCCGCACAGCAAGCCCCCCCCCCCCCCCCCCCCACCCAGTGATCCTAATCTGTAAATCCTCTTTTCTTTGAAACTGCACCTCCTAATTCTCTCTTATTTCAATTGTTCTTTGAATGGGTTAGATGGTCTGATTTTAACAAGTTACACACCATTTTAAAGCTTAGGGCTTACTCTTATAAATTAGGTAGGAAAGTGGAAATCCATTTCCGGCTCCTTTTTGTGGGTTTGAGCTGGGCGGTCACAGTTAGATCAAACTATAGACAGTTTTTCCGAGGAGGTACTGGGCAAGCTCGCCTAGTACCTCCCTGGTTATTCGTAGGACTCTGCCAGCTGGGCCCTGTTTTATGAAGAGTTATAATTGATTATATAGTTGATTTCTATCATAAGTCTATGGCAGCCTGTGAGGTAAGGAAATTTATAATCGATTATATCTTTTGATAAAATGGGGCCCAGAACTTTTAAATGTCTGCATCAGTCATGCATTTATTGAATTCTCTGCTTCCATGCAAAGATGGCATTGTTTATGGAAATGACGAATAAGTTTTGGCAAAATGGCCATGATACTGTGCCAGTCTTTAATAGCACTTCATTGTGAAGAGCTGGAATGATCTCTGAACTTCTGAGAATATAGGCACAAACAAATTTGTTTCTGTGGTAACTAGTGCTGTTTTTTGCCCCAGCTTTGTGTGTAACAAGATTGTTATTGCGTGTGTGATGTAAATACTAGTAGGCAGAATCTCTGGTAGGTTTTCTATTTCCTGCATATTCAGAAGAAATTACAGGACTTGAACATGTTGATAGGATGTAGAATTAGGTAGGAATAATTATGTAAAACACTCACGAGGGAGGCAAAAAGGGGACAGATTGAAATACTCCCATCCTTAGAAAACAACAAAACACAGATGAACAGCATTCTAATCATGAGCAACAATGAATGAAAACAAAACTAATCTCAGCAGGAATTGATAAAACAAATTCACAAAACATTTCATTTGCATACTGTTTAAGTTGTTATTTTTGCAAGGGTCTAATTTTCGCAAATTTCGCAAATCACATTTGTATTGCAAATGCAACAACACGCGAAAATGTCGCCATGCGCTATAGTGCACTTACCATAAGCGTCGGTGTCAATTCATGAAAACATGAAATTCATGAAAATATCAGCTTATACAGTATTTTTAAAAAACTTCTAAGACTCTTGCACTGTATTTCAGTCTTTCCACCTGCAATGACTGTAAGGTTTTTTACCCAGTATTTTTATTTTGCAATCATTATATATATATATTTTTTTATAATTTGGGTTGGATAATACATTCCTCATTGAGCACACACACCCAACACCGGCTGGAGGGAGGGCCAGAAAGCAAATTTTGCCACACACAGCCATTCGAGGAAATCAGTGACGGACCAGGCAGTTACCCTCCGTGACTTGGCTCCGACTGCTCATCGCATCGATTTGCTCTCTTATAAATTGATGGATATCAACTGAATTGATGGTAATTGTGAGATAATCTTTAACACACACCACAAAAGGGAGAGGGGGAGATGGAGAGGGAAAGATAGGGGGAGAGAGAGAGATGGAGAAATGTGATTAATGAAGAAGCAGTGACTGTTTAACAGAGAAATGGGAAGATTGAAAGAGATACAGGAACAGAGGGGAGAGAAATATACACAATAGCAAAGGTACAGAGCAGAGAGAGAGAGAGAGGGAGGGAGAGATATCTATGAGAAGCAGAGATATATATATATATATATATATATATATATATATATAAAAAGGAGGAACAGTAAGAGGAATAATGATGTCAAAGCTACGCACCGATTTCTCCTTCCTTTCTCATATATATATATATATATATATATATATATGCCTATGCTACTGTTGTGTATATTTCTCTCCTCTCTATCTCTGTATTTCTTTTCCCACCACTGTTAAACAGTCATTGCTTCTTTAATTCGCTCTCTTTCTCGGCTCTCTAATAAAACACACACACACATATATATTACGTTTTATAGGAGAGAGAGAGAGAGAATTAAAGAAGCAGTGACTGTTTAACAGAGATGGGAAAAAGAGATAGAGATAGAGAGGAGAGAAATATACACAGTAGCATAGGCATATATATATATATCAATATATACATATAATCCACAATGTATTGGGCCGTGACGCGAGAAAAGGGCCCTTAGGGCATTAAATACCGAAAATGAGGTTTTACCTCCACATTGTAGAAGAAACTCTGACGCATTTAGATATGCAAACCTTTTTCTGAAATTCCAATCCTAAATGACCCCATTACGACATTTAAAAAAAAGCATGTTTTGCCCAAATCCTGTCACATTTTGATACGTCTATGCGTGTGCGCGTAATTATAGCCAGTTGATCTTTTTTGCGCGTATTGCTTTGTCAAACTTCCGCGCGGTTTTCTGGCGTTTGCACGGTGCTAAGTGCCCTTTTCTCGCGTCATGGCCCATATATATATGTGAGGACAGAGAGAATTAATAAAGGAGCAGTGACTGTTTAAAAGAGATTGGAAAAAGAGATATAGTGAGAGAGAGAGAGAGAGGAAAGAAATATGTACAGTAGCATTGGCACTGAGGAGAGAGAGAGAGAGAGATAATGTTTATGATAAGCAGAGATATATAGAAATATATATGTATTATATGTAGAGAGAGAAAGAGGAATGACACTGAGAGATACCACAAAGATAAGGAGTCATAAGAAAATAGCAAAAGAAGCCAACATTTCTTACTCTCTTTCTCATTTCATAGAGACATATATGAAAGGAAAACCAATATGAAACATGATTGCGTTCATGTTTCAAGTTTGTTTTTCAGTATAAGGTACATGTATTTCCTTGTTTTATCACATTTAGATGTTAGATAACCACATTTCAAAAAGAAAAAAAGATATACAAATTGCTTCCTTTCAATCAAAGTACAGCAACAATCTCACTGGGGTTAATTTACCTATTGCTTTTAGGGGGTCAAGTCTATCTGAAATTGTTAACCTCTTCCTAATAATCTGCCTTCTAGTTGTGTTTTAAACAGTTTTCTTCATGTAAACTTTGAATTTAAACTATTGTTGTTGTCAAATTTCACACATCTGTTTCTCCTAATCCCCCTCCAATACTTCTTTCAACTACCCATATAACAAAGTCCTCAGGAATGGCCACTATGTCAAAATTGCATATAACCAAACAAATAATGCATATAAAGATATACAATTTTTGGACCTGAGGTTTGTACTTAGTCGTCAGAGGAATTTCTTTGTTGACTGTGTTCCTTAAAACGGGAGTGCACTGCTCTACTTTCCTGCTGCTTGCTTCCTTCACTCGCTCTCTCTCTCTCTCTCTCTCTCTTACAACACAACACACACACTTGCACACACACACACACACACACACACACACACACACACACACACACACACACAAACACACAAACACACATGCTCTCTTTGCTTTTTGTTTTTCTCTCTCTCACAAACACCAGAGATGCTCAGGTCAGTGAGCAGGTAGGTGTGATTTTTTCTTTTTTGTTGGGGGGCGGTTCTTCCTCTCCGTGGTGTGCTTCAGCATTTTTGATCTGTAAATCATGACCTGATCTTGTGCATATTAAATACATTTTGACATACACATATTTTGATGAAAAAAAAAGAAGAAAAAGATTGTCCAAGAATGTGATTTTACACTGGTCGGATAACCATGTTTTTCATTTGTTTGTTTGTTTGTTTGTTTGTGTGTGTGTGTGTGTGTGTGTGTGTGTGTGTGTGTGTGTGTGTGTGTGTGTGTGTGTGTGTGTGTGTGTGTGTGTGTGTGTGTGTGTGTGTGTGTGTGTGTGTGTGTGTGTGTGTGTGTGTGTGTGTGTGTGTGTGTGTGTGTGTGTGTGTGCTTTAATGAGGCAAAATGAGAAAAGCTCAACAGGCATGTGAGCATGAGAAAGACCCCTGGGGTGTGGATTGTCGCACCTGATATGCAAGACTCTGTAGGTCCGCATACACATGCACTTACACTTTTTATCTTCTCTCTCCATGCATACCACTTTGCGAAACCTTACGAACTGATCAACAGACTGCTCTACGAGCTGAAATTCTCACAGCGGTTTTATATTTGCAAATTTTGTGAAGCACCTTCGAACTGCAACAATATCAACATGTAAAGATTTAGTTTCTAACAAAAAAAAATATATAAAACCCATGCCAGCAGTGGATCACACACAACTACTAACTACTAAAGGTATAGCATTTATTATGTGAAAAAGTGATGTAACAATTACTAGACCCTCTCAAGCAGGAAATTAACGACAAGTGAGAATGTCCGACATTCAGTTTAGTTCGCGAAAATATCTGTCATCCGAAAATTTCAGCTCGTACAGTATTTACCACTTCATACCACTCTGAAACAGAAGACACAAATGAGCATCAACACGGGTCACTCTCGGATGTTTCTGTGACAATTTTCTCTTTTTTAAATCTTCGGAATAATTTATTCCTCAACTTCTTGACACAATCTAAATCTCCACATGCTTTTACATGCAGATCAACAGACAAAAGGACCACGTCCTTATGCAAAAAAAAAAGAAAAATAATAAATTGAAAGGGGAGAAAAAAAGAAGCATAATTAGGAGAAGGAAAATAAAACATGTTACAAAGTTTTAGTTCATATCATAAACTGTTATCCATCCCACAACTAATTTCAACATTCATATCATTCTTAAATTGTCACGGTGAACATAGACACATTAATCTCCTCATATTATTTGACCATGATAATAAAAAGAACAAAAAATCTGTACAATCTTTCAATAACATTACTTCAATTCTTCTCCTCATCATCATAATCATTACACAAATTTTATCTCTTTGATTCTGTACACACAACGATTGAAGACCGACGAAATAAAGAGGGTAGGAAAAAAAAAGATCAACTGCTTTGTCATTGTTATAATCTGGAACAGCTTATAAGATATTCCAATGACTGAAATACAGATCAACTTAAAAGCAGGCAGACATTTGATCTCTTTAGACGACTCAGATTCCATACAGAGAAAGACCGACAAAATATCTGATATCTTGAAATCACATAGTTTAAAAATGAAAGATTTCTCAGATCATAACATCGATAACTCACATCTCACATCAGCGTTGAAAAAAACAGAAGTCCCCTCTTGCGGAGAAAGGAGTAGATAAAATAGGAATAATGCATCGATAATAGGAGTCTTCTGTAAACGGAAAAGGTAACGACAGTGGTTTCCTGTTCTCTTTCGCCATAATTAAGAATCATTTGAAGCTGTTTTTTTTATCTTCTGTAGTGTATGAGGAAGGTGTCCATTGTTTGAATCAAATCGATACTACAAATAAAAATGTTCAAATATCCACATCACACAGACATCTATGGTGGCTTCTAATGTCATTAACACTTTTGAATTTAAAGAGCTTATTTTCTTCTCACTCTCTCTCTCTCATTTGTGTGCATGTGTGTGGGGGGAGGGGAGGAGGGTTAATCTATTCAAACACACAACTGCAGCATGTTCTTTCCCCAAAATATTGGTTAAACACAATTTGCAATCCCTTCCCCATGAGCCACATTTGACAAAGAAAAATCTCACTGCCAGTTACAAATTGCAAAGTCCTGGCCACTGAAGAAAAAGTGAGTTCTCTCTTGGTATTCTGTCATGCTTAAATGTGCAGGGATGTGTTAGCAGAATTTAGCATGAATAAGATATTCACCTACAGACCATTTCTGGTGCAAATGAGAAATATCTCTTGCAGCACTGCAATTAACAACATGGGATGTGTTGCTCCCATTATCTTTAAAGAGAGAGAGAGAGAGAGAGAGAGAGAGAGAGAGAGAGAGAGTGAAAATGAACACAATCTCATATCAATACAAAAACGGTCCTTGAGTTATATTCTGATTTTGTTATTACAGCTCTGTAAATGATCTAAACAATGCCTGATTCACACTTCCTCCATGTCTCACTATTAAATCCCTCTTCCGCTCTATTCCAACCCCTCCCCATCCCCTTGATTCATCACTATTTCAACTAAAACAAGAACATTCTTCCCTCAGAAAGGGGACTTTGGCAAATATGATGACAACAACATAAATATAACCACACAACATGTCACAGGGTGTGCGCTACTATATAGCTATACTGATTAGAGTCTTAATTACACCCCCACCCCTCCCTTCCCCTCCCATGCCAGATTGTCTACAGTATGCTTCTTCTTCTGTTTTTTTACCTTAAACAACACATACACTTGCCAACAATTTTTACACGCTATGACTTTGGACGGTACTAAATTCCTTTCTGTTGGCATTCTACTTCCATCACTATAACATTCAATGATGACTGCTACAGATGCTATCACAACACACAAACACTTGTCACAGACCTTGGTCTTAGGATACTACTGCATACTCCATATATGCAGCAAGTCTAAATTTTTTTTAATGTGTCCGGAACTCCCCGACAATTTCACGAGTGGTTGAATTCGCGATCGTGGAGTACAGTTAAAAACGGAGAAATGTATGTGTGCATGCCAAAGTCATGTCGGGACCACAGTAAATTTTTTTTGTGTGTTGTAAAATTCGTGGAAAAAAACCCCCGGCAAAATATATATGGCGTAAGCAGTATACTCTGGGCTGGTCCTGAATGGTGAAATTACGTGTCCCTTCTATCTTAACCGAAGGGCTGTGTTATGAGAGGATTCTGTGAATACACACTCTCTCTCTCTTTCTCTCCTAATCTCTTTCTCTCTCTCTCTCTTGCTCCCTTGGACATTACATTCCTCATACACACACACAAAACAAGAACTGATGGAGATTTGTGAAGAGATGGAGAAAGAGAACGACAAACAAACAGACGAACTGAGGATACGGACAAAAAATATGGATACATACAAAATGTAAGACCACAAGAAAGCTACTCCCCCCCCCCCCCAATGTACCTAAAAAAACAACAAACAAACTAATTAACACTAAACCATGTAACGGGCACTAATTCACCAAGAAGAGACCAAATAGATTGGTATATTTGCCTGCAGTTCTTTCTCATCGCGACGGCTCGCCGTATTGAGCCGATGCACGCCCTTAATTAAAAAAGGACACAAGTAACAATTCAGACCCCTATTATGATGACATCATCACAGCATGTATATCATCACTTGGAATAAATAGAACAGATCAAACTTTGTACAAGAAACAACGACGGTGCTGAAGAACGAAGACGTAACTCAAAGAGGAAAAAAGAAAGCCGACATTTCAATGAAAATATCCATAGGAGACAGAGAGAAGAAAAAAAAAAGACACTAAAAATGAAAGTATTTGGCAAGAAAAGTGGGTTTCACACATTGTTCATTCACAAATGTTGAAACATGCACAACAACAACGACGACGACAAATTGTTAGCAATGCATGGAGGAAACAGCCTACATTTCAGAGATCTGAAAATGAGATTCTGTGTTCTCTCTTCATCTCCTATTGGAAATTTCAACCTGCCCATCTTTTTCCCCTCCACCCCCCCCCCCCCACCAAGATTTACGTGTTTCAGCCATCTCCCAAAATGCACTGTAAAATATTTCAACTGAACATGAAGAAAGCAATGGTGACAATGTAAAGGAGCAAAAAAAAAAATCAATTACATAAATACAGGTCAGAAGTTACTTAAAATGAAATAGGGGAATAGTGCACCATAAGATAACCCCTGTAGCCATGGAAACGTGACATATGACCTTGGACGAGAAAGTGAAAATATTGCAAGGGGTGAAATACTCGAGGTGGCAAGACAGCTACACCAGGTGATAAACTTCCCTCACGGCGTAGACTTTTAAATAAAACAGACGTGAAAGAAACTGAAGTGCCTGTATAGCAGAACAGATAGATGTCAACAAATATAACTCGTGTCAAAAGCAAGATGGTATTTGATGCACAACCATTGCTATACAAATCCCCCAATAAAATCCAAGTTTATGACGGTCTCGCAAATTGTGCTTCGCACCAGGAGGATGTTTCCAAAGAGACAGAAATACCTTCCCTAAAAAATAAATACAAGAGACTTTAAGCTCTGAGGTCTATCACAAATCAGCCTTTCAGGATATAGAAAACACTCACAATAACACAAGTCACTATAAAGCAAACCATCTCTTTGAAAGAAGAGCTAGGATAAGACATCCCTAATGTGAACAAGCCAAAATCCAGCCATGAAGCGATGCAGATAAATCAAAATACCACACAATCTATGGCAAAGAAATGCCACAAATGCAAGTAGTGCTCAAGTTTTACCTGCAAAATAATTGACTGAAGGAACAAATCTGCAAAAGTTCCATGACGACCTAACTGGCTACCGAGATAACGAAAATTAATAATCAACATTTAAATGTCTTTATCCTATGATATTTGAAAGGAACTGTGGCAAAGCAGGGCAAAATAATGACCAACTATTTACAAGTGGGTCTAGATCATCCAAACTACGGCTCTACACCCACCCACCCTAACATCCTCTTTCCTATCTGATGATAAAATGTTGGTGTTTTAATACATTGCGTGGTGAGCGTATGTATGGCTCAGGATTGTGACTCAAAACTTGGTCGTCACTAGTGACAACAGCAAGAAATTTACATCATCTTTTTTTTTTAAAAGAAGGAAAAGAAAGAAATTGAGGAAGTCTGATGATGATCTTATCTTATCACACTAAGATACACATGAAGAGACACAAAGAAGACATTCATCTCCTATATATATATATTTATATATAAATATGTATATATGTATATGCTAAAGACCATAAGTTTGACGAAACTGGTGTTTTGTATGAGGAAAACAAAAACAAAAAACAAACACATCTCTCCAGGTAGAGCTAGGAACACTGTGAACAACATTGGTTTAATAGAAGAGTGCAATTGCTAGATGTGAGAATACTAGGTTTGAGAACACATTCCATATCTATAGATACTTCATGAAGAATTTTTGGCACCGTGCTTATACTTGTAATTCCTCTGATCTGTCCGTCCAGAGCTCCTGATCATTTTTGCCACAACATGGCAGGAGCGCATCTTATAATTTGACTCCCAGCCCATTAAGACAGTGGTATGTACACTTACGTTTCACTCGATCGCTTGACTAAGTCTCTTTTCAAAGAACAAATTTCTGTTTTTAACTTTGAATGAGTGGCTCGGGCGAAGATGCAGAGGTCAAATTCCAGCTAATATTCTGTACAATTTGGCTATTTCATAGCAACGGACAATAAACAGATGATCACATAATGGCACCTGATTACCTGCAATATGAACTCACGACTGAAATTACAAACACATACATACATAAATTGGCTCTCCACTTGTTATCAAGCTATGAAAGAAAATGGATGAAATTAAACATGATGAAAAAAAAAAGGATAAATGGTTCCAACGTATTTCCAGACGTTCACATAACAAAACCTCTGAGAACCGGCTTGGCAATATCATATCATGGACACCATAACATGATGCCCTTACGAAAAGAAAATTTACTGTTCAAGATCACACCACAATATAAAAACAAAAAACAAAAATAAAACAAAACAAAAATCTTATTTTCCACGTTAAAATGGCAGAGTCGCAGTAGAAACAATGCAGCTATTCTGGTCCAAGCAAGTTTTGCTCTCACTGCTAATAGAATGCATCTGTTCATGATTTGTTTGTTTGTTTGCTTGTTTGTATAGCATCTCTTAAAAGGTTCGATGCCTGCAGATATTCTTTATCTTAGGCTGACATATCGGTAGGGATCTTCAAACATTCTTCTTCTCCTTTTTTTTGGGGGGGGGGGGTGGACATCCATATAGGTGGGATGATGACTGTAGGCTGATTTCGGGATGATCTTGAAAGCTGGTTGCGAGATGACCAGTAGTCAGATGGGTGCGTTGTTGTCAGGCATTGAGGGGTGGGGAGGCCCGTACGGCAAAAAGAGGTAGAGTTGAATCGTGGAGCATCTCCGCCCGTCAGTCAGCAGAGGCCTTGCCGAATTCAGGAGACCGATCTGGCCTCCGCATCCAATCGCCGGAGAACTGCTCGTGTGTGGCTCTGTGGATCCCCGGAGGAAGAGAGAGAGGAGAGAGAGAGAGAAAAATAACACATTTGGTTAGACGGAAGAACTGGTACTCAAGACTATCATTCACAATTTGACTGACACCCCCCCCCCCAAAACAAAACAAAACAAAACAACTTCTTTGTATCTTATTCAGAAAAAGAAAAAATCTTCACCAGAGAAAAGAAGCTTGGAAAAGTGTGTATCCTTGTTGGAGTGGTGTCTGTAAAAATGTGAAAACAAAAACCCTCCATACATCATCAACAGTTGCTTCACCTCTTGACGCATAACCTTCTTTGCACTTAATTCTTCCAACCTCCCTTTCAAAAAAAAAAAAAGGTTAAAAAATAGAGAGGAGAGAATAAGGAAATCAAATCTCATGCCCTCAGAAGCTCCTGGTCTTCAACTTATGCTGGCGGATCAAATTTCGGCAGGAAATTTGAAGTTAAACGGCCCCTAAACAGAACAGATGATCACGTGAGGCGGTTGTCAGGAGAAACCGATGTTGACAGCTCGGCTGGATTATCTCCCGGCCACCTTTTTTGGAAACGAATCTGCTCAGTGCTGGCAAAGGGGGTCACTACATGTCAATCCCAAACAGTACGTACTATCAAAAGTGGTCGATGGCCGCCTCACGCCCTTGGAACAAGTAGCTGGGAGTTTTCCCCGATTATCTCCGCCAATGCCCTGTTTATCACCTAAATAAATCTACTGACCATCAATTTTAAGGACACCAGATATCCAAGGAAGACATATGTGAGGCTTCATCTTTTTCTTCTTCTCCTTACTTTTTTGAAGGGTTTGGCATAATCAAGGTGTTTTTTGTTAAGAAAGAAAATCCTTTCATTGTAACTTCGTTCTCTTTATGCAACCTCAATATTTCATTTATTGATATTCTAAACTTTAAAATTTGAACTGTGGATGTGGCTAGCTCTGCATGATGTTGGACAACAAGAGCCACATTCATACAGTCATTTTTTTTTTTTTTGGGGGGGGGGTGATTCAAATTCAGATTCATAAGGCATATATTCTATGAACAAAGTGAAAAAGAGACCAGGTTATCTAGTTTTTAAGAGGATGAAGAGCATTTTCTCACAATTCTATAGTCTTCCTTCATTTTTTTTTTCACTTCATATTTTGCTCAACTAAAATCGACTAAACATCTCAGTCTGGACTCTTCTAGATTATTCTGTCTTCTTTATAAAAGTGATGAGAGCTGACAACTCTAAGCCCATTCAACAGATTGCCACAGATCTACCCAAAATGTCTTTCTCTTTTTTTTTTGCCTCATCAGTCTCTTTATGGACGAACCCAGCTTTTGCCTAATGAATAACAGCAAGGTTGCACTAAATAATCACTATCTGTATCTGCCCAACACAATTTTTTGCAATATCACAGGAATAATTAAGTGGCAAATGAAGAGAAAAATCTGAAAGAGAAGAGTGAAGCTATAATATGACAAGCAACCCACGAAGTCGACTATCCCTGCCCCGAGTATCACATGATGTTTACAGATATGATGGGAGCTGCGTGTGGAGGCGACCACGGGGAATACTGCAGGAAATACCAATATGTGGGACTACACGGCAGTCTTTGGGGGTCGCGTGCGGAAGCCCGCCGGAAGTGTTGATATGTGCGCGACTGGGGCAACCTTGACTTTGGAACAAGTGTAGTAGTTGGGACGCAGAGGAAGGAATCTTTTGAGGAAGCAGAAATGGAGCAAGACACTGAGAGATTGAAAGTTAAGGAGCGAGTGGGGGGGGGGGGGGGGGGGGGGGGTTGTTGATGACAGGGACCAAGATAGATTTGTCTAAAGAGATGGACAGTTATCTGTGCTATGGGACCTATTGAGAGCTAATAACAAACAGAATCTAAAACAGCAAGGGCCAGGTGATACTAGACAGCCGTTTCTGGGTTGCAAACCGATTCCTGGCAGATGCATATGTCAGTCGACCTTTGACCCCTGATCCATTTCCAAGAGTGTCAGACTTCGTGATGGTGCACTTTCTCACGTGCTACTCTCGTAATCATCACGACGTTGACTCACACAGTCTGGTATCGTTATCTATCGTAAGCAATCTACAAGCAAAAAAATGCAGTGACTTATAGCTTCCAGATGGGCAAAATTTAAAGAAATAAGTCCAAAATAAACAGACAAATCTGATTTCTAATATGTCATAATGGTGCAACATTTGTAATCAAGACAAGACATGTTGTGCTTGGTGTAAAGAGCGTAATGAAATTCTTCCTCCAATACACAAATTGGGAAAGCCCAACCATCTTGGAGCAAAGTAAGGATATGTCTGGCAGGATCATATCTTGGTAACCATAGCTAATATCAAAGCAGCGGGCTAGGGGAACCCTTTTTTTGCCCCTTCCTCATCTCATTTCTTCCCTCGTCATGTTGTCATGACAACAAACGGTAATGATTATAGAGTGTAGGTCCTTTGCTTTCTCCCTCCACTCCATACAAATGCATGTGAAGCTTCGTCTGCGCAAATACTAGGTAGGCCTACTGTATACGCCATATAGTTAGCGAGTCTAATTTTTTGTGAATCAGGACTTTCTGACAATTTCGTGAGTGGCTAAATTTGCGATTGTGGAGTACAGAACTGAACAGAGAAATATATGCCTGCATATCACAATAATGTCTGGATCAGAGTTACAGGGTAATATTTTTTCATGTTGTTAAATTCTGACTTGCAAAATTTGTGAAAATAAAAAACCTCACGAAATATTCGCTGGATGCCATTACGTAAGACACTTGCCAATGCCTCTAGCCTGTCAGACCACTCCTCAACCAACCACCCACCTCAACCCATCAAATCTTTTTCATCATTGTATCTACTTCCACTGCTGCTTCTTGAGCCACGTTGGAACACAGGAGTTATCGACTTTTACATCAGGATGCGAAATTCTTTTTTTTATCGGCCATCATTCACATAGGCCAAATAAAAATCGCTTGGGTGTAAACATGGAGCACGTTGACCCGAGTGTGACCCTGAGTAGCCAAGTGTGCAGACATATGTGTGGTGAGTTGCATTAAAGGATTAAACTATGGTGCAAGTTAAAAAAAAAAAATCCAGTGGGACTGATTTTTGCATCACGATGCGTAACGCAAAAATTAAAATGTTTTTTGTTTTCACACACACACATATGCCCTACAGGCAAAAATTGACAGTTTTTGCATCATGTTGCAAAAATCGGTTTTCCAAAACTGTTCATTTCCGGCGTGTGTGTGATTGCGATCACTCTCTTACCACTCACCATAAGATTCTAGTGTGTGCATCACTCGCTCTCCCCCTCTATCTAGTCTATTCAATACAGGTGCCTGGGGTCGCAGTCGTTAGACCCGGGAGGTCGTAGGTGGTGGTGCATTGGGGGGCCGGGCTGACCGTCCATCATGAAGCCGCCCATCGGCTGACCATCAGGGCTGTAGGCCATCCCGCCGGACATTCCTGGAACTGACAGAGAACAAAGGTCGAGAAATGGAGAAAATTAGAGGACAATGCCAGCAATGGTTATATTCTAGAAAAGGTAATTACGAAAGAAAGAAAAAATGTCCAATAATTGCAGAGTTATATTCATTCAATGAATTAAACAATACGGAAAATGTCTTCATTAACAAATTCAAACTTGTTGTTTGAAAGATTGAAATTGCTTATGAAGACATTTCACTAAAATATGCTGATCATTAAGACATCAAGTTCATGGCACGACAGGGAAAACTTTTAAAAATAAAGTAGACAATTTTGAGTGACTGGATGATGGGCACAGACACCTGGAACAAAATGGTCTGAAATACTACAATTCATTTCCACATTTTTTCAAGAAATTGGGAGTATCTTCTGATGACAAATATAGCTTTCACCATACAAAATGTCCTGATATAGACAAGATTTTTTTTTTTTTGTCGATTGATAATTTGGAGAGTTTCAAAAAAAGGCCAATGAACCGAGGAATATTCATTGTAAAAAACTTTACAAGAGAACAATTGACTACATGTCAGTCATTTCCACTACATATATCAAAAATGATCTCCTATTTATCAAAAAACACAAAAAACAAAAAACAAACGATGTGAAAAGGTTATAATCAAAAGATGTCAAAAGGTTGTCATGGGCCTATTTTGTCCCCCTTGATACTCATTCAATGAAGCACTACAAGGGCATGCATGTGGACCAGCACCTGTCAATGGGCAGCTGTAAAACTGCACAGTGTCCAAAGGTGCCACTACATTAGTGGTATAGCGCCATCTTTGGTCAAGCAGAGCCAATAATTCAAAAGAGGAGGTATAAAGTCCATGTCTCCAGAATTACAACAGCAGCTAATAATAAAGATGATAAAGATGATGATGGTGATGATGATGCTTAGATTTAGATTTAGATGATGATGATGATGATGAAGATGATTATAATAGTGATAACATCATTATCATCATTATTCTTGATATCATCATTATGATCATCAGTATATCATCATCATCATCATCATCATCATCATCATCATCATCATCATCATCATCTTCATCATTATATATGCCCCATAAGATTTCAACATCAAACATTGCAATCTCTGGGCTATGTTGGGTTTGAAATCAATCTGTTCTTGGTAGCAAATCAATGGCAATACTACAGCTTGCAAAATCAAACATCGGCACATGCTCACATCAAATTTGATGCGAGTTTACCATGCCAATTATGTTTGATTTTGCATTGTCCTCTACTTGCAAACCATGAACTGTGCCAATAAAAGAAAGCAACATGGGTTTTCCTTTCTCCTATAACTTGACATTATGGTGGCAATGAAGACATATTTCTTGTATGTAACTCCACCCCCACTCCCCAAATACACTACAGTGATTGATATTCTGAAAATGATAGCTACCAGGAACTGATATCTGTTCATCAACTCTAGAACATTGGAACATGGTAATGAAATTCTTAAATTAAGTGGGAAGAATTTTGACATTCATGCAAGTGTAAACTCTGCTCTAGAACATTGCTATGTTGTGTAGCCCAGATGGCAAGAAAATAAACCCAGGGCAATGGCACTGGCAGTGGCCCTGTGTAATTGCCAATTAGAAAAGCCTCCAAGACAAAAAAACTACCATGCACATAGCAGAAGGGTGTTAACATTGCATGCTGCATACTATATTAGAGCCCTTTTGGCTCTCAAATGGTGCTGATGGTGTAAACACACAACTCCTGACTGCAGTAAATCAAAACAGGGTCCAGAGTGAGAGGCATGTGTGTCTGACTGCTTTTGTTGTGGTTTTTTGATGTCTTGAGGTCACTTTCATTTTGCTGAGCTTTTTAACTACAGACTCTTTAAAGGGATGGTATAGTATTGGTTGAGGTAAGGATTCACCTTTTAGCTTTTGGAAGATACATAGAAACCGCTTTATGAAATGTTACAGAGCATACAATTCTAAGAGGAATTCAAAGTTTATTTGATGAAAATCGGCTTTGAAATGGCTATTACAATAAAGATATGCAAAAGAAAGTAAAACAAAGTGGTCTTAATAAAAGGTGGGTCCTACCTTTTACTAGGATTGCTTTGTTTTGGATATCTCTGGTATTTCATAACCAATTGTCATCAAATAAATGTGGATTCCTATTAGAACTATACGCTCTTCCATATCTCACACAAGGTTTATCATTATCTAAAATTCATCATCAGATAATGCCTCTGGCACCCTTCGGGCGGAGGCATAAAAACGTTGGAAACCTGAAGCCCCATCTCATCCAAAATTGTACCATTCCTTTAAGGAACCAGTAATGACACAAAATCTACCGATCTGCGCGAGATATCAAGCATGCAGTATGTCACAATCTGGGAGATAGAGATGCAGGAAAAATACACTGGCCTTATTACTGCAAAATTGTGCACGAATGCAGACTTTTACGATATCCACAAGACAGCGGACATGTATGTAAAAACTGGCTGAACTTCCTACAACATTGTCTTACAATGTAGGCCTATAGGCCCTATATCTCATACAGTGAGAGAGAGAGAGTGTGTGTTTGTGTGAGAGAGTATATGTATTTCTTTTTGTACTGTGTATACTGTGTGCAATCTGTTATGTGTTAGGCCTACAGCAAAGTGACATTTACACAATGTATTGTACTTCCAGATTTTTTTTTTCTGTCCATGCCTGTAAAATCTGTGTACACAGCACATCATTCCTGCATTTGTTCTTCTTGAAATTACTTGATAAAGTAGGGCCTACGGATGGGCCTACATACATATTCTTAATTTGGCATTGGTTCTCTGTCTCAATTCCTGTCCAAAATCTTATACTACACACCACTCTTGCCTTTATGGGAAGTCCACACAAGGATACCAAGAGTATGGTAGGAACACACAGCCATGCACCCCAGAGGGGATCGTTGTAAGTCAAACGCTGTGGAGCACACACCTGGTTCAGATTCAAAGAATTTTGAGGGTGACGTCTCAATCTCAACCTTCAAAGCCGATGCAATTCTCGAGGAAATCATTCAGCTAAGTCATAACCAACTTTTGGAAAAGTCTGATGATGCCACTCTACTGCTTTTTATAATATCTATAAAGTGGGTGAGGGGGGGGGGGAGGAGTGAGGACCCCCATTTCATCTCTCCTCAAGACTTGTGTGTGACCTCCAAAATGATGGTAATTTGGGCAAACTTCTCAGGATGTTTAGAAGCTTATCTTGGAAACAATCCTCACTTGTATCCTTCCTGCAATTACAAGGAGATCAACTAGAAGAAAAAAAATCTTTTACACGCTTGCAATCTAGCACAAAATTCCCACAGCATGGGAGACGACTCTCACAATCCCTCTTCTATGGAACATAATCCAGGTTTCTTCTCATACTCATTTTTTTTTCTTCTTCTTCTTGCTCTTAATAAGAGGAAAAAAATCTGTGATATGTAAAGATGTTTACTGTCTGGTGGGAATTTTTGAAATATTTCCATCAACCCTCCAAGTAAAATAATCAGGGCAACCTTTGGGCTGAGCCAAAACTATCAAACTGCTCCTATTTGACCTGACCTCGCGTGACCCTAGGTGACCCCCTGTGACCCCTCGGAACATTATCATGGCCTGTATCCCCGCATAATGGGGATAGAAACTAAGGCTGCTCTGGAGCCAAGGCTGAGCGGTAATACTTAGATGGAAAGTAAGTCATATGACTGCGCCACTAGGAAGTCTGGCACAACTGTACAGTGGGACAGGCAAATGGAGAAAGCCAAATTCATGCTTTTCTCTTTCATTTCTCTATATTACTCTGTCCACCCCCCCCCCCCCCCCCCCCCCCCCCATGGAAAAGATCTCGGTTAGGCAAGTCTGCATCATTTCCCTGGCCAATATCCCCCCTCCCTGCATTTCAATTTTGCTCCCACAAGACATGACAAAAGGGAACGAAATAAGATGAGACTCGATGCTGCCATGGAAACACCGAAAGATGCATTCCCCCATCCCCTATACATTTTCTCAGAAAAAAGAAAACAACAAACAAACAAACAAAGAAGCAAGCAAACATAAAAGAAAATCCCATCAGCCAGTCTGGTTTGATTACACCCATGTTGGCTGACAGACAGTTATAATTTACTGCATGCTAAATTTGGAGACAAACAAACTTCCCAAAATGCTGGTTTTTATTCTCAAGAGAAATCTGGTGGTGATCTTGCTTTAGATTTGGAGATTCCTTGCAGCTCGTCATCACGGGTTAGTCAAAACAATGCTATTTGTTTTGGTTCAGTCAAAATGTATAAACATACTGTACATGCATAGGCCTGATATATTATAGTCTCATTGCATATTCCTTATCTCCACTAAAACATCTATAATACAAGAAATAAGGTATTTAATCAACTGAGATAAATAACTTGTTATGATCATGATTATGTGGAGAATAAGACATTCTGATCGCTGCAAGTATTTAACAGCTACAACATTCTGCCAAAGCTAATATGAATTCAGGAATAATTGACAACATTTGTGTTTCTTATTACTTTTCCTAGCACAATTTTTTTCCTTCAGGAATATTCCTTTCATTGGACATCAACCAATCATCGCTGATAGCAGATTTGCAAGTTCTGTTTACACTGTACATTCTGTTGTTTTTAATGTTGAAAAATATCAATGATGTTATTACATTGTATTAAGACGATAAAATGTGCGAGAATAGAACCAAACAAACAAACAAACAAACATACAAACAAACAAACAATCAATCTTTCATTCAAGACTCTCTCTCTCTCTCTCTTTGTCCTTCTGTACGCCTGCATAATACCAACTCAGTTCCATATGGTACTGCAAGAAAAAACAACAACAAGCACAACATAGACACACACATTTACACACAAACATACAAACATTTCTTGAACCTGTTGATGTCATCGGACAATTTGCAGCGCCCACAGTATGACATGACTGTCAGATCTGTGCCTGGTGGGGGCAGCGTCAGCCAGTGGACGAGTGGATCCAAGCACGGATGTGAGGGAAAGATGAATGTCTCCACCTCTAATTACCTCATCCAATAAAATTAAACCCCCATCCAAGGACATCCATCCCATCTATATAGAGAGTCCAGCCTAGCTACGGATCTCGTGTGCTGGGGCTAGCGACTCACCCCTCGACTTTGGGAGGGGAAAATTCAGAGGGGCGGAAGTCTGGCAGAAAGTTTCAAAACTCGCTCCACCCCATCTTCTACTAAACCGAGACTCTCCCGTCTCTGTTTCACTTCGTCCTTTCAGGATGCTGCTCCTCATCTACGGCCTTCACCATTTCTCCAGTCTGTTTCTGTCCGTTTATCTGTCTGTCTGTCTGTCTGTCTGCTTTTATCTCTTCATCATTATACCACTGAAGTCTACAGCCTACACAAATTCCCTCTCTGTTATCCGCCGCGCCACTTTTCTTGATAATCCCTTTAATTCTGATCAACCCCTTCTGGCGACGACTACGACTGACATGATGGTAGTAGTCCCAACGTCATTCTATGAGCCATATCTAATACCACATTGCCTAACAAAATGCTAATGATTGCATAACAAGACTCTTTTACAATCCCTTGAATCACTGTCACACCAGCCTTATCACGCTAGAAATCTTACTCGTAGTCCATATTTCAGTAAAGAATACTTAATGAAATCCAAGACAATAAATTGTCATCAAGAACTAAAAAAAATGATAATTACTCATACAAAAAAAAAAAAAACATTGGGGGAAAAATGAATGAGAAGAGAGAAGAGAAGAATAAGCCAAAACAAATCCAGTCATATTGCAAGGAATTATTTTGGGGGCCTTCCTCTTTTAACCCATTGAGGATGGGCTGATTTTGCTAAAACATGCATTTCCCATAGACACCTGCCCGAGTTCAATGGGTTAAAGGCTCTGTCACACAAAATCCAAGCTAAGTGTTAATAATCTAAAACATGTGACACTCCCTCTTCCTTCTTGTCATCAAATGAGTTTGTTACCCTCTGATTCCTCGGCTTGCAGATAACTTCATTCCTGGTTAACCCGGCCAAGACAAGTATTCCTATACTTCTAAAAGGAAGAATGTTCGCATGCGTTTTAATTTCGCGAATCTTATTTTAATTTCGCGAATTTTGCGAGAGCTAAGATTCGCGAAATTAAAATGCACGTGAAAGTTTTTGTCTACACTATACGCATTAAATGTTAGAGGCAACTTGCGAAAATTACATGCCGCGAAAAAGGCTGTTCGGCTCAAATTCGTGAAAATTTCATGCCGCCAAAATATTGTGTTTTACAGCTATGTTCTTTCCGCAGTTTTCCTTATCATGAGGGAAAAACTGTACTGTCTGGTGAGCTCTTTTGCTTCAAAAGGACAGACTTATTCCAAAGTAATGTGTATCACGGTACAAAGTCCCGAATAGCCCCCCCCCCCCCCAACCTTTGGGATGAATTGGCAGCAGTGCACAATGAAAAGAAATAATCACTGACTTTATAGGCCCTACCGATTCTTGTGAGGGCTAATTGTTCTCTCATCTTTTTGCCAGCAAAGATGGTGGTGAATAAAAGTAGGAGGAGGAGAGAGATGAAATGGAAAAAGAGAAGGAGGAGGATGAGGAGAAGAGGAGGAGGAGGAGGAGAAGAAGAGGAAAGATCACGATGATGAGTAGAAGACGAAGAACAGTAATGGCTTCGGAAATTCCCTGTTGAGCTAGTCCTAACAGTCTTACCAAAGAATTATCAAGGAAAAACATTCTGTTGATACAATTGATGAAACTGAGATGCCTCACACTCTATGATGGTCTACGTTTAAAAAAAAAAGAAACAAAAAAGAAAAAAAAGAAAAAAAAGAAACAAAAATCTTGCCGATTACGAACTGCCTAGACATCAGATCCGGGTCACGGCTAATATGCTAGTAGGAGACAAGGATTGTTTTCGGTGAAGAGCATCTAAATATCGCTTGTTTGGATAGCCTTATCAAGTTCAACGTGGGGATATCTGGAGGAATTTTCTGGCAATGGTTTCAGGATGTCAATCTCGCAGATACAAATGAGTGACCCCAGGATGAAGTCGACCCTTTTTTCTTCCCTCCCCAACGATATTTTCTTTACCCACTGGGCCAAGAACACTAAAAATCTCTATCTAAGCACATTACCCTCACTGGAGTTTATGCTGCAGAGCTCTAGCACATCTATCAAACGGTTTTTTCCCTTGAGCTTCCCTGCCTCAATAATGGTCTAGATCAATTACCCATATCTTTTTTTTCTCTCTCTCTCTCTCTTTGAATTGTGATACCCTCCTTCACATGAGATGCTTTGAGAGCTCTAACCATGGGTGAATCTTCAACGACATCAGACTGTCGAGAAATCTCCATCTAATCTTATTTCTGTCAAACTCTATTCTCGCTCAATGGATCCATCTGTTCTATTCCGAACAATGTACGAGAATCACATCAATTAAACTCTAATCCATTTCAGATTATTGTATCACCACATTAATGGAGAGAGGACGTCATAAGCCTCAATGGCAATGGATTTGCAACGCTCAAAAGACAAGCTGTGGTTCTTTTTGTTTCCTTATCGAATCATATGTCCTTTATAAAGTTTTGCTTTTTTTTTTCGCCAACCATACCACCCTCTCCCCCCCCCCCAAAAAAAAAAAAAAATTAAAAAACCCTCAAAACATATTCCCTTTGCCAAACTCACAAGTGAAAGAGCTTAAAAACACAGATATCATATTTTGTGTCGCCAGACCACATAGCATGTTAATCAGTGGTAAGAACCGGTCTTTGTACACTGGATTAACACCGGCAGTACTTGCACCAAACAATTTCTGCCCCCCTCCCGGCAGAAAATTGGAACCAGGTGCCCCTTTCATTGACAGAGCTGGTTTGGCCGCTCTTTAAAACTGTAAAACTGCCCGGGAAGGAGACAGTTTACCTACAATTGAACTTGGATGATTTTTTTTTTTTCTACAGCCTTTTTTCTCCCTTGGCCTGACCTCTAAGCATGCATTGCAAACTTGCTTAAAAATAAGAACAAACTTTTTTTCAAAATAAAATAATATCAATAAAATCAACTTCCATTGAGATATAGCTTAGAAACATTGACACAAGCATATAAAAGGGAGAGGGAATAATTGTATATAATTCTATATCTTATTCTAAAACTCCATATTCCTAGATCACTCACCACTACACAAGAAAACTTAGTTTATATACACATAGGAAACCTTGGAATAGTCTATAGCTAATAGTAAATAACCTAATAGATGCACCCAGTGTCTGCAGTTTTGAAATTTCTGGACAAGCTTTGAAGTATAGCACAAATTTGTCCCTTCACCTGGCCATTCCAGCCAACTTAACCCATGAGGACGAGTCCAGAGTATACTCGGGCAGGTGTCTATGGAAAATGAGCCAGCCAACTTAAGATGATCACAGAATCTGGAGCTGAATACAGAGGCTGAAACCCTGTTTTCAGGAACATCCATAGGTATCAATAGGCATAGGCGCATGAATGAGAGTAATGGTAGGTGAGGATCACTTCATGGACATCGCACAGGATCTAAATTTGTGAAGTCCCTTCTGTGGCAGACAGATGTTAAGATTGATGGCTTTCTCTCAAAGCCAAATGTTATCTCAGTTCTGTGTAGATTGAATTCATGAGCGAAAACAGGCAAATTGGGAGTGTGTGTATTTGTGTGTGTGTGTTAAGGTGGGTGTGGGGAGGGGGTATGGGAGCCTTGAATATATCAATATCCATGTTTGCCTTATATCTGCATTATAGATATATTGACAAAAAAAAAATCTGCATTAAGCAGCTGTTATCATTGACATTTGTATTGACAGATTGTGCTTTGGGGTAAGGAAGAGAAGTTGCGTAGTGTGCGTGCTTGTGACATTCACACTTTTCTGTTCGCAGCGTTGCAAATACTTCTGTTAATTGACCAGTTGCTGACTCCATATGTGATATTTGAACACATTGATCAAATTCCAGGCTACTCCTAACATTTGCAGATTTGTTTCTCCCTCTCTGAAAAAAAAAATGGAATTAACAGTCTCCACTGTGTTCCTGGCAGACAATGTGAGAGAGAAATGGAGTACCTCTTGTTCTTCCAGATAAAAGTTTGTAATCAAATAGCCAAGTATCGGGGTGGAAAGAGAGAGAGAGAGAGAGTGTGTGTGTGTGAGTGAAGGAGAGGAAAAAAAGAGTGGGGGAAAAATGCAATAAGGGGCATTGATTGATGGTTTTCATCATACAAGTGAAAATTTTGCCTCCAGATTTGGATAGAATGGCGCTGGAAATTGACCCCCTGACACAGGCTCATCCGTTATGCCATTCACGAAAAGTGACAACTTCGTCATATTTGCCTCCAAAGTACAGACTCGGGCCTGAGCTCTCGACAACGACGGCCGCTCACTGATGGCGACAATGCCACTGCATTAAAGTAAAGGCTATATACACCTATTCTCTTGTGTGTGCCAGTTACAAGAGGCCCAATTATAAGGATTCAAGACTCTTGAGTTTTCTCTATTTATTTGACCTCCTTTCATACCAAACTGCCCCCCCCCCCCAAAAAAAGCCTAAACCCTCCCTTCATTAACAAAATATACTTTATATCTGGATTTCAGAGTTGTAATGTTTCCCAAGGATATGCTGGGGCTAACAATTCTTCTTAGTCTATCTTCATCCATTCCTTTCTTTTTCTTGGTCATGTGATAAGGATATACCCAAGTGCTCTGCGTGTATGTGTGTGTGTGTGTGTGTGTGTGTGAGCACATGCAGGAGGAATCTACTTTGCTTTTTACTGCAAATATGACCTTTCCATTTCAATTCTCAAAGACATGGGATCTATTTCCATTCTTCGTTGCCACCGGGAACTTCATTTTCAGAATCGGGACTGGCTGGTCGACAGGACGTACCCTAGGCCGTGCGCTTTCTCCCGAGCCGGCCTCTGCCACCCTTGTGGATGGCACACAAATGTTAATAGAGAGAGGCTATCCAACCAGCTGCAGAAAGAGAGCTTAATGCCTCGTCAAAGTAAGAGAATAAAAAAAAAATAATAATAATAATTCCTGCTCTGCAGAGAAATCACGAAGTCAACCCACACGCAAGCAGCCTGCTTTAATCTGACAGGGGCTGTCGGCAGTCGCCATTCAAAAATCTCGCAATCGTTTCAAAGGAAGATGAATTGTCAGTGCCGGTGCTTCCTGGTGATCCGGCCCTTCCCTTTTTGTCTGCATCTGTCCGTTCCCCCGACATCTCGCGCGGCGACGGTGTGTTTTATCGACGGATTCATTAATCTATTCTCTTTGCGTCATGATCTGGCACAATTCTAGTATTCTGTCACCAATTCTTACTTTATACTTGATTGATGCCTTTCCATCTGCATGCGAGGGGCTATTTCATTCATACGAACAATGCACTTTGATTGATCTGTGGCTATCTGCATGTGTTATTCAATGTAAAGTGTGACGTTTTTGCTCTGGCACTGCTAGTCACGGGTGCATAATGACTCGGGACATCACACTGGCAAAGAAAAAAAGATATTATTAAGAGGTACAGAATCTTGTGGTGGCAGAGAATGCTGAAAAATCAAGATAAAAATGAAAGCTATTATACCAGTGTTTGTTTACTTTTAAATAATTAAGTGGTGGGCATGCTTGACTACGTTGTGTTTAACAATACCAGTCCATCACTTCCTTCCTACAGGACTTTGCGACAGACACGGTTCCATTGTCACGCTGCCATACACAAACAGTCACGTTCCTGTCAACTCTACCAAATATTTTCGACACTTCTCTTGCTTTTTCTTCACAAGAAACAGGTCTACGATGGTGTCAAGAAGAATATATTACAGTACATCGCAGGATTCTGAAATCCTTCGTAAACAGACTGCACTGATGACAGTCACT
Source organism: Diadema antillarum (assembly GCF_040938485.1). Taxonomy (NCBI): domain Eukaryota; kingdom Metazoa; phylum Echinodermata; class Echinoidea; order Diadematoida; family Diadematidae; genus Diadema; species Diadema antillarum. The sequence continues at coordinate 58,929 of NW_027272571.1, read as the reverse complement.
TTTCTTTCATAATTAACCCGTTGAAAACTAGTCCTGAGTATACTCGGGCAGGTGTCCATGGGAAATGCATGTTACAGCAAACAGCAGCTCATCTTCCATGGATTAACCTTGCTCCTCCCAACCCCCCCCCCCCCCCCAAAAAAAAAAAAAAACGAACAACAATTCACATTTCTACATATGGTATATCTGACATTTTTTCTCAGCATTGGTGCTGAAAGTTGTGTCATTTATGTCACATTGACCGACTCAATCAATTTGACCAAATTGGCAACGTCACGTGTATGTCAACTATCACTCCTTCTAGTAGGTGTCGCTTCCTTTTCAGACAGGAAAATTGTGGTGGGGAAATGACAACAACTTTGGTTACACTGTCAACATGATAACTATATTTTTACTCGATATGTGAAAGAACAGACTCCTCAGAGGTTAGCCGATAATCTCTAGAACTCTTTCTCATTTTTTGCTCTACACAGATGAAGCTGTCTGCGTACCAGAGTGCTCCAAATCTCCAACTTTGATGAGCAGCTGCTTTTTGAGCTAAAATTCAAGATGAGGAGTGGTATTCTGTTCAGTTCGGGCCAGTAGGAGGTTAGTGGTAGGTTATTGACCTAGATGATCATTACCCCCCCCCCCCTTCCCTCAAAACAACAATAACAACAACTACAACAACAAAATCATTGCCACGTGCCAACAGGGGTGCCAAGACTTCTACACATATTACAAGAGGGGAGATTCTACAGAGCAATCAGCTAGGTAATTGAGGGTTACACATTTGTTTTGTCTGTTTCATTTTCCATCTGAGTAGATGGCTAGACAGCTCATATTCAGCTAAATCAGCTGGTTTTCTATGGGGTCCCATTTGTTCGTACCTTGGGTGGACCACTACATAGGGTTATGCACCCCGTTCTTGCAAGGAATGAATGAAGCAGGATCTTTTAGATGTATGATGGGTTGTGACTCTCTTGCACTAACAAGACCTCTATTTTATGTCCTTTCTCAGGAAAAGAATGTTTTGTCCCTGCATTGGAGGGGGCGGCATGATAACACGCAACATTGCTCAGCAAGGCTCACTTGGATTTGAACCTGCTGCCGAACCTGGGCCATTTGATTAAAAGGCAGATACGTTACCAACCGAAGGCAAACAATACTTCCCAATTCAAGGAGGCTCTTATATTCTTTTGTCAGGAAATAAGGAAATAGTAGATACTTTTATTAAAGGGAACCTTCTGCAGTGTCGGAGAGACTGGGGTAAATCTGTAAACTATAGGGTGTCTCATGCTGCCGATCGAGGCATGACTACAGACGCTGACACAGAGGCTGACTTACCCGCTCGATTTGATTGGTCGATCATGGGCTGTACTATTCGTCTCCTTGCATTGATGAACCTGTACAAAAGATGTGGGGGGGGGGGGAGGGGAGCGAGGAGAGAAAGAGTGTTTTGGAAAGGAGAGAACAAAAGGAAAAGTCATCAGCTAACAACATAATTTATATAACCAAGCAACATAATCTATATAACCAAGCAACATAATCTATGACTGCTAACTATGTTATCTACAACAGTGGCTGAGATTTACAAAACAAAACAAGAAAAACACCATTTTACACAACATCTCTCACTCGTACAAGTCTAGGTATTAATGTGTGTGATTGCTGAACGCAATATTCATTGATTGCTATACATCTATCGCATGATTATAACACATTTTCAAAATATCACTCCAGGATATAGGAAATACACATATAATCGTCTGATACAAAGAATAGTTTGCAAGTATAAATGTAATATTTCAACAACAGAAATATTTAGGTCATAAGCTTGTCAAGGAAAAAAAAAGGTTGAGGGATGGAAGGTCCCATTAATGTTTTGATACTCTTTCTCATTAATAATCTTAGTACAGTATTCATCGCATAATCGGGACAAGTTGGGAGTAGCAAACACGGCCCCTTTAAGCGAGGTGCCCGATTTCGCGATGAGTACTCACCATACGCTAACGGCATACGACATGTACATGTAGTGCACACACACACACACACACACACACACACATGCATACTGACGTACTGTACATGTACATGAATACACAACACGCTACCCCTCGGCGCGACCCTCCAGCTCTCCCTGCATTCTCGCAATGATGTAGAGTAATCGCAACCGGGTTCGATTCTTCTGTCAAACACGCGTGTACACGTAATCAATGTCAGCTCATAGTCTAGATTCATAAAACGTTACGCATTCGCACATACATTGAACCCTTCTCATCTTTCACGCTCTCCCTCCCACTCTCTCCCCCATTTCACTGAATATGTAACTGTTTATAGCCCTCATTTCAATCACGTAACTTTTGCCCAGTCACAACTGAGGAAGATTGTGACGTACACACAGATCACAGTGTACAGCTGTATTGAAAGTTGAAACCAAAGACAGTAGTTAACAAGATACGAAGGCGCGCGATAACAATGGACTTTGCCCTCAGAGTGTATGACTGAGATTAAACAACGCACACAGCCTGGGCTGTATGAGCGAGGCATGTTTTTTATTGGATGTGAGTCGAGTAGGAATTGCAAGCGAGCACATGGCTTTGCTTATGTAGGGGAGAAGAATGTTCGCGAAGGCATGTGCTTTGCAATAGGATGGATACTTATACACGGCGCTTTCGTGGCTATGCATGTACATGTACTGGATGGACGGAGGTCAAAACACACCAATCCGAAGCTTGCTTTGTAAGTTTGTTGTAAACGACAACTGATACGGAATCTTTGAAATATTGTTGTGGTATTTTGGTATATTTTTTGTGTAAAATATTAACAAAATCAAAGATCGCTTGAAGAAAAATTGTCCCGTTTATCAGAGGTCCCCGCCCGATTATCCAGTGAAAATAACGTGCGTTGGAAATGTTTCTGGGAAGCGTATATCATTTAAGCGAGGATCCCGATTATCAGATGCCCGATTATGCGATGAATACTGTACTGTAATAGCATTCCAAACTGGCCATACATTAGGATATTCATTAAAAAACACAAGTGTGAATAGGCGTTTCATGATCTTTGCCACAAAATATACACAGGTGGGAAGCCTTTCTCCTGATGTTGTTCTTGCAGTTGTCATGGCAAGCCCTTGTTTTGGACCCTCCAAATTAAGAGAGCCTCCATTTCTAGAGTGCAGAGACACTCTGCAGTACCACAAACATGAACAATCTTTGTGTATTTATCGTATTTTGTCATCTGACACAAATTTATAAAAGCACCATAAGTCTCCTTTTCATTCCAATTCCATTTATACATTGGTGGTAGTTGTGGGCCTCTGTATAATGTGATGCTTACACAAAGGCCAAATTGTAAGCAATTACATGACTATATCATCTTATGCTGACAAATAATACAGCCTACATAAACATGGCCACCATGCCTATTGATTTGAAACCAACCAACCAACCAAGCAACCACTGAAAGAGACCCATCTATACCACACCTTTATTTCTGCCTCCCATATCTGACATAGATAACGCCACATCCCCTTGGTTAAATCTTTGGGATTTCTTCCCCTCAAAATTGTGTTTCTCATCTCACAATAATGGTAATTACTCCTCGGCTGGAGAGCCCGCCCTCTAGCTCCGCTTCTCCCGGGAGACGAGAGAGAAGAACGAGAAGTAAGTAGAAGAAGAAAGAGAAGAGGAATGGGAGGGGAGAACGATAAAAGAAGGATGACGACGCTAGCCGCTTGATGACAATTGTCCTCTGGACCCTCCCTCCTCCTTAGCTCTCCCAAGCTCCGCTCCCTCCGCTTTCCCCCACTGCCCCAACCCCTCGGCATTTCTCGCCCAGCAGGAATCAGAGTCTAGCGCGGAGGGCTTCGGAGGTCAGCAAGCCCTCATCGCAAAACCCACCCAGAGACTAGCCCCCCCTTTTGCCCGGGCTTCTATTCAGCCCCTCCACCGCTCCGGGAACCCGATACAGTGATCGAAACGTGGGCTCTGCGGGAAATTAATCAGTCGTAATTCCAGGATTGGATGATGTCAGTTGCCGCGATAATGACGAGGGATGCTCTGAGGAGGATGATAAAACTTTTACTTCCCTCCCATTTCATGTTTTGGGCATTTTCCTTCCATTGTATTAATGAATAAATCTAGAAGATAACTCTGCCAACCCCCTTATCAATTCTTCTCCAAATCTCGGGCACACATTGAGAGTTGAAAAGGTAATATTCATTATTATGCTCACCACTCACTTTTTTTTTCCAAGCAGACATTTTTTTTTTCAGGCTATGTCTTCACATTGCTATGTCTGCACATTGCTATGTCTTCATCATTCAGTACAGTACCTTACAGGAAGTCTGATAGAAGATTGGACCCATTTTGTGTGCTTTCCTTAAAAAATCACATCTAACATGTCACCATCTTATTATATTCTTTAGTAATTTCACTCACTTAGCATTCTCTTCATTTTTTCCTCATTGTAACCATACATTTTCAACATAATTCTACAAACAAGACCACAAACTACGAACATTTTCAGATCTACTACAGTTCTTCTTACTTGATTTTCCCTTTTAATCTGTCTAAGCATTGGATCATTGTATGGATGAAGATGCTCTACCTGTGAAGTAAAAGTTAATGTTTTGGGGCTCACATCTTCTTATCACCGTCTACATTTTTTGTTAAATTTATATCTGACATATCCTATATTTCATTACTCTTACACTGCATCAAAAAGACAGAAAATACAGTGACAGGCACACAGACAGACAGAAAGACAGAGACAGAATTTTTTTCCCCTTGAAACCGTGAGTTCAACCTCCAAGAATTTCTCCATCAGTTATCAAATTCATACTTCAAATCAAATCCATGCATTTCTTCATACTTTTTTCTTTTCTTTCATCCCTTTCACAGTGAGACTTACAGCTGTGATGTATTTGGCAATCACGGAAAAGTCCTGGGGAGTATCGGGAAGTACCCAAAACCAGAACCCCCCCCCCCCCTTCAAGGAGCACTTCTCTTAAAGGGAGATTGTGTCAGAGAATAAAATTGGTATCAGTGGGTATGTTCACATGGCAAACCTCATCAATAATAATGGAGGAAATTGCTCTTTAGACCTAGAGCTGGCTTGCACTTTTTGCTTACCATCAATAAGGCTTATAATTTGGGATGGGTGTTTTTTTTTTTCAATCATTGAGCACCAGTTGAGAATAAAAGTTTGCACAATGTTAGAGCAAGGTTTGTAAAGACCTCACTCCTCCCCCCCCCCCCCAGTTCCAAGAATATGTTTGCTGTGGGGAAATAGGCTTGATTATCATGACACAGACCGCAAAGGAAAGAGCCATAAGTGCAGAAAAGACTACCATCAGCAAACATATTTTGTCTGTAAATAAAACACAAATCAAACAATGAAATGTTTTTCGTGTACACAAACGCCTGGATTATATGTGCATATATTCAGATGCATGTTCCCTTGCCGGGAGTTATTTGGTGCTTGCAGGCAGGGGCCGGGCTTTAAACTGCGAGCTTGTTGATTGCTGCATTCGCATGGATTGCTAACCTGCTACGATTCCGCAGGGGGGAGGGTATCCCTTATCATCAAGCTGCCCATAACTTAACCACAATGAATCTCGTGGTTTCGAATGTCATCGAATCAACATGAAGATGAACTTGAAGTTTAAATAGTGAGAACCATGTGGACCGTTCACACCGATCCTACCTTCAAGTTTAACTCCTCCGAGATCCACCATCAGAGAGGCAAGCTAAGTTCAAGTTTACTTGAAGTCTTGCCAGCTCACTGTGAGGCCCATTATTGAGGTCTCAGTTGAATAAATAGATATTTTTTTTCTCGTCACAAATCACATACAGGAGATAAAATAGTGAGAATGCGTATAAGTCAGTTTTTACCTTCTGTGATGTTGTACGGAAATCGTTCAAGAGCTACTGTTCATGTTCTCACTATGTCGACAGGGATTCTCATTCCAAAGGATGAATTTATGATTTTCCTTCTGTATTTAAATGTCAGATTCAACTCTCTTTTTCTCAGATGATGAACACTTATATTTCCTTGATATATCCCATACGAGTCATAAGGAGGTGCGGGTTTTCAATACAACACGAACAGACTGACAGTCCAGGGAGGTGCGAGCACACAACTTTAATTGCTGAACACAGCGCATATTTTCTGTGTGGAACCCGTGCAGATGAAGACCGCAAAGGCACTACAACAGACACTCTTACTCAGGCTGCACGTTCAAAGTTGTCCATTAAATGCCACATTCATATTGTAACCCCACTATTACATTATCTAACTATCTATAATTGTCTGGTTTTGTGCTCAAAATGTTATTTGATCTGTTGCTTCCCTTGAACTGAAATCTGGCAAAAATGAAAAGAACAAATTCTCTACGAGCATATATATTTCACTTGACAAAACAAACAAGTTATCCATAGGTGATCAATCATTTCTATATGCTGGTCCACTCCTATAGAATGAACTCCAAAAAGGTATTCGTTATCTGTCCTCTGTCAGTAACTTTAACATTTCCGTCAAAACATTTTTTTAGGGGAGCATATTTGTATACCTTATAGTTTCTTTCATCCCTTTTCTCATATTACTCTTCACATTTTCTATTTGTCTTTCTCTGTGCCATCAGTATCTATTCATTATCATTACAATAATTATGATAATTATAATTATAATAATCATTATCATTATCATCATCATCATTATTATTGTTATCATTACTATTATTATTATCATTATTATTAGTATTATTATTATCATTATTATTATTATTATTATTATTATTATTATTATTATCATCATTATTATTACTATTATTATCATTATTACTATTATTATCATTATCATTACCATTATTATTATCATTATTATCATTATGTGTCTGTGCCACACCATGCTCCGCTCATCTCTGGTTTCAACTTAATAGTCTTGAAGTTCTGGCATTTCACTTGTGAGGCATATCATGAACTCCTCCAAAGATATATCAACAAAATTGATGAATGCATATAAACAAATATTAGATTATTAAAATCAACCGACCAAGATCCATCCATGTCACACAAATAATGCATGACATTTACTTCCAACCAGTGGCATTCATGCGACTCCACACGTTATCTGAACATGATCTTGTGCGAATCATTTCTTTGTATTTGTGTTTAAGAGTGCAGAAACTGCAATCTTTTCAGCTCTGAATTATGTCACTTTCTTTGGAGTGGTTAGAAAATACATTCAGAATGCATTTGGGGGGGGGGGAAATAGAAACAAAAATGGCAATACAATCATTGGTTGTGACAGAGAAAGGTGCTAGCTGTGAATACAGCTAGAGGCATAAATGTCAGGCTGTATCTTGCTGTGAGGGGGGGGGGGGATCGATGGGGGAAAGAAGAAAAATAAGGTAGAGATTCGTTGGGGAATTCTGTCATTTTGTCTGTCAATGAAATGAAACACTCACACACACACACATATACACACAAAATTATTCTGATGAATGATATGGCATATTTCAGAATCTTACACATTTACCTCCGTATGATGGCCGTGACGGGGAAAAAAAAAAGCAGAGCTGTAAGTTACAACCACCGTTTTCGACTGGCGAGCGAGCCATTGCACAACCGTGGGGATGGCATTTGGGGGATATTGTTAGGATTCATGGCGGATAACGATAATGTAGTATGGCAAGAATAATAACACCATCGCCATCAATCATAATCTCCTTCCATTTTTTTTTTAAATTCCAGTTTTCTTTCCCCGCTTCCTTCATCCATTCTATCAATAATTCATATTCTCAATATTTCATCAGAATCTTTATCTCCCTTCCTCTTCTTCTTATTCTTCTCTCTCATTATCACTTCTACCAAACGTATCTACTTATCTCATCTCTCTGGACTCGTACCTTACCATTCTCACACAATTTGCAGAAATCACCACAAACATGCTTAAGGGCAAGTATGAAAGGAAAAAAAAAATGATGGTTGGCTGAAATAACTTGGTACATGACTGAAACAGAGAGTGAACAGGTGACTACACGCTCAACTGCACCAAAACTTGAAACAATAACGAACTTGAGTCTTATAGGAATGGGAGTCGTCTTTGATCCTCTGTGATTCTTGACATACAGGGCCAAAACAGAGAGAGAGAAACCACCAGGAACAAATAATTATGGATGGAATTTATCTCTTTTTTTTTGGTACAAATCTCACTGCATTACGTATCACTTTCTCACACAGGAGGACAAATGTAGAAAAAAAAATGTAAGTGCTAAAGCTACGCAGCTGATTTGTGCAGATGCAGTACGGATATTGACACTAACTCTCCCTGACATATTATCACAACTTACAGACATACATTTCCCTGCTCTTAATGACGACGTGTTTTTTCCTTACCCCCCTGGCACTGGGGTTCAAATGGAAACAACACTCCGGCCTTGATAACTTGTGAAGTGCCAACATCTTCCGCGAGGAGCGTAATGTGAACTGAAAGGACGCAGGGCCATATCTGATCATTTTCTTCCAACCCGTCCGGGCTCGGGAGAATGTGGTTGATGCGATTCCTACTGACTGGCTCAAAATGTGAAGGCCGAGTGAGTTTTTGGACGAACGAGGCACATGTGTCTGGAGTGATTAGCACATTACGGCTCTCGCCCTTCCTGAGAAGGGAAGAAGAAATTGCGATTATTTTGAGGGACTACATTGGCAACATATGTGTCGTCGAGTTTGAATCGTCTCGTTAAAGAGTGCAAACTTACTTGTTTGGCTGAGTCAAATCACACTTGCCAGCATTTGTAATTTTTTCCTTCCACCCTTTCTTACTATTATAATTCTCAATATTTCAATCTCTGGCTGGTCCTTTACACCAGTCTTCTACGGTCCTGCGAACTTGAACTTGAACCCAGCCACCATAGGGCATATTCCACTTCGCCTCCCTCGTCATTTGTGGCTATTTTTTTTTCCAGCTGTTATTGCTGCGCAATTTTTCGTTTGTATATGTTCTTCCCCGGTTTTTCCCCCCCCCTCCGGCCGACCCCCGTTCCTCCTTCCCTCGCGGCCTCTGGAGAACACCTTTCAACCCGGCACTTCCTGCGACTCGCGACAGCTAGCCCAAATCATGAATATGCACAAGAGCCCCCCCACTCGATTTGCATGAACATGCAATAACACATGATGTAACTTGAGTTCTGTGTTTGCAATGTGACACAGCACTCGCCTTAGCACCGAAGACCTTTCCAAATACTGAATTACGCAGCAGCGGTAACTCCATAATTCCGCCATGAATAAGGCATCGACCATTGTGCGTAGCTTGAAACCCAACTGCTCACTATATCCCCCCTTTCTCTTTTTTTTTCCCCCCACATTTTTCTCAAACCTTTTCCTCTCAGTTTTCTCACGGATTCACGTCCTCTCCTCCTAGAAGCCACTACGAGACAGATCAAACTTCCTGACAGGGTGAATCTTTCCTGGTTTTCATGTCCTCCACTAAAATCCATTCCTAAACATGAATTCTAGAGTTTTGATAGTTGAGACAGCTCTAAATCTGCAGGGGCATCCCATGACAAAGGGCTAAGACTTCATAAATATCTACCACAAGGAGAAAGGATGCGGAGAGGAAGGGGTCGAATGACGTTCCTTTTCTTCCCCTTATGCAGCCAATGACACGAGGGTCATCCCCAGTCTTTCTATTAAATGCTTTCTAAATCTACCTTCTTCTTTTTTTCTTTTTTCTTGTTTTTTCCCCCCTCAATTCAAGTGGCTTTCCTCAAGCACGAATGAGGAGTCGTAAACACATCTTGAAACCGTGCAATCTCATTAACTCTTTCGATATCGCAAGTTCATTCCACTTTACAGGCACTAAAAAAGAGTCTCCCCCCTGTCATCAAACATCTATTGCTTCTTACAAAATTCTGATTTTGCTAGGGCAACAACCGCATCTGTGCATAGCTGCAAATATTATCTTAAGATGTCGAATACCTTTCTCAATTGCTTTTCTCCTTTTAATTGTCATACATTTTTCCAGTGTTTTCTTCACTTTCCATTCACACCTCCACCATTTTTCACCTCTTTGCAACTCTTCATAAGCTTCATTTCTTTTTGGCAAGCCAAATCAGATCCCATGTCAAACTATAATGGTTTTGCAAAACCAAAATACAAGTAATAATATTTCAACAACAATTTCCATTTCTTCAATCAATTCAAAATAATTATTACCGTCACATAAAATGGTACATCTTTTTTTTCCTCTCCCTCTCTGGGATCTGAGATGCTCCATCACTCACTACCAAGTCATCCTTTCCTCTTTCTGGGCCATGGCCAGGCCAAATTTAAATTTAGAGATGACCCTATTGACCCCTTTGATAGTCTCTGTGGATGGTATTTTTTCTAGGTTATGAGAAGTCGTGGAGATGGTATAGCGATAGGAAGATTCAGATGTGACTCTTTTTTCGGGCAAGGAATGCATCTCTTTTGAATTTTATCTTGTCGATTTTCAAATCTGGCTGCATCTGTCAAGTGTCTCATGACAGGATCTTATTAAAGGGGATACTCTTTGATTCTTTTCCCCCCAGAAATCATGATTGTACAAGTATGGACACATTTTATGTGATATTTATTTTGTGTGTGTGTGTATGGTGTATAATAATCTCACTAAGATTACATGATCTGATGAAAGGGGTCATAGTTTCTTTTGACACAAAGACAATCATGGCAGGAATGCAAAAACAGTAGAAAAAAAAATCATTCTGATATTTCCATCAAGCACTCTGTTTCTGTATCCATTCATTCATCATTTTTTTCTATCCATCTAAATGTGATTATACGGATACATGGGACTTGGATCTGATTAAGAGGGATGCTGGAATGAACTGCATTCACTGCCATGGTTGTTAAATTAATGACTTTCGTAGACAGAAAGCAAAAAAAAAAAATCTGAACATAATCACAAACCCTTCAAGATGACAATTTATTGCAGCATTGAAATCAGCCGCATCCTCATCAAATATATCCATGATGTTGGATTGGATTGGATTGGATTGGATTGGATTGGATTGGATTGCATGGGGAAACATTAAGGCTGCTTCTGCACATGGAATTGAGGTGTTTGAAATATATCATGCAAGACCATTTCGAAGCATGAGAGTGAACAGGTGACAATTCATTATCAAATATGATCGAGAGGGTAGCTACCTTTGGGAGTATGCAAACAAGGTGAATACATCGAGTGATACACAGGTTGCGCTGAAGTACTGGCTCGTGTGCTGGCAGTTCCTGAGTAGCCGAGTAGTAACCTTTACTTTCTGGGCCGATGTTCCCATCACCCCCCCCCCCCCCACCCATCATAACCCCCCCCCCCCAATCATAACGTAAAGAATTACTTCTGAACAAATCTTTCCCTCCTCTGAATGATCACCATGTCATTCATTTTTGACGTCTCGATAAAACCCTTGATACGAGCGATCCACTTCACGGAGGCAAATCCTCTGTGAATTCTGGTAGCAATTTTGACTCATTTGCAGAAGGTTGATCTGGCAACAGTCATGATTTAACAATGACTTTAAAGTCGGATCAAGGTGACTTAAACGGAGCCAAATCTTTCTTCTCCTTTTTTTTTCTTTGGCCCCCGTATTCCAGTCCCACAAAGATCTTGATTGGGACAAGAGATCTGGGTCACACACGGAGAGGGAAAACATGGAGAATGCCCAAAATAGGGTTGGAGTAAACAATTGTACCACAGATGGGTAGAGGTCTTTCCACACACGTAAACAGCAGTGTGGGGCTTGGGTGATGGAGCGGGGAGATTACAAATGGAGTTAGGGAGTTCTTTTCTCTTCTTTTCCTTTCTTTCTTTTTCTCCTCCCTCCCTCCTCCCCATGAGGAAGGAGGGGGAAAAAAGGTATCCAGGGTGGGGTAAGAGTAGGGGGGAGGAGGATGGGTGAGGATACCGAGCAGGGATGATTAATGGGGTAAAATACTCGCCAGGCGCCACGCATCCCAAACTATGCTAATGATAGCTGTGCCCCTCACTGAGTGGTGTGGCCATATGGTAGACAGCAGGGGAGCAGGGTGCGTGAAGACTGAATGTGGTCTGCTGCGCTCTTGTGTCGGTCCGCATGGAAACTCCCATTCTCGGCAGACATTTATGTTGGGGTGTGAACGCATTCCCCTCATTAGCATATTTGCGAAAGCCACCAAGAATATACGAAGAAAATTTCAATCTCCAATATCCAGATATTACTCTGATGACATCAAATCAACCAATTTTTATTGAAAATGATGGAGATTCTATTATATGGAAGATATATAGAAATTTATGAAGATTATTGATTGATATGGAAAACATTACTTTCCTGTAATATGGGGTTTTGATAACTATATATCGACAAATAAGGAAGGCCTGGCATTAGTGATATAAAACATCACTCCATAATTGCATCTGCCAGAGGAAATGGAAAATCAATGTACACCCATTTCAATGAAAATATCAGAAAGAGACTGTGTAGGGTCAATCTTTTACCAAATATCTTTAGTGTCATATTATGTCAAAAGGGCATCAATGATGGGCTGGAAGTTCGGACACACAACCACTCCTCTTGTGACTGACTATATAACCAAGGAGGTATACTAACTCGCCTAAAACCTCCTTGCTATAACATTGCTGTCCCTCCGTGCATAGCCATGAGTCCTTTTAGAAATCATCTGCATCAAGGCTACAAATTTTCTCATCCCTTCTTGCATAAATTTTAACAAAGTTACGGGCTGGCTGGAGAGAACCCGACAGGCACTCAGCAACATGAATAAATCATACACTCTGTCAGCCCCCCCCCCACCATGGACTACAGGCTTAAAGGAGGAATTAATCTCGCAGGGTGTTCAGACCCAAAAAAATTTGTACTGAAACGGTATAGCTATACACTGAAATTATACGCCTGAACGCTGACTAATGAAACGACATAAAACGAAATGATGTATAGTGAAACGATGGTCAGAGCATCGTTTCGAACTAGAACTCGATAACAAATCAGCATTCTGTCATGTCCATGATGTGTCTGAATGTATGGTGACCATAGAACAGTATAACGAAAGGTGATCCTATACCTGTCACTCATGACCATAACAACGTCATGCGCAGTGAGAAACTGCACATCTATACAACGTTTTCCAGAATGGTCTGTCGGCTATACGATGATTCTCTATACGTTGTTTCTCTATCGAGTTTTGGTATAATTTGGCTTGCGTCTGAACAGGGGATAGGCTGTTTCCTTACTGAAAAGAAATAGAACTTTACTATGAAGCATAATCCCATCATGGACAAATTCATTTCACAGTAGAGAATCCCAAAGGTGTTTTTTTTTTTGGGGGGGGGGTGGGAGAAGGCAGAATCATAAGCATATTATTATCATATAGCATTCTATTGAGTTCTAAGGAAGAAAAAGGATGCATGAACTTCCCTCGAACAAACTAGGTTTTCAAATCATCTTCAACCTCACATCCATGAAGTATCTTTGACGAGTCCAACAAAACTCCCTACATCCCTTTCATACAAGTTTATCTTCATCACTTTTTCTTCCAAATAGCAATCTATGCTTGTAAGCACTAAGTAAGCGTCCTTTGTATATCCTCTGTCTAAGTTTAAAAAAAAGAGTAGATACTAACTTATTGCCTGCAATGACAGCTTATGTGGCAAACGTACTACAATGGTCAATACAACAGAGAGTGTAACCATTGGAGACACTTCTGTATTCCCTATGGCTGCACAGAAGATGTCCTACACATTGCCAGTAGACTATCAGGTACTGGTACGTTTCTGCTCTTTTTCAGGTTCACAAATTTTCTTCCTTCTCCACTTTTGACAGCCAAGAAAGCTTGGCTGAAATTATATAAAATAATGAATATATGAAAAACATAGAATAAAATGGTAATGATTGCAATGACTCTACAACTATTACTTCTTCTTCCTCCTACTACTACTACTACTAATGCTACAAGTACTACTACTACTTCTACTACTACTACTACTACTACTACTACTACTACTACTACTACTACAAGTACTACTACTACTTCTACTACTACTACTTCTACTACTACTACTACTACTACTACTACAAGTACTACTACTACTTCTACACTACTACTATTACTACCATTACTAATACTACTTCTACTATTACTTCTACTATTACTATTACTACTACCACTACTTGTACTATTACTTCTACTACTGCTGCTGCTGCCACTACTACTACTACTACTACTACTACTACTACTACTACCAATGATAATAATAATGATGATACCAACGATATTAATAAAAACAATAATGATAAAAATATATACCATATAGATACAAATATATTGTATCTGTCTTTTGTACAATGTATCTGTTATAAGGCCTGTGATACAGTTGAATTATATCATATTCAAATGTCTAGTAGAAGTAGTAATAATGAAAATAATCATATAAGAATAGCAACAATAATGATTATTGCAATTATAATATTCCAACTCCAAAGAGTAATGATTAAATGATATACGTCTCATACTATCATGCTGCTCTTTCAGGTTGTGTGCATATTGAGCACTAAAAAGTAGACTTTGAGACCCAAATCTCCGCACTACTGTGCCAGATTTCCTGAGTATTAATTCATGGCTTCCGATGATTCCAAGGACCTTTGCAACGAAAATATCCCTCCTCCGAAATGATTCATGCCAATCACAAAATGCAACAACATTGATAAAGGCTCCGAAGTACCTTTATAAATAGTTTATGAATAGTATAGGCGAGTGTGTCATCTTGTGTGCAAGTAGTAATGATGAGTCCATTTTACACACGCACACACACATTCACACATCCTAACACACAGACACACTCAGAGCAACAATCACGTGCATATTTTATGTTATATCGGCTATGATCGTGCTGTTGCCTTTACGTACTGCTGTGGTTTTATTTAAATGCAGACGTACAATTAGGTATGCCGACTATTGCCCACATTGTACTATCCAGTTATAAGCAAGTTTCACAAGCAATTGCAGAATGACACAATATCAGTTAAATCGATGTTCCTTTACTGGAGAATCTTACATATATCATGGAAAGGAACATGAGAAAAAAACAACAACAACATATTCCAAGCATGTTGCTCACACAAACTCCGGTTTAACAAAAAAATGAAGCTAGTGGTGCATTGCTACACAGGGACTGTACTTTTGAAAATCAAAATATTTTTGCGAATTGGAGCCAACAGCCTTTTTTACAGCATGATATTTTTGCAAATTGCCTCTGGCATTCAATGCATATAGTGTGGACAGGAACTTCAGCATGCATTTTAATTTCGTGAATCTTGGCTCTCTCAAAATTCACGAAATTCGCATGCACGTTAACATTAATCATTTTACTCTACATCTTTGCATGCAAGAGTGAAAACTTCAATTAAATCATGTTATTTTTGTTTTCAATCTATTGAAAATACTTCCCTCTCCCCTGTACATACAGAGAATGATAAACATGTTCAGCATAGCCATGCCTACTGCATATATACATTTGTTTTCACTAATACATTTGTTTGGCCATGTAGAGGAGGACGACCACCATTTTGCAGCGAATGGTACACAAACACAAACACAAAGAAAGAAAGAAATCTACGAAAGTGCAAGATGCAGCTTTTTCTCTCAAAACACGCAATCTTGCTCAGCACTATATTACTACACAGTCGAATGGCAAAAATAAAACTGATCAGGGAACCATTATAGACACTTAAATATAAAAATAAAAATAACAAAACCCTGCTGCAGCATTATTACCCTTCTTTCCACCATGCAGGCCTCGACAGCCAGCGAAAGTCCACATATATATAAATTCCGACTCCAAAACGAGGAAAACCCAGATGAATATTTCATGTTTCCCCTTACAATATTCATCTAGGCAGATGGCGTCGAATTACAGCAGAGAGTCACTCCACTTCTATGTAGCCCAGCTTTCTACCTGTGTGAATACATATGTGTCTCGCTGTGTTTCATGCACTTTTTGTGTTTTTTTACTACGCATATGCTGGGCTGCATTTGTGTGTGTGAGTGAGTGTGTGTGTGTGTGTGTGTGTGTGTGTGTGTGTGTGTGTGTGTGTGTTTGTGTGTGTGTGAGTGTGTGTGTGTGTGTGTGAGTGTGTGTGTGTCTGTTCTTTTTTTTTTGGGCATATTCCCTGCGTGTCTTTCAGCACCCCCATTCATCACTGCCTCATAGCCTGGTTGCTAAACAGTTAGTTATAGGCGTCACGATATTACAGATTCATTTGACGCTCCGCTCTCCTCCCCACCCCTCCCCTCCCCTCCCTTCCCCTCCCCACCCAACCCCCCCCCCCCCATCATAAATGAACGGCACGCAACGGTCACAAACTGCTGCTGTCCTTACAGAAAGCAAAGAGCTGGCACTTCCGAAATAGAGCTATGCACCGTTTAACCTTGAACGACATCTACTGGCAAAGGGAAATGTAGCACATTGTTGTTTTGTTTTGTTTTGTTTTGTTTTGTTTTATTTTTCTAATGGAGCCACGGTGTTTCATAACACCAAGGCTCTATGTGTTACAAACAAATGGAATTTGATGAACAGATATGTAGCTTCATTGATTACCTGAATTTGCTAAGAATTACAACATATTGTATGCTACAGATGACATTACCTAATTTCTATTCATATTTTCACAATTAAATACGATCATTGTCATGCGACCATTCGCAGACAAATGTACACGTTCACAGAGCAGTTAAAGGTACTGTTTACCTATGGAAGCAGTGATTTAAAAATAAATGTTTGAGTTATCACAATTGACACACATGTATAGGTCAGTTGTATCACAAAACATCCTACCATATAAAGATTTTGCAATAAAGCCTAAAATATAAGGAGATGTCACTATTTTTCTTAATACACCGTAACTGTAGACGGTTTATTCTAGAAACAATTTTACCATAACTATTGTTTACATTTTGTATATTACATTGATTATACTGATTAACATTTTTACACTGGTTGTTTCTATTCTGAACTCATATCTTAGAACTATTTTGAAGCACTAGAGTTGGAATTTTGTTTCATCTGCAGATCGTAAATAATGCCTTTAATTTTTAGAGTTACCACTCAATGTTGATGGAATATCTACATTACTTGTTTCAGGCAAATCACTTTCTTCTTTTCCAGTACAAATGGTCAAGTAAAAAAAGAAAAATCAAATTTGATGAATTAAAATGAAGTCCATATGAACAATTTCAGGGAATTATTTCCCTTCTTGATAATGAATAGCAATTTTAGTTGATAGACATACATTTTGAACAAAGTGGTACACAATTCTATATAACGGTAATGAAACTGCTACACAAATGAAATTTTGTGTAGCAGTCATATCCACAACGGACAGCTAATTACTATGTGATATTGGGAGAATTATTCCCTGAATTTCATGAATATGAGGATATATACACAAAACATACCACACCTTTTAAAAATATTCTCATATGATACAGCTGTACTGAAATGAAACATAAACTAATCTGCAAATCAGTTTCTATATAGGGAAAAGTTTTCAAATGCAGTCTTCTCTTTCACTTATCTATGAAATAGAATGGGGGTGTATCTTTTTCTTTGTACTCTTACATGCAAAAAGAAAGGAGACAATTTCACCACCCCTCCCCCCCCCCCCTTCCCAGTAAGAGAAAGTAAGAAAGAGTGGTATATCCTGTCACTAAAACATGCCTGGGTGATTGTGCTAATTTTTGATGGGTCAGTATTGATTGGCAAAAGCAGTGGAGTCAAATAGCGACCATCAGACCCCGAGGCGAGGGTAGGAGGCGCTGGGATGAATATGACTCGTGAAAAGATAGCCTACCCTACCTACCTTTAGAAATGAAACTTTCACCACTGAAATACCATATCGGAAAATGCTTGCAAATGTAATGCAGGAGTGCTTCAGTGTCTTTTTCGTCAAGATATTATAAACTTGTAAAAAAAAAAGAGAAAGAATAAATTGCAAAGCAATCAAAAGTTTGTTGTATAATGCTGTCACATCTTTGAGAAGGAAAATTGAGAGAAACAGTGGCATTTTCAGTCTGTTTTTTCCCCTTCTTCTTTTCTTATGTTCAGTTTTTTCAATGTTGCTTGTCACTGAGAAGGAGGCAAAAGAAGATAGCTGGCAGGCGAGGGAGGCTGCGGCCGTCTCGGCAGACGGCACTAAAAACTACTGATGGGCAAGGCCGCGGATGATGGAAAGAATCATCCGCACCCTTGAGCCGGTATGATACCCAATCTGGCTGAGCTTCTATCCCCTGACACGGAGGGCAAGCCTCCGTGGCTGTGTGTCACGTTACGAGCAGCTTGTTACCCACGGCGATCCACGGGCCGATCATCAACCATTTTTCTGCCAGCATTACCCCTCATCCTTCCCCCCCTTCCCTTTACTCTGGCTGAAACTGTGGATGCCCTCTCCTCTCCCCTCCAAACACACTCACACACACACACAAACACCTTGTGTAGAGATGGAGTTGGGCCTTCGTCGTTGGCATGGCAACAAGCAGGACTGGAGTACGAAGCTTGCAGGAGCTGCGAATTGGTTACAGATACTGGTGGGTAAGGTTTTCGAGACATTAATTAACTGCAAGCAGTTTCCCTTTTTCCTCACCAAAGTAAAACAAAAAGAAAAAAAATGAAGATATCTTCCCCCTCCCCCCCCCCACCATTTCTCTCAATATTCTGTTTGCATACTTCGTTGACTATGTCCCATTTGGGTCCACAGCATTTGCATCTCTATAATTGCCAGAAATTGGGCTAATTCTCTGTAGTTTATGCTTCAGTGTTCACTTTCTCCCCCATAGCGGATAAGAGTGAGGCGGGGGAGTGGAAAGGGAGGATCCGCCTCTCACAGAAAGGGTTACATTGTTTGGAAGGGAAGGGGCGGCGTGAAAGGTGCCTGGGTATTCTTTCAAGGCCCGTAGGCAAAGCAGTCCTGGCCGGCACGCTGGGGAAATATGACCGCCAAACTGGTTCTGAGAAATATAGAATATTGTGCCTGTGGGCACAGTTTCCATTCTAGGAGCTCTTCTTGAAAAAAAAAAAATAGCCGATTGCTTTAAAGGGGGAGGTGTAAGTTGCTTCGGGGGCGAGTGACGTGCCAATTTTGCCCATCACACAATGTGGTGTCACTTTCATACACAGACACATATTGTGCAGAGAATGAAAAATGCGCAATCTTGCAAAGCAAATGTGACAACACAACGTACTGGGGATGGGAGATAGAAGGTGTGTGTGGGGTGGGGGTGGGAGATAGAAGGTGTGTGTGGGGTGGGGGTGGGAGAACACTTCCCATTCAATGCAACTGTGGCCGACCGAACACTGCAATTGGTGCAAAGATTGAGGCAAAACAGATGCAATGCGAACCCAATTTCCCCAACTGAAACATGGGCCTGAAGATTTGTTTTCATCAAAGAAGTTGTTTTTGTAGAGCTTTAACTCTCAGACGGATGACTATAATTATGTAAAATGTGATGAGTTATTGTGATCGGATTTAAAGTCAAGATCAGCCTATCAGTTTGTGTATGTACATTTTTATGCAGGGGGTATATGGTTATCACTACTGCTGAGATTAATCAAAACTCATCTTCATGATTTATCTGCTTTTCCTTTTTAAAGGCATACTCTTACAGGCAGAAACTTAAAACCTAAGACAAAATAGTCTCTTGTGTAAGTCTTTTCACTTTTTCCTTACTCTTTCAGTTTTACATAAATCCGGTTTGATGCGGATGCTAGCGTGCATAACGAGGTGAGAGAGAAAAGGAAGGAATATGATGGTGATATAATTATAAATGTTTATCTTATCAATTAATGCTGTGTATGCATAAAATTCCACCTATCTGCATTATACAACATACATATCATTTTAAATGGATATCATGACATTCACTCCACATTCCAGAAAATTTCCCTTCCCCTCCCCTCCACCACCACACCCCACCCCACCCCCCCCCCCCCCCCCCCCCCCGCCTTTTAAATCTGCCCAAAAGCTGGCTCCTGTTGCCACAGGCAACCAGGCAGCTGTTGGTTCGGGGACCCGATTCCTACGCTGGTGCCCTCCAGAAGAAAGGGATGCTATTTTTTTTTGAACTCACCAGTTATTAACTTGCAGGATTGTCAGTCCCGTGTCCTGAGCCAACTGCTTCTTCTGCTCTTCCGATGGGTAGGGATGCTGTGCACGGAGAGAGGAAACGACGGAAAGAAGCGGCGATTAAACGAAAAATTAATGAATGAGAGATATGAATTTTATATCTAATAATCATCCTACTAGAAGTGACTTCCACAAGAGAACAATCATGGGCAATGTAGATTTCCATTTGTCATGTTTGAACATTTTCATGGTAAAAGTTCAGACATGCCTGGTAGCATTATCTGTGTGTGCGTCTGTCGTTGAAGGGATATGGGATGTATCGCGTAAGCCTCTTCATAAATGTGTATAAAAATCTTCAATAATTCAGAAGAAGCAGGACAGGACTCCATCACAGGAGGTACTAATAGCATCAACTGCAGTTGAAAGAAAAGGAGGAGGGGTAGAAAGATTACTTAATAGCAGATGATAGCATGTTATTATTTGCTTCAGAACAAGTGGTTACTCCCATGAAGATTTGCTTTTGTTATGATCATCAAATGAATAGAAAAAAAAGAGAAAGATCAACATCCACCATGAAATGACAAATCTTTTCACTGGAAATCAGTCCTCATGATGCTACAACAGGCCCATTTGCACAGCCACTGATAGTCTCAATTATTTGCATCGTGATTCAACTTGTTACGAAAAAAAAAAATTGATGCATGAGGACATAATGATCGCGACTGTACATGAGGTTGGAATCTCAATCTGCCCGCCACTAAAAGTGCGACGTTTTGGAAATAGTCACTATTATTTTTTTCTAATTAGTTTTAGATCATTTGTGGTGGACAGTATGCAGGAACAATGTGCGAAATCGTACCAGTTTTTATATCTTATAATGAAAGGCATGTGTTGGACTCTTCTGGACATTCGGATAAAAGTCAGGTAAAACTATGAGACTTGGGCACGCGCAGTTTGGCCTCACTCAAACTGGTGTGATTTTGATTGTGAGTGGGTAACAAAAAAGTGCAATTCGAATCAAGATTGAAACCCCTCCTTTTCAGGGCATGTAAAATAGGCCCAAGATGTTCGGTGGGTAGGTAGGAAAACCACTCTAAGAAGTCGATCCCATTCCATTTGCCAGTGAAAATAAACTGGCTCAATTCAACTTATGAGAACTGAGCTTCCTTGGTTGACCAGATGACTTTTTTATTTATGACTTCTTGAGCTGGAAAAGAACCCCCCAAAATCAGCTCCTCATCTAATATCAATTCTCCTGCAACAAAGGAAAGGACTTTCCCTCGGGGGAAGGAGGGAGAGAGGAAGAATTTGAATGACAGGAAAAGGTAAAGATGAAGGAAATTGTGATGGAAAATTGAAGCAGTGATAATGATCTTGAGTCAGCCAAAGAAAACTACCAACTTCACGAGAAGCTTGAACTTGGAGTCAACCCTGCTCAGATGGAAGTCTTGTGGTCTCACTCCCATTTCTCCAGGAAAAGATCACCGAACATTAAGGGGTTCCGAGAGCACTACCACAAGACACGGGATTGGCGGAAATCAGCAGGGAGAAAATAGGAGGTCAGCCGCGGAATGAGATGTGCGGCGGCAGTCACAGACATCAACTTGATATTCAGTGTAGTCTGAGTAGAGACTTAGTCCCAACAAGTGGTTTATATTGTTGGCTTTTATGTCAGTACAAAAGAATGGAAAGAGGAACTGTACAGACAAAAAAATGGTAATATGAGAAGAAAAAGAAGAAAAAAGAGAATGCCAAATTCAGCTGAAAACCAGCACAACGGCGTGGAGATATTTGAGCAGCGTCGATTTCAGAATATGGACGAAGTGGGTATTCAATTTCAGACACTACAACCACAGTGTTAGGAAAAGGTGGGCGAACATCTGAGCCTATCCTTCTGAGCCGAGACTACACAAATCGAAACGAAAGGCACATGAAAATGAAGAGATAATGATGTCAAATTACCGGAAATAGACATAGACAGATCGAAAATCAGCCCAGGAAAGAGACCAAGGGACAATAAATTTGATGAAAATGCAGACTTTAAAAGAAGGAAAGAAAGAGAGCAAGAGGGGACTAGACACAGGACAAGAAAGTATTAATCATTTCAAGGCACGCAAATTTGGGAACATTCCAACAAAAATACACACAAATATATACATCTATGACCTTTGGATGCACGGCAACGAAGGTATTATTTCCTCACATCTCCCCCAAAACTCTTAAACGCCTTTCCTGTGCAATAATACTAGCTTCCCCAGGGAAATTGATAAATTTTTCTGTTCATCTGGGCGGCAACTTTTATGGGCACCTCCCTTTATCAAAAGGTGTGATCTCTAGGATGATGTCATTTTGCATTTTGCACCCACGCCAGGAAAAGGGGGGTAAACCGAATAGAATGGAAGAAATCTGATTGCATAGCAGTCCCTGATCATATCAAAATGTTAACTTATCTTCTGTCAGAGGTTATTCACATTTTATTTACCTTCTCCTTTGTTTTTTTTTCCTGTTTAAATGTTCCTTAAAAAGTGACAATAGCGAGCTTGAGATCTATGTCACGAATGCTAAGATGCAACCTCCTGGATTGAACAATGGAATGACTGTCTCGTGCATAAGCAGAACACCATTTTTTGCCTAAAAAAGTGTCGTTTCAGTGTTCATGTTGCAGATCTAAAGCTTGCGAATCTCTCTAATAAAGACAGAACAAAGACAAGACACACACAAAAAAACATTAAAACATAAAAATCCTGCATCACCATAAAAGTTGTTAAGTTGGAGATCGTTTGACTGCAGTAACAAAATATTCAATCTCTTCAGGAGAAATGACTAATCGTATTGAAACGGAAAAAGAAGAATTCGAAGGATGGAATGAGATTCAGCTCGGGACCAAAAAAGGGAAGAAAAGAAACCTTGAAACACTTTTGCCAATGGTTGATTCTTATTAATCACATATATCAAGCAAACCTCGCACAGAGTAGAGTAGAAATTGTGTGCCTGTGCAGTGGCGCGCAGAGAATCATCGCAATGAAAAGTCTCGTATTGTCATCCCTTTTCATGAGATAAAAAAAAAATACAAAGCCCAAGTGGGGGAGCCGGTGAGTCTCCCTAACGAACCTGTCAGAGGCAGGCATGATGGTACATATTTTACACCTCCCCAATCAAAAATAATTGTCGGCCGCACAAGGACCACATGCGCGTCAACAGCGCCCCGCTGGAGAGGAGCCCCTTACAGATGGACGCAACATCATATGCGCATTAATTTTACAAGGAATGCGTTTGCACGGAGAGTCACAGATGATACCAAGGTTTGCCTCTTCCTCCCTTCCTCTCACAGGGAAGAGGAGAGGCTGGACAGAAGATGGGGGGGGGGGGGGGGGGGGGAGGAGTAACCATTTCTCTCTCTCTTTCTTCCCCCCTCCTCTCCATCTCGCGCTGCCTCCCCATGTCCTCTTCCACGAGGAGTGGGAGCGCGGAGTCTGCCAGCCAGCGGATGGTTGGTGCCGTTGCGTCTGATCGGGTTGGACGCAGCGTTTCAGCTATGTTTACCCTACCTGCCACAGGGGCCAGCATTTCAATTATTACCAAAGGGATGATTTATGGGCTGAAAACCCATTTCGTGGCAACAAACTCAACCTGAAGAAGACGAGGAGACGACAACGGCAACGACGGAAGAACAAGAAGAAGCTGAAGAAGAAGACCGAGGGAGAAGGATAAGAAGAAAAGACGAAGGAGAGACAGACAGACAAACAAGCAGAGAGAATGAGAGAGAGAGAAAAAGGGAGAGACAGGGTAGAAAGAGTGAGAGATCAAGAAACAATAGAAAAGTCAGCCTTCCGTGAATACACACACATCTCCCCAATATGACACAACACAGCCACCCTGCATGAACCAGTGTTATTGAAGTCAACTGTCTGACAGAGCGTGTCATTACAATGTTTTGTCCACCCCACCCCTCCCCCCACCCCATCATCCCCCCCCCCCCCCAACAAACACACAGCAGCAATGGCTAATGCTGGTAAGCACGGCCCCTTCATTTTTGTCTCTTTTTATTCGATATTTATACAGAGTGCGACAACTGCGTTTCGGGAATGGTGACAGTAAAAGGCACTGAACTTGAAAAGGGATTGTTAAATCACTCGTGGGCTACAATGTCGGAAGGACTTTTGCAGTGCATGGCTTAAATTGGATGATTTCATGGGAACGAGGTCAAACAACTCGGCTTGCCTTTTTGCCTTTCTTTTGTAACATAAAAGTTACCTTCTATCAGCTCATCATTTGCTGTGTTCTTAAGGTGGCAAACATGATATGATATTTGTTTGATAAAGTTTCTATGCTACTAAGTTGACCCCCCCCCAAAAAAAAAAAATTCTCTCTACCTATTTTCTCTGATGCTTTGCGACAGGTGAAATTTGCTCCAAGATTCCAGTTTTACTGCAGTCTGGTCATTATTGCCTGTGAACAGTGGTAACTGGTTGTATCCTTCCTTCAAAAAATACATCTAAATCTGAAAGACACAGGTCTATCACATATCTTTAGCCTTTGCAGCCTCACAGCCTGCCCCTAGTTTCTGTGACACCTTGTCTTACTTGGCAAATTATGATCAATGCAATCTGCATTCTGTATAGAGACACTTCACACATTAGCATGGGACAATCCAATTGCATTGCTTGACTCTATGCCATCATCAATGATAACTCTTCAAATCTAAACTTCCCTGTCAAACTTGCAGTAATTCTGCAGAGTGAAAAACCAAAAACAAAACTCCTACGTTTGGTCATTTTAGTTGCAGCGTAGTCAAGTATTCAATAATTAAACAAAGCAAAAGACTGATGTAGACGGGATATCAAGCGGTTCTTACAATCAGCTTATCATATGAGAGAGTGTATTTCAGCCTAAAATCTGGTACACCTTTGCACCTTCAACAAAGCCAGAAAGATCGGCCAGCACTAAACCAAGCACACCCGAGACATCCCCGTCCACTCCCTTTTGCCACAAGCGGTCAGCCCCCTTTATTCTGCTCTTCAAATCTCAGCACGTGACCGCCTCATGAGTAGTATAGTCGCCTCTCCTCCCCCCCCCCCCCCCCCCGAATTTTTTCCGATCTTCTCCCTTCAAATCTACATTCTTGATTATCACAGAAAATGTTTCCTCCCCTTTTGTTCCCCTCTATGCTTCTTCTCCATCCCTTGACCAACACAAAACAGCAGCCCCCCTCTTTCCCCCTCCCCCCCACCTCCCTCCCTCAATGACCCTCTCCCTTGCCTCTACTGGCCGGAGAGAAAAGGGGGCATTCCTTGCTCTGCTCTACACACACGCACGACAGCAAAAACAGCCAAAATGTAAATTGGGCTGGATGGAAAGTGTAAGGATGATGGAGAACCTCAGCACATCCCAAATGTGGTTCGGAGCGTGAACGTGTTGGCATCGCGATGCTTTCCCACACGGCCACGGTAAGGAGTGATGTAGGAGTAGGAAAAATGCACAACAGGGACCAAAAAAAAAAAAACCCAATGCAAAAGAAAAGGAAAAAAGAAGAAGGTGAAAGGAAAAGATATGGGAGAGCAAGAAGAGAAAGAGAAAGACACCAGGGATGTAAAGTAGATGAACGAGAAGATTGTAATGGACGAAAGATGGAGAAAAAAAAAGAATGAAAAGTCAGGTGGAGGAGGAAAGACAATAACAGCAGCAGAGAGGAAGAAGTGGCAGACAAATGGCAAAATAATGAGCGAGAATAAAAAGTAACACAATACAGAAGGTCAAAGAAGACACAGTGAAAAGCAGGAAGATAAAAGATTCAAACGGAGTATAGGATGATACGCCTGGAGCATTTTCCAGAAAGCCACACTTGAGATATATATACGAAGCACATCACAGGAGCAAGCCACTGATGATATCAGGTTTGTGACGTGGAGTTTATGACAGAAAAGTAAATGGATATGCACGGAAACACCATATCACAGGTCAATTTTTGTTTGTTTTGTTTTGTTTTGTCTTTTGCTTTCAAAGGACTGGTCAAGGAAATTTAATAAGAATGCATTAAATTGAGGAAAATAAAAAGAAAAAGTTGAAATGCAGGCTTTCCTTTCAAATGTTGACCTTTTAAAGATAATGAAAGGAGGAGAAGGAAAGAGAGGAGATGAACAGTGGGGAGATGAAGATACATTATAAGAGGAACTTTTATTTGAAAATATTACATATATACTTTCAAGGTTTTTACAGGCATCTGCAAATAAGAGGAACTTTATTTTGCAAATATTACATACACTTTCAAGGTTTTTACAGGCATCTGCAAAGAAGACACTTTATGATGTCCCTCTGAATTAAGTGTCATCTCAAAATGTCCCCTTTTCATCCATACAGATATGAGTCATAAGTATTTTTCTAGTTGTTGTTTGGCACAGTAACTGCTGCACTGACAGCTTTCCTTGAAATATTACATCAAATAGGCCTACTTGTCACAGCCACACTTACTACACAATTCTGATCAAAAGCCATAAGCCATATCTCATATGTGATTTTCCCATTGCACTTCAATTGTACGGCTAGTTCATCTGACACGCTGCTGTTGATACTGTGAGCGGAAATTAATTCATCTTGCAGCCGAGGAGGGCAAGACTTTTCGGACAACTTCATCTCGTCTGAAAGTGCTCACCGTAAGATGCTGAAAGAGCCAGGCCCTCATGATGTTCGTTGCCGATTTGGGGAAGATGCCCCGCTTCTTCTGTCTCTTTGCTAGTCTGTCGTCGTCATCCTCCTCGCCCGTGCCGTCCCCTGACCCAAGACTGTTTTCCAGACCACCATCTGAAG
The DNA here is from genome assembly GCF_040938485.1 of Diadema antillarum. Taxonomy (NCBI): domain Eukaryota; kingdom Metazoa; phylum Echinodermata; class Echinoidea; order Diadematoida; family Diadematidae; genus Diadema; species Diadema antillarum. The sequence continues at coordinate 31,988 of NW_027272571.1, read as the reverse complement.
CGGGGAGAAGAAAGAAGTGGGGGAGAAAATGTCATCATCTTCTTGGAAAGGACATCCCTATTTGATAAATATCCTTCAGAGGTCTAAACATTGTTATGACTGATTTCGAAGGGATAGTATAGTTTTGATTGGTTGGTTGCGATGGGAATACAGGCTTTAATTGTATTTGAAACAATTAGACACCTCTATTAAAGAGCATACAATTCTAAGAGGAATTTTAAGTTTATTTGATGAAAATTGGTTTTGAAAAGGCCGAGATATCCAAAAGCAAAGCAAAACAAAATGGTCCCGATAAAAGGTGGGTCCCACCTTTTGTTAGGACCAATTTTCATCAAATAAACTTTGAATTCCTCTTAGAATTCTATGTCCTTAATATTTCATAAAAGTGGTTTCAAATTATCTCACAAAAAACTTCTAATCTGAATCCCTTTTTAACCTTTATCAACAACATATCTCCAATGACTAAGCCATGACAAATATCACTAAAACAGTTGAAGGCATCATAACTACTAACATTCACATCAAAGTCACCACCACCAGAATACCCCCACAGAATTATCAGGGGTAGCTTTATCATCATTTGTATCCTTTGAAAGTCATCATCTCTACAATCACACAATATCACTGACATGCTGTGCCAATTACCACGATCGTCATTGATATGTAGATACCCATATATCACTCTTAATTTGAACATCCCATCTCACGTGAACTTGTGTGCATGGAATACCAAATTGTGTGGGCTTTCGATTAAAAAAAAATGTGATACATGTGAAACAGATCAAAATCCTGATTATTTTTGTCAAATTTTGCTGATTGTGAGAAACACCACGGCATTTATATGCATGTATTCATATGAGTTGACTATGTATGAATTTTATACATTCAGATCAGGGTAGACTCATGTCGGTTTCCTAAATACATGAGAGAAAAGCAGAAGCGATGGATATAGCAATCAATCATACTGTCGTCTTATCCCATATCAAACCAATCAAAAAATAAAAAGTCAAGGCACAATCGCATCAAATACATCAATCACACTGATGCTCAATCACCTCATATTACTTAACACGACACACTACGGGAGTCGGCAATTCTTGATTCTCTCTCTCTCTCTCTCTCTCTCTCTCTCCGCCTCTTCTCTTATTGACATCACACAACCAATCATTTTTCTCTTCTTTTTTTTTTAAACAAGGATGCCTAAAATTGAGGCGGGATCTTTAATTAAGACAGAGATGTGCAAACTTGGATAAACCAGGTACCTCCAAAAAAAAAAAAAATCTAGTCCTCCCTCCATCAAATAGTGATTTCCTTGAAGCCCACGCATGTAGAGAGCTGAGAAAATATGGGAGAATGAGCACAAGTTCCCAGCCAGATTCTGCCCAATTTTAATTGAAGAGAGACAAATTTTGCTGGGCGCGGGTAATCTTCTATTAATTTCTACCAGCCTCGATGGAGGCAGAGATCTGCAGAGAAGGATGTAGAATTTAACTTAGCTCTTTCTTCTCGTTCTGGTAGACGGGAATATTGTAAAACATCAAAACATTAAACATCATAGTGACCCGTGTGTTGGTTTTTTAACTCTTATCACGACTGTGAATGAGAGAGACACTATTTTCACTTACTGTACGAGTTGAAATTTTCGCATACAGATATTTTTGCGAATTGCTACTTGGAGGACATTTTCGAGTGTTGTTAATTTCGCAGTTGTGAAGGTCTAACTGAACTTACTTATTCGCGCGTTGTTATTTTCGCGGTTCAAAGGTGATTCACGAATTTCGCAAAAATAAAACCACCACGAAAATTTCAGCTCGTACAGTACCTAGATATGATCTCTTAATCAATCCTCATTGTCAAGCAGCTGCAACGATTTTGATATAACATAATTCTTTTTCCATGTACTGTTTTAAAACCCCAAAGAATAGCTGCATCATCCAATCATATGCCATTCAAAGGAACTAATACTACTGCCGCCTCCAATACATGTGCCAAGCCCAAGCAGGAACATCACTTCCTTATTGCTAAATGTAATTGGTCACGAGTTACTGTAGAAGTGGAAATTTTTGCTCATTTCGCACAACTATAAACCAGCATGAAAATGAAAGCACACGAATATATTCACTTGTTATATGTTACAGTATTTGATGTCTTGATTCCATAGAATTAAAAACACGCAAAACTAATCTCACCCGACCAAACACACACAAAAAAAAAATTACTCACACAAAAATATCCACTTTTACAGTATGAGCCGCATTTACACTTACTAACATCGCGATTTTTAAAATCGCGATATTTTGGTCCACCGTTTACACATGCGCAAAAGCATGCGAAGTTTGAGCTTCACGAAACATCGCGATTTTTTGGTCAGTAGTGCGCATGCGTAATTTACCTCTTTTCAACACGGTAGCTGAGTGAAAGCGCGCGCTATTCTAGCTGGTTGGAATGTTGAGCCAGGGCTTTTTATCAGTGCAATGCACACATATATTTGTGCTTCTCGAGACTGTTTACTTACGGTAAAACTATAGAGCTTGCTCTTTTAGATCACATACGAAGTAGGTGTGTAAAACTTCATCTACAGCAGCATTCAGGAGGATCATGAAATTTTGCCGATATGACGAAAGTGAGAAGTAGGACTTGGAAGTTAGGACTGGTTAGTATTTTATCAGGCGACAGCAAGAACTCACACTTGTTACGTACTCCTGTATTCCACAAACAACGTATATCGAGAGCAGTACGTACGGGCACTCCCACAATCTGAATCAACGCATTTTCTGGGAGAACATTATTTCGTTAAGTCGTCATGGGGTGATGATACGTGGTTGGAGAACTTCAGGTTTGCTACTAGTAGTAGTTTTCACGTACTAGTTTCATCAGGGAGAGGGAGGTGACAGACCACGAGCCGATCGAGGATCGGCCGTTTAGACCTGTACATTCCACAGCTGTCTATACCGTGTGTACTAGTTCTCTGGTCAGTGACCGACGTACTCTCTGCACGTTCCAAAGAGGGATCAGGAGCCCGCGTAAACTCCCGGTGCAATCCGATACCGAAAGTCACGTGATGAAAAATCGCGATATTTCTGCAGCTTGGGTTTACACTCGCTAACTTCGCCTCAAACTTCGCGATGTTTCAAAAAATCGCACTCCGGCTGGCGATTTTTCTGGCGATGTTTCGAGGGCGTTTGGGTGTAGTTGCGTAGCAACTTACACCCAAATGTCGCGATTTTAGAAAAATCACGATTTTTCCAAGCAAGTGTAAATGGGCCTATGGTGTTACATCTTCAATAGGCATAAAGCTTGTCATTAAAAAGATAAATAAAAATAAATTAAAAAATGCTATGAAATATCATTTAGAGATGATTGAAATTATCTCTCCTCCTCTGTCTCCCCATCTGTTATTACTGTCAATAAAAATTTGAGGTTCTACTTTTACAATAAGTTATCATGAAGACTGCAGGTTGAATTGAATTACATTCCAGACTTTCATCCCAGACAGCAAACCTCTTTCGGAAAAAAAAAGAGAGAGAGAGAAAAAAAAAAGTGGAAAACAGGAAGATGACCGTACACCTGGAATGCTATGATAGCAGATCATAAAAAAAAGATGATTTAGTAAAAAAAGGGGGACATATTCCATGGCATTTGACAAGAGTCAGGTGGAGCGGGTGGAGCCGTTCTCCAGACAAGGCACTGATATTCTTCAGGTGAATGACCTCTGTTTGGTAATTGAACTCATCATCAAAACCCATGAAATCTAGGTTAGGTCAGGCAAAAAAAAAAGAAGAAGAAGAAGAAGAAGAAGAAAGAGCAACAGAATAACAGCCAACTGCAATGAAATCAAATACCCGAAAACTCAAGAAGGTTATTACTAATGTGAAATGTCACATAACTGAGGCATGGTGAGGGAAAGGAGTTTAGGAGCCATGGAAACTTTTCTCCTAAAAGCTTTTTTCTTTTTGTCGGGTAGAATATTTTTTGCCCCGTCTCTCTCTTTCTGCCTTTTTGTATTTTCATTTTTGGCAGTATCAATGTCAACTCATTTTTTTTCCTAAATGGAAAAGTGACCCTAGTGTTTACCTCGCATTAATAATGACCTTCATCTGACCTCTGCAAATCTTGGGAGACAGTCAGAAACAAATCAACAACATTCCTTGACGGTCCTCCGTCCCCGCAAATGATATATTGGCAGCGAGATGGATTCACGTTGACGTTTGGTGTGCTCTTGAAAGCGCAAGACTCTGGTTTGCAAAGTATGGAAAAAGTTTCCTTCTTTTTTTGTGTTCTCCCTCTCTCTCTCTTCTGACTTTTTCTTTTCCTTGAGTTTGTTGTTTGTTTCCTGCTCTTTTAAACTTTCATCCAACAATTTGGTTTCGTTTGTTCCCATGGTAACTTGATGCAGGGGCTGAATTGTGGGGGAGCAGTTTCAAGTCCTCCCAACCCAACCTCCCTGGAAGGAGCAGGGTGAGGAAGAGGAGGAGGAGGAGGGGCAGGAGGGGCTCTGGAGAGTGGCTGCAGGGGCTCCGAGGGGTGGCTGGAGGGGGGCTCATTTCAAGGGGGAGGGTCGGACTCCGCCTCTGCACGGGGAGAGCAATCCTACAATCCCTGTCACTTCGAGTTGGACTGAAAATATTGTGACAACAGCATCTGGCTTTCCATCAGACTCTACTTGCTGTATCACTACATCATCGTACGAAAACCAGCTTTGACTTTTGAGAGCTAAACAACAATGCAACTTCTTTGCTTTGTGTGTATAATACCCAAAGTTCTTGGAAGTTGGGATATCCCACTACCCATGTGACACAGACATATCCACTTTTTCCTCAACTCCCACACTTGGCCTAGTTTGATTGTTTGGTTTTTCTTTTTTGTTTTCTCCACAGAGGGGCACAGTATACCTCAGTATGAGCACAAAACATGACAGAGAGTGCACCTGACATGAAATAAAATGAAATGATATGAAAATGGTGAAGTAGCAAGAAAAGTCGGGATCTTGTTGCGACCAAAGTCAGGCCGGTTCTGCGTGGTAACCATGCTTAACCTCAATTCTCGCACATGATGGATATTAAGTATAAGAACATATACAGCTTAACCATCAACAGAAGCAACAGATAAATTATGTATGTGTATGTATGGAAATATATATAATACAGTATATATATTTGGCACCAGCTTTACAGCTACGAAACCACAGGGAGCAAAAAAAAAAAGGAGGGAGAGTTAGTTCTTGAAATGTGTTCGGACAGGAGACGAAAAATGAAGATAGATGCAAGGCGGGAATGCTGGGGACGGCTTAATGGCCAGTTCATTCTGGGGGAGGGATAAAAGGGTCACTTCTGATGTCTGGTCAATAAAAGATGCATGAAAGATGAAGTCCATGGGCTGACACGAAAGGCAGAGGGACAAATGGATTTCCAGAGATTTCTGACCTCCTTCCCACTACCCCCACCCCCTTTCACTTTTCTTTCCCTTGAAAAAAAAAAGAGAAAAGAAGAAGAAATGAAAAAAGGAAACACACACACACATCTTGCAAATGGTAATGGATGACTAAAACAGTTTTAGACTACAGACATCATGAGTGTATAAATACTTGATGTAAAAAGTTGATTTCATACATTTATAACTCATGTGGGATTAAAAAACAAAAAAACAAACTTGTGCAGGGTTTAATTTTGACATTCGCCCAAAGGTTGCTGAGGTTGTCACTGCATTACATGACAGTATCTGGTCCTGACATGGTACTACAGGCAAATGCCAATTAAACCTCTCACGATGTACCTACTCACCTGAACTGTGTGTGTGTATCTGTGCTTATAAATATGTAAGTATGCTATGTGTGTGTGTGTATGTACTCAGTAAGCATGTAATCCGTGCATGTGCAAATGTATGCATAGTGGTTTACATGTATGTATGTATGTTTTTTTTTCTATTATCTATTCCTGAAAATTTGTCAGAGTTGTTGTTCTTTCATCTGTTTTTGCTGACTACAAATTTGCTTTACGGCTGTATCTGCTCCATTTGTGTAATCATCAATTTTTTATGGTCTTCAAGGAAAAAAAAAAGAAATCTCGGCACAAGTGAGTAACCGCAACAATTTTACCACAAAATATGCTTCATCTTTTTTCTCTTTTTTTCTGAAGTGTATTATTTGTTTGAAGTAAACGCTAAGCTCAGTTCTTTTTTTTTTTCCCCTTCTGTGAATTGGCAAAATCCCAGTCCCTAGGTGTGTAATACCCAGAGAGAAGCGATTACACGGTGATTGTTCAGCCAGTTCAATGGCCTGTGGTCTTGCATTCCGGGGGTTCAATGCACCAAAAAAACACAAACAAAAACAAAAAAAGAAAATGAGGAAAATCATGGAAAAGAAGACCAAAACAATAAAAGAGTTTGGAATATCATAATCCTCTAAGAGTGCACTATCAGCTCCCAGGATGGTGGGCAATGACTTGCTAAACGAACAATTTCATACTTCGTCAAGATTCCTCCGCTTGATGCTTTATTCTTACTGCACTTTGAGCTTGTTTTTGCTTGGAAAAATTGTGTCAACATGAATAAGTGGAGCACAGGTACAAGCTCTAAACCTCAATCAAGTCCCATTATGGCAAAGTTTCACTGAAATCCCCCGCATGGAACTTTGAAATGACTTTCAAGTCGAGCGCTTTTTTCGACATCACCATTTATTTATTTTTCTAATCAAAAACTTACAGATGCTGTTGTAAAGCCCTCACAGGACAGTTCCCTCCACTTCATGTTCCACAAGTCAAACAAAGTTCATTCACAACTAGAAGGGGTTTATACACTCCAGAGCATATTTGTCATTCGTAGAAAAAAAAAATCCCTTCAAATTATGATTTTGTAGGACGTGTGCAACCAAACTAGAACCACAAATTCAAATTACAATCACAAATTTAAAGGGTGTGTACAGTTCTGGTCGAGGTGAAGATTTAGCTTTTAGTGTTTTGTGAGATATTCAGAAACCACTCTATGAGATGTCAAAGAGCATGCGGTTCTAAGGGGTGTCAAAAGTTTATTCGATGAAAATCGGTTTTGAAATGGCTGAGATATCCAAAAACAAGGTGAAACAAAGAGATACTAATAAAGTTAGGGCATGTCGCCTTTTATTATTAGCACTTTTTTTGATATCTCAGCTATTTGAAAACCAATTTTCATCAAATAAACGTTGAATCCTTCTTAAAATTACATGCTCTTTCATATTTCATAAGAGGCTTTTCATTATCTCACTTAGGAATGTTCAAAACATGAATCCCTACCTCAACCAGTACTGCAAAGTCCCTTTAAATTGTAATCTGGATGTGACTTCTAGTAAAAAAAAAAAAAAAAAATCAATCAAGTCACGGTACCGGCATGGATTCTTGTCTTCCTGCTTGACCTATAAAACATGATTTGGGACGTAGAGCTTACATGATCTTCCAACCACTTCCTCCGATGAACTGCATGTGCTGCGTTTTACAACTCAACTCACCAAGTGAAGCTAAAACGCATCCACATTCAAATCATGGTTTCTGATGTACCATGTCTACGGGCCTATCCTTCTAATAATGAATTGAATCATCATTGAAAATCTTCATTCCCTCCTAAAAAAATTATCTTTTTTATGTGTAACCACTCTACGACAACCCTCATGCTATCTTAATATTAATTGAAGCTATGAAATGGAGGAAGAGGGGTCAAACACATGTTTTTCAATTTCTGTGCAAATTTGCAAAACAAGTTATCTTCTCTAGCTCTGCTCTTACGGAAGACTTCTGAAAGCAATGCTGCCCTGACTAGTACTTGTAGCCTCATCTGTACACAGTACATCTGGCACATTTCCTTAAGATAACTTACACCTGCATCAGCATACAGCACCTGCTCTCAGATAAAAATCATTTGCTTTCGAACTCTCTGCTCAAAATACCAGATAACATTTGTCTAAGTTTCTTGTGCACTCTCTATAATCAGGTAACACCTGAAACACAGAAAACAAGTAAGTCACATTCCTCCAGCTCACATCCCGACACATTCACACATCACAAGTTGAGCAGTCTCCATGGCGATGCACTCATCGCCCGCATCCTTTCTCAGCAGACTGGAGAAAGTTCGGGTCAAGTTGCAGCTGGACACGCCATCAAGCGCAACTGAAATGAAATCTGCTGAAGTATCAAATAACTTGTACAGGATGTTTAGTTTTTAGTAGCTCTTCCTTGTTTTCATGTTGTTGATGTTGTCTATTCCCTTCATCCCCCCTCTCTCTCTCCTCATTTTGTGCTTTGTAAATTTGTGATGAAGGCTTGTAATCAAGGTCAATGCCTGGCCCGGTGGTGCTGGTGGCGTTACTCATCATTGGGGAGGAAATAGGGAGCTGAGCACCAGATGACAGGCCCGCATGTCAGCCAGAGCGAGGGGACGGTGAATCACCCCTGTGAATGCCTTATCCCTGGAGATTCCTCCCCAACCCCCTCCCACCTCCTCCCCCCTCCTTTTCCCCCTCAACGCATCCCCAGCACCAAGCCCATGCAGGTAGGTGATGCGCACAGTGCAGACGACTGCCTACACATGACTCTACAAAGCTGAACCCCCCCTTTTTTTCACCGCATGGTCTGCAGACAGCTGCACATCCTCTATCGCAGGGATGCAGATCAGCCTCTCCTTGTCCACTGCCTCCTCCTCCGTCCGCTGACCACACCAAATTGACCTTCCTTCTCTCATCCTGCTTGACAGAACGGCAGAAGACAGAACGGAAGATGACCCCTCCCCATCCGCTATGAGACAAGCACCGTATCTTCCTCCCTCGCTCCCTTTCTCGCCCTGATCTCTCTTCTTCTACTCTTGCCAAAAAATTAGAAGATTTAAAAAAGAGAAAAAATTGAGACGGTGATTCAGTACTTGATTCTGCGCTCATTATCCACTTTCCTGTCCTAAACCACCGTGACCATAATTATTCCTTTACTTTGAAGACGATCTCACTGGAGGTGATTGTGTTACGACGGTACAAGCCCAGTGCCCTGACCTCAGCTACTGGCCTTCCCTCACCTCACCCATCCTAATCAACTGTAACGCCCGTGACTAATGATTCCGGGGGTCTTGTAAACAAATCGCACGAAGTTGCCGTCAAACAAGCACAGTCTGGCAAACCCAGTTTCCTGCAACACAATGTGTGATGCGCCCACAGTGCACTCCTCTCACCATAAAGGAGATATCAAAAAAAAAAGAAGAAGAAGAAAACACATGTACATACGGCAAGTAATCAGAGTGACAGGTAAACACCTGGGATCACGGTATTGATTCGTCATTATTGGTGGTAACATGAAGCGGCAAATTCCCGATGCCGCGGCCTATGAGGGCGGATCAGCTCAGCTGGATCACGTGACCCCCATCGTTTCAAGAGGACTGCGCATCATTCTCCCACTTCTCGCAGAATTCCATCACAACGAGTGAGAGAACTGCACAGGTGCACGAGTCTGCGGACATAACAAACTTTCCTCATGACAACTTGGCAGCATGATGCTAAGTATTTGGATCCTTCGATACTCAATGTGACTGGTACTTCGACCAACCACCAATGAATAAATACCATAAGCCTACAGAAGACGATGATGATAATAAAGGTGATACAGGCATTAGCATTCGAAGATGAAGGACCATGACAACAATAATGCCAGTAAAAAAAAAAAAAAAACGACACAAAAACAAAAAACTTCCCATCATATTAACTGCTAAATAATGATGCTAGAACTATACCACTGATCACTATCTGTTTTTTTTCAGTAGTAGAGAGTTAGTGATCATTAGTAATTTAATACAATTTCCAGTGAATCTCACATTAAAGGACAAGTTCACCTTCATGTAATATGTGGATAGAGTGAATGCAACGATATTAGTAGAACACATCAGTGAAAGTTTGAGGAAAATCCGACAATCCGTTCAAAAGTTATGAATTTTTGAAGTATCTGCGCACTTACTGCTGGATGAGAAGACTACTACAGTGTGTGATGTCACATGCATACAACGATATAATGAAAATAAAAAGAGAATTTCACAAAATTTTACTTTTTGAATAAAGTGCACATTTCTTGGACTTGTTACTGATGTATGTTAAGGATAATTTTATTCCCCTTGCCTTCTGAAAGAGAGAAGTCGAGTGTTCTTTTGATATGCGAGAAAAGTGAAAATAAGGTGAATTTTCTCTATACTTTCTTTATACCGTTGTACTCATGTGACATCACAAGCTATAGTAGTCTTCTCATCCAGCCATGACTGATCAGAAACTTTAAAAATTAATAGCTTTTGAACGGATTGTCGGATTTTCCTCAAACTCTCACTGATGTGTTCTACTAATATTGCTGCATTCACTCAACCAACATGTCTATGAAGGTGAACTTGTCCTTTAAGTTGATCTACATGCAAGGCACATGCTGAAGTTGTTGTTGAACAAACAAAAAAAGAAAGTTCAATGACCTCTTCTGATTTTCAAGTGAAGGCAACTGAGCACGCATAAAATATTAGCAGCGAACTTCGGGGAAAGAGATTTCTTCGTTCCATTAGGAAGAAGGGGGTGGGGAATCATGGGGTAATTCTAAAAACATTCTTTTTCTGAGAGTAACAACTATATTGGGGATTCTCCATTGGCTTGTTTTCCAGCTCACACAAGATGGAACTGTGACCTCCCCCATGGTCGCCCTTAGCCTCACTTCCAGGCTGCGACTTGCGTCAGAGGGATTTTCAACACACCACTAGCGGGCGTATACACTGGGGTCATACCTATCAACCCACGGAGGCTGCTGACGAGGAGAAACTGTAGTGCACCATCATTTTGTTGAATCATACCACACCATCATCCAGACCGGCGAGCATCATGCGACTCGGCGGTTAACGATGGTGACATAACATGTGATGAATGCAATATGAGAAAGAGCATCACCAAAACACAAGCAATTAACGTAAAGTAAATACCAGTTCTCTCAGTCAAGGGTCTGCACACCCTAAATTAAATTCAGATATCCATGAATAAGATACCAAATCATATTCCATTGAAATGATAACAACAACAACAACAACAACAACAACAACAACAACAACAACAACAACAACAACAACAAGGTCTTATTTCTCCAGGGTACCGTAGCCTCTTCAGTGTTGCCACTGCTCTACCAGGGGTCCCTGCCATTATTATAGTGGGTAAAAACATCTTGTCCAAGGATGTAAGCACTGGGCGGGAATCGAACTTGGGTCCTCCGACTGGGAGTCAGGAGTCTTATCCACTATGCCACAGCGCTCCCACTTCATAATACATTACACACACAAGGAAACACATGGGGTAAAGGATTTTGTAATATCTCGAGGCTTATAATACAAATTAACAAAGGAGTTTCTTGGCCTTCCATAGTCAGCCCTCTCTGATTCAAACAATATTGTCTGCAAATTGGCAAAAACATTCAGAACATCAAGTGCCCACTTTTTGTTTGGTTTGTACTAAAGTCTTATCACAAATATGTATAAACTTTATTTTTCCCATCTCTATCACCTGTTAATTTTAGCTGTGAGGATAATTTTGTTTAAAATTGTTTTCTGCTTTTTAAAATGACTTTAGGACACTTGATGCATTTCCAATAGTCATCATTCTCACTTATCACAAAAATCATGTATTTGGGAATTACAGATTAATCCATTGATTAACATGAGGGCCTGTGCAAAGAAGCTGTACTTACAATGTTGTCTAAAGAAATGCCATGGTTTTGTGTGGAAGAATCAGTATCACTGCTTTGGGCCAGTACTTGGTATTTTAGTTTTGCTGTATAGCTACCACGAAATCGAGTTCTAGCAGCCTGTCATTATCAGGAGTCACGTTCTCAACAAAACTGAGGGATAATATGTCTTGATTATGGGTATTTTCCCCTTTCTGAGTAATGAGTCGACTTACGGGTCAGATCCAAAGAATGCCGATTCTTTTTCACAGTGCCACAAGTTTAATTTGGTGATTGATTGGTTTGAGGGGGGCTGCGTTCACTTCGACTGAAATATTAAAAAAAAGATCTGAACTTCTCCCAGAAAGGTACGCCAAACACTATAGCGTGATTAATGGGCTACAAGGAAACAAAAGGAGAAGGCATTGTGGCATGCTTACAATCCTGTTTGTCGTGTCAAGGGACCTCGTCAATCTGTATCGAATCAAATTACTGACCTATTTTGGAACTGGGCTCCACTCCTCCCTGAGACTCCTTGGGCATCTCTGGGGGATGAACCCTTGTCTCTAGCCCTCCCCCCCCCCTCCATCCCCCCCATCCCCCACACCTCCTCCCCAAGCCAAGTCCCGGTCTGTGCAGGTCCTAGCCTGAGGAGGGGGAAGCTGTGTCTTGTCCTGTGTGCTCCCCCAGTTCACAACCTGAGAAGCGAGTTTTCTAAGAGATGCATTGATTAGGACCCCAAGAGTTCTTCTGGTAAAGTCTCAATAATTGACGCGATGACAGATGTTTTAATGAGAGGCAATGTCGGGGGAGGAGGCCTGGCCAGGACATCCCCCGTTGGGGGGCCGAATTACATTAATCGCTTGCCAATGGAAGAAGAGAAACGGACGGCACATTCCTGGGTCTATTCGGCATGACTCATTAGGCCGCTCTATTGTCGCAGGGCTCTCGCCAAGACACGGCACAACTGTGCGCAGGACACGACCTCTGAGGGCATGAACGTTACATTCCATCGCTACGACAGAAAACTCCCGAAAGGCCCTTCACTCAATTAAATGCCACCTTATGTCAGTTATCAGCAATTAGACACTGAGAAATATACTCAGATGACGTATTTCCGCGGAACGATGAGCATATCCTATATATTATATAGGCTCTCCTTGCTTGTTCTAACACTCTGTAAACAGCTCAGCGAAAAGAAGCTCTGGGCATAAACATATCTATCTTTCAAATTTGTGTGCCCATTAGCACAGCTAATATCATTACTGCTGTGATCTTCCCTGTAGACTCTGACACAAACAGTAGCAATTGTGATACATAACATCTTTTTCTTGCTTCTGTTTCGGAGCGGCCGTAAATGCCCTATAATTGTGCCACATCAGCGATGACCTCACAACTTTGTGTATCCTTATCACATACTGCTTGCGACGCTTTCGGCACTTTGCTCGCAAATTTTGAGCATACTTTGAGATGATTCTTCCAATCACAAGGAGAAGCGTCTTTGTTTGAACTGTGGCCGTAAGTGACTCACTGTCTCAATGATGAAGAAAAGAGGAGTTGGAGTGGCATAGTGACTACTTGGTGATGGGGGGGGGGGGGGGGGGAGATGGTGGGGTGGTCCTAGCGATAGGGATAATATTTATGTTGGGATCGACAATATTTTCTTGGTCGTAATCTGGAAATATTGCTCTCCTGCAGTCGGTTATGAGGGTGATAACAATCGGCAAGCGACTACAGGTGGAAATTAGGCCTGTCAAGACAATGAGTGTGGGCACACATGCACGGCAGCTGACAGCTAGGGGATCCCAAACTCATACCGTCAATGAATTACCCCTACTTGCTCTCTCCCACTCCCCACAAGCTACTACCATGTGATGATGAGCAGTATTTTGCTTTATCCAAGCTACAGTATGATCTCCCTCTCTCCATCATTTCTTCTTTTGTTTCTTCTCTGTTTTCTTCCCTTTTTTTCCTTTTCCCTCATTCCTTTTCCATTATTTTTCCTCTTGGTGGGGTAACAGGGAGGGCTCTTCAGGAGGGGGGCTTAGCTACTACCAACAGCTGAGGGATTTTAGGGCGGCAAATGTTTTGGTGAAAATGAACATTTCCCCTAAAGGTAGGTATATGGATGGAAAGGGGGAGAAAAGAGCTAGAGAGAGGGCAAGTGCAAAGAGGCCTACTGGATGATAAGCTCCTGGGCACGATGAATTCGCCTTGCTCCTCTCTTCGACAAACAAACACTGCAGCGGTGATGTCACCCTCTGCCGGCCGCAGTGATGAGGCCGTAGTCGCGGGCGATGGCTCCGCCCAGAACTGAAGCCTCGGTCCTCAGCCACCAGCCCTCATCACTGGAAGCTGTGGCTTAGCAGCAGGTGGAAAGACCAAGGGTTTGTCTTGGGCTTACCACCCTTAATAGCAGTGGATGGAGGAAGCAGATAGAGAGAAGGGGGAAGATAGAAATTGAGCGGCAAGATGGAGAAAGGGTTGGAAGTGGGGGGGACCGGGTGTGTTTGGGCAAGGCAGCCTTAGGGGCACTGACAGACTGGATGACGCAAAATGTCCAGAATGCACTTCACGAAGAGAGGATGCGGGCGTCGACAACTAGCCACCGCATCTGAGCACGGCAGCAAGTCATGATTACTATACATCCCTCGCCGCATCGGAGCTCTTTTTACAGACACTATGAGTGGGACTAAGAGGACATTTGGGAGAAAAAAAGGTGGAAGAAATAGATGGACAAAAAAAAAATCTCAGTGACAGATGTCAATGGCAGGATGAGGGAAGGAGAAAGAAGATTCATCCCATGTCTATCCTCTTCTAGAGTGGAGTCAATGCAAGTGATAGGGTGATGCTTTACTAGATGATGAGAGATGCGTTGATGGTGCCAGATATGCCTTGTCAGAGAGCGTGGTTCCAAGGCAGGCTAACTGCTAACTGTGCCGCCCATTGAAACCACCCGAGGATGGACAACATGTCCTTGATTTGGGCTGGAAAAAAATGATGACAACATTTACACCAACAGGGAAACCTTGCAGCTTGCATATATCCAGATTGTTGGTTTGAGATTCGTCTAACTTTTGGAAACATTGTTACAGTCCCTTTTTCCTCTCTCTCCCTCTCACTTCATGTGCTTTTACGTGACTGCAAGACCGGCAAAGCCAACATTGTGATCGAGAAGTGCATTTTACAAGGCTGGATTCAAATTGCAAGAGACAAACGGAAGCACTCGATGACGTGTTGCACTAACCTCACTACGGCTTCCAAATCTTGAAAAGTTTATCCCAAACTGGGTCCCGAAATAAATTCATGAGGGAAACGAACAAACAACATCAATGCCAATGTGGGGAGAGAAGCTGAAATCAAATAATGCAATGCATTTCTCACTGCTATCTAGCAAGACCAACACCAAAGCACTAAAAATTGATCAAATATCGGGACAATTTCGGGCCCTTACTGCTGCAATTGCGTTCCCTTCGACAGACCGCTGCTGGCATTTACTGCTCATTTGTTCCCATTGCTCATACCATTCAATATCATGAATGAAATTTGCCGTCCCAAAGACGTTGCACGAGGAAAGACAAAAACAATCACTAATCACGCGGAGACAGAATAATCCAGTCCAACAGGCGGACATGGGGGCAGATCTCATCTTTCCTTGAGAAAAATCCCCTCGATGGCCACTAATTTGATTTGTTCCCGAAGAATTTTTATCGTTCTGCTCCTTACTACGTATTCATTTGGCGGTCCGGCAGAGATTCTTGGGGATGATAGGGGGCTTGGGTTAGCTTCTTTTTTTTTTTTGAGGCTGTTCATAGGTGGTGATATACACACTTCAGCCCCAAGCGAGACGATAAAAGGCCAGTAATAAAGCTTTCTTCGTCTCCTTATCTCTCCATTTCTTTTTTTGAAATTCATTTTCCCTTACCACAAACACAAGTCAGACATTTTATCAGATGTGACAAATCATGGTAAATAACTATTCATCCACGGTATCTAAAACGCAGTCTGTTATTTTTTTCCCCACTTCCCTCACTCTCTCTTATATATACATATATATATATATATATATATTTTTTTTTTTTTTTTTTTTTTTTTTTTTTTTGGGGGGGGGAGTGTTTGTTTTGCCGAACTATATGTCGATACGGCTCTTCACATAATCTATGGCATTGTCATCAGCGTCTCTCAGACAAGGTACGAACTAGAGATGACTTACTATCGTGACTGAACGCGGATTAACATCTTAAAATGCAGATTTCCTGTATGGCAGTCCATCCCCGAAAGGCAGAGATTAGTCGACCTAACCCAGCGGGGAGAAGCAGTTGCCTCGGATCATCTCGCTGACGGGGTTGGCGTGTCATCGTCCCCAACATTTTGGCGTCGAGCACGAACATTTGCGACAACAGGTGAGCAACTCCGATAACATGGAAATTCCCCCCTCATCATGATTTGACTTTGGAAGCGAGCATTCTCGGCATTGGCTTAGCATCTTCTTTCTTACATGATGCGAAGAAGTTATACACTGATGACCTCTATAAACGACGACAAATTCTACTTATCCCCTCCATTTCAAAACCCAGAAGACTTTCACAAAATACCTTCTAATACAATCATTCTGATGGAATGTTTGCTTCTTAATTGCACGGAACTTTTGAGGTCTTCCTACACTTTCCAACATTAGTGACATTCAGTCCTGGATCACAAAATGAACTGATGCATTGGTTTGCTTTACTACACTGACTGCCTCAACAACAACAACAACAACAACAACAACAACAACAAAGACAACCTATCTTGAAAATACTGGTAATGAAGAAAAAACACATCCTTGAGGAGGACCACTGACACAGCGTGTATGCTGAATGCAGGAATAGCTGCAAAATGGTGACAGAAAATTATTTAGAATAAGTCACTGAGAAATGACACTTTCAAATCAGAGAATATTCGAGACATATCAAAGAAATACTGAACAAGTTAAGACCATAAGAATGTCAGTCTTAACCCGTTGTCTGCAGGAACCGGGTGCACCCTGTTTTGAAGCAATGGAAAATCAAGTAATCTTGGAAGCAATAGGTTAAAACACGGCAGTCCCTTCTTATCTTGAAATTGATCTCTTGATACGTGCATGTGTCTACCTTGGGTATATTGAACATCTGAGGCAAAGGAGGATAAGTCCTGCATTCGTATCACACATATATACACACTTTGTTGTTTGAATGAATCAAGGAGGTTGATATCTCCTTGAGTGAACAAAGCAAAAGATGGCCTCAATGTGTGAGCAAAGTCAAGGTCACATGAACATGGTGGCTATTTCCCGGCTCCCCATTGGCCACTTAGTAATATTGCCTGCTTCCTTCGTGCGCTGTCAAGGCTTTCATTGATACTTTTCCAATTTTGCATCTGGACATTCCGAAAGCTTCGCGCTCTGATCTCTGATCAATTTCATTCGATACAACTTTCACCTCTTTGAGGTAAACTCTCCCCTAGGCCTCCGAGTCTTCTTTCCATACACAGTCTCCAACTGCTTCGAGATGTTCTAGCTTCTTCTTAATCACCTCCCCTCCCCCCCCCCTCAATACATACACATAAACACACATACACACACACACATCCCTCACTCCATGCCGCTATAGAATGAGGAGACATGTGCACAAAACATCAGTCTGATGTACCAATTAAGCTCGCAAGCGCTCATCAATAAGTCACCTTTAATTAATCTGTCCCTAAGTTCAAGCACCACAGCAGGCAGGCAGGCACTCTTACAGCCTTGACAGATATTAGCGCAGCGCCTCTGATACACCACACAGGTGTCTCTCTGTGGGCAACCCAGCATCAAAATCCTCGTCTTCCCCGGCGAATTTCCAACATTTTTTTGCTCCTTGCTGACGACAAAAAAAGAAAGAAAAATGTGGAGAAACCTGATAGAGCATGATTCAACTCAAAAACACTTTCACACACACACACACACACACACACACACACAAAAACACGCACAAACACACATAAGGGAAAAAAATGAAGAGAAAACCTCACTTTTCAGTACGTGCCAAGTTTGTTCAACTTTCTTTAACTCCTCGTGCGTGGCGGTGGAAGATGTGTCTCTTGCCTCTAATCATAATCATCATCATCATTTTCTAATCCCCGGCTTCCCTTGCTGTTCCTTGGGCTTCCTTGGCTCCCGGCAAATTAGATTTAAGAACACCTTCTTCCTGCCCCAGTCCTTACATGTTATCTGCACTTTTGCTAATTAGTTTTTCATAACTCAATTTGTGAGTGGTTTTCTGGCTTTCTGCGCCGAGTAATGACAATTTTTTTCTCTCTCCCTTCCCCAGATGAGAGCCCCCCTCCCCCCTCCCCCCATCCCTTCTTGAGTTTGGCAGACTTCAGAGATCTTCCGGCACCTGGCAGAATATTTAAGAGGTTAGAGAGGACATGAATGTCAACTCCAGCTATCACAACTACTGATGAAGCCATCTCGAGGCAGTGTTACACAGGGTGCACCACTTTCCTGGCTCTCTCTTCTCCGCTCCCCTCCATCTCTCCTTCTCTTTATCTTTCTCTCTCTCCTTTTTTTATCTTTCTGTCTATATCTCACCCATCCCTATCCCTCAATCTCTCCCTTCTCTCTCTATACACATGCAAAATATAATACACAAATGTATATGACATGTATGCACACATGATATATAGACAGAGCTTGACATCAGCGGCAGCCCCGGTGGCCCGGGGCCACTACAAAGTGGTGTTGGGCCACCACATTTATCTTTCGGTGGACCATCTGGGCAGCTAAAATTCGAAATGGATTGCTCCTTTTACTTTAATTTTAAGGCCACTATACCTAGCTCTTTTGAGCCGTGACAATGTCACATTTATAGACTTTAGTGGCCCAAGTGGGCCCAAACTGACCACCAGACAAAAAGACAGTGTTGAGCCCTGATACATATAATACACAGGCATATCTCTTTCTTTTCCTCCCCCTCTTTTATCTGTCTCTGTCTCTACAAACATATACATATTATATTTATATATTTATATATGCACATAGGTATAATATGTATCTCTCTATATATACTATAGGCCTATCTCTCTCTTCCTTAGCATTGGGATACAGGGAGATGAAATTAAATATTTTGGGGACATACAAGTTATGAGAGAGAAAGGTAATTGTGTGGAAGAACAGATGACAAGACAAACATTCTCATAAAAGGCTGCACATGAGGCAACAGATTAAGAAGGCTGAACAAGTATGCAACAGTTTGAACAATACAGAAAAGACGCTTTTTAAAGATTATGACAAGGTGTGACAAATTATCTATAAAAAGCTGCTCAAAGGTAATGGGGCTGTAATAAATGGTGTCACTAAAGCAAATTTTCTTTTCCAAAGTTTAATAGCCAACAGTCATAAATCATTCAAAAAGTCTGAGCGGGGGAGACAGACAAGTTTCAAAAGATTGAAGAAGATGAGTTTTGAAAAGGCCATATACAGTTAATAATTGGTTTAAAGAAAGAGAAATAATAAGTAATATAACAGACAGGTTTTTTTTTTTTATTAAGCCACATAAGATGAAGCATCTTGATCACTGGGCTGAACAGAGGCAAGTCTTTTTTTTTCTAGTTTTGTTTTTCATCACAGTGATCTTGTGGTAAGAGTATTTGAAGGGCTGAATGAGTGTCAAGCCAGCTACAGTTTCAGAATGCTGGACGAGGTTAGCTGATCCGAGTGGTTGAATAAGGTTAATAGTCTTTAAAATGCTGAGCATGGGTCTGATGACAAAAGTTCTGAAAAGGTTGACAGAGGGCAACATACAAGTGTATAGAGGCTAAGCAAGGACGACAGACAAATTTAAATGGTTATAGAAGGTTACAAAGTTTTCAAATTGCTTAAAGCTTGCCAGTTCTCAAGAGGCCAAAGGAAAAAAAACAACAACAAAATGCTTCAAGAAAACAGTTTTTGAAAGCATGTATACAAAGAGAATAAACATTACTTACTGGGCTGCCAAAGGGTAATAATGTTTACAAGCCTAAATGTGAAGGGAAGACGATCTTTAACAGGCTGAATGAAGATGGGTGACAATGTTTAAAGGGCAATTCCAGTCTATGTTCAAACTGAAGTTGTTGTTTGTTTTTGAAATGACATGTTACAGTGATTGTAGAACTTTCTGTTAGCATATATTTGACCTGCAAATGGGGTTCCTCCTCCTCCCCCTAAAAAGAAAGGGAAAAAAGAAAAATATGTATATCTATTACTACCAATAAGCAAATTCCTTCTGTTTCATGACGCTCACAGGTTCTGAGGTCTTTGCTACAAGACTTCTGTGGCAAAACTTTGAGCAGACAAAGTCGCTCCATGGATTCAATGCTTCGATCACAAAATTTTACCTGATGGATACCTGACTGACCGAGGGCAAGGCTTTCGCTACTTTTCTCGAAGTGAGGATGCTAAGTCCACCTCCATTCCTGAACACAGATAGAAGACAGTTAATGAGCTGTCACATCAGTGGGATGTGTCAATCCAAGACTCTTTTGTTTCTGTGTTGCATATTTTGCCGCCGCCCCCCCCCCCCCCCCCCCCCACATTCTGGATGTGTGTATGGGGGGGGGGGGGGGAGGGGGGTGTGGAGGCAGGGATGCAGGGAGGCTCACAAAAGGAACATCTTTTGCGAAATGCCGAAGATGAGGGATGTCATCAAATTTGACTTCAAGATTGGATTCTTTTGGGCTACTTCATCAACACTGCCCTCAAGATCTCCATGGCAACAAAGGACAGGCTCCCTCATCACTTTTCATATCATCCATTCCTCTCACACCACATTTTATCACTATATATATACATCATAGAAGAAGATGATGGACCTTTCTGTATTCTTGAGCTCCCCGTTGGGGATGGTACGACAGAGAGGAGATTGAGTGCTATATATCTGAAGAGTTGGATGGTCATTTTCGTCTTAGAAGTAGAAGCATTGTGATAATGTAAAGTAAGAGACGCGTGAATACCATGGCCGCCACGTTTCTAAAAGTGGGGGGGGGGGGGGGGGCAGATGATATTTCTGGTGCCACTTTCAGGTTTCATCAGCTAACAAGCAAAAAGAAAAAAAGCAAAAGAAAAGAAAAGAAAGGCCACCACGCAGCTTTATGGTGCCACTTCTGGGGTAAAAAAAGTAGGGGGCCAAGTGGTCACACCCTATGTATTCCTATGTATTATGTAAAAGAGTGCTCCGGCCTTGAATGCATGAATGCATACACATGCACATTCAGAACTTTGACACACTTGCTTACACATTCACACATACATACCTGTACAGAATCATATATACAATTGTATATACTGAGTATTTATGTGTACATTTATATATGTACATATATTTAAGATGTACCTTTGCACAATTAGTATAAATTTACATATATGAAGACAATGGGTGACAAAGGAAATGACAGATCAACAGAGAGGAACTCTGCTTCAAGAGTGACCTTATGAAGCACACAAAAACTGGTGTTTTGCGGTAAGATCTTAGAAGATTTTCAGCTTTTTCAGGCTGCTGTCACTCCTTGCACACTGCACTACTAGTCTACCCCTGTGCGTGAAGACACGAAAGCAGTGAGCAACATGCATACTCCTGAAACTTCGAGCCAATCGTTCAAATTCATAAATCATTGATTGGGGGGCATTTTTTTGGAACTCCCATCCGAACGGTCTCAGTGGTCCAATGCAGGCGGAAACTATTGATTTAGGGGGAAGGGTTAGGCCCCGATTCTTTGGGGCTTCTGGAAATTTGGCCTGGGGAAAAAAAAAACTAGGGAAGCTTGGGGGGTGGGGTCACAATGTCTGAAAAGTCTCAGATGAAACTAATGTGTGTGTCACATGCATACACTCACAGGAGAAAACAAAACAAAACAAAAAAACTTGCACCCTGCAATTTTGTCCCTGTTCTTAATGAGCGCCCCTTCATTCATGGAACAGGGGGAAATGTCTATAATATCATCCATGTGTAATATTTTTATCTGCTTTTTTCCCCTTTATTCTCTCCTTCTCCCCCCCCCCCTAATTTTCTGGACAGATTTCGGGGTTTTGATTGGTTCTGCATGGGCAGACACCCCTCTGACTTACAATTTGAGTGAGCGGCATGCTCTCCGTGGAAGAGGGGAAAGCGGAAAGTATGTTTCATATTTCTAAATTTGGGAAGGTGCCTTACTCATTTTCAACTGCTTGAGTATAGACACTGCTGGGGGGGGGGGGGCAATGAGAATGGCACTACTAAATGGGAGCTGTGGGAAAAAAAAAAATATTCCTGTGAACTTGGACAAAAACAGACAGGAAAGTGTCTTCTTGTATGGTTGAAATTTCCTGCACCAAAATCTCAAGGTATTTGTGTGATGCTAGAGTTGGAAAGGCCTATATAACCTACACATCACAGTGCACCAAGCTGATGAAGTTTGAAGATATGAAATAAATGAACTCATACATAACCAAGAAAATATTATAGGCCCATATGTCCCCCATGAGAGAAAAATTGAACATCTTAACCCATCAGCAATGCTGGTTATTTCACAAATTATGCATAAGTGAAGCATAAGTCATTATACATCTTAGCGATGTCCACACATATTCCCTTTATTTATCAGCAGCTATTAATGATAGGCCTATAGATTACTGTGTACACTTTGTATCCTATCAGTGACAAAAGCCAACTTTTGAGTAGGAACCATTCACGGTATATTGACTCTCCTGAATTAGTTCACTATCTCCTGGATAGGAGTCGGACTGAGTGCTGAGAAGAAGGGAAGATCGATGCATGAAAAGAAACTATGCTGGATTTCATGAGCCCCATTTGCAACCATGAAAATCAAATTCCCTTCAGAAGCAGGTAAAGTTGTTGAGGTAGGTAAAGCTCACTATGATTAAACTGGAAACTTCCTCATGATGGAAGGGGAAACAATCCTATAAATTTCCTGTAAATTTATTCAGACCCTTGAAAAATTTCAACCTCGGTGCAAAAGGGGAGCGTGTTCTCCAGTGACATGGGGTAAGTTTTCCTTTCTGTTTTGTTTTTTTTTAAACTCTGTGGTGTATTACCATGAGATTTCATACACGATGTTGGGAGACCTTACTCTTCAACCATGCAAGATTTTGTGAAGCATGCAAAAAGGTTATACAACCTTTAATAGTGTAATCAAACCAACATCACGAGAGTGATGCGCTCTTTGATGAGCAAGGATGCGAGTGAATTCTCCTTCCCAATGGCATGATGTTGCCCGGAGCAACACTAACTACGACACGTTAATGGATTGTTAAAGATACTTCTGAGTTTAAAAATAAATGAATAAATAAAAAGGCAGTAAAAGACAAGACATACTTTCTCTTTTGAACGCAGAAAAAAAAAACAGAATTTCTTGAGAAACCATCTAAAGTTCTAAGATGCTGGCATGTATTTTACAATCATAATAAATTTCACAAGATCACTGAAAATTCCACTATTTACACTTCCCCTTCTTTGAATAAAAAGTTGTATGCACAATTTCAATTTCAAAATAGGAAAATGAAGGAATGGAGTTTCCAGCATCTTTTAATTAATGTACAATTTTCTGAAATGTGAAAAAACCCATTTTCCTTAACTCTGAGTAGAAGAAATAAAGATTTGCCTATGTATGCATTCACAATCAAACACATCAGTTCCTTTTATAAAATGTGATACTTTCATAATTGCAAATTACTTTGGTATTGAGAAATCATTTGGTATAATATCTTTACAAATATGAGCCAAAATCATAATACATTGACTGCCACTGTTTAAAAAATGACTTTCAGCATTTTGCATTTTGCACATCTATTTCAAGTTTCACATACATTCAACATTGTTTCTGCTGATGATAACGGTGGCACACATTCATTTCTGTGTGTGTGTGCATGTGTGTGTGACTGTTTTCATATTGGAAGGATTGTTTTACTTACGAGTGTTGTTTATGTTTGTGAACTTGTGTACAATTTGCATTTATGCCCATGTTATACATGCATGTTTCAAGGGAGGGATTGTTGTTTTTATATATTTACGTCTCTTGTGCATTTAGTATGAACATAAAATGTATACGTGACCACGTGTGTGTGCGTGTGTATGTTTGTCTGGGGGAAGGAAGAGGTTACGCTAGAAAGGAAGATGAAATGTGCAGGGGGAATGGTGTGAGTGATGTACACAGTACTTCCTGAAGATTTTGAGTAAGTAATTATGACTCACAGAGGCACTAATGTTACATTGCTCTTGCTCTTTAAAAACACTACAGGTTCAGCCACTGCCTTGAAGAAACACAAACTGTTATTTCTCCGACCACAAATCAACTACATTCACTCTGGGTCCATGGCACAGAAAAACTCAACAGGCTTCAATATCAAGTATGAGGAGAGAGGGTGATACAGAGAGTGCCGGATACTGTACAAGCCGTTATTTTAGTGAGGGTTTAATTTTCGCGAATTTCGCGAATCACAGTTGGATCGTGAATTCAACAACACGCGAAAATGTCTCCATGTGTCTTGTTAATAGCGCATTAACATAAGCATCGGCGTCAATTTGCGAAAACAACATTTCCCAAAAACGTCTATGTCCTCGTCATTTGCGAAAATATCTGTATGTGAAAATAACAGCGTATACAGTATATTTACTAACACTGTGATGTGCAACTTGGTCCGCAGACTGCAAAAGTGGAAATTTATATGCCTACTTTCTTTCTTTTTCTGTCTTTCTATCTTTTTTCCTTTTTTCAGGCCAATTCAAACTGTGAACAAGCACAATTCAGTTGGAACTGTGCTTGTTACTGATTTTAAGAAATACAGTATTTTTGTACATTTTTCTCATATTTGTTCCCAAATATTCATGTGTTCTTATTTTTGCTCCAGTTCAAGAAAGGGTGATATTTGTGATTTTTTTTTTTTTTTACGCCCCAAAATATTCAGGCATTTGCCCAAAATAAGACAAGGCAATTATGAAATGCAGCACAGTAGCTATAGAAGAGGTTTGGCATAAAGCAAATATGTTTTTGGGAGTTTTTTGTCTGTTTTTTTTTTTCTTTTCGTTTTTTTTTTTTTGCACTGATAAAATTCTGGACCCTAATTCGTAGAAAAGGACTTGTTAATGTTTGAAACCCAAACCTCGAAAAACGAATCGCTGTATCCTGATTGGTCAATTTCCACCTCACCTTTGATGGTACCATCAAAAAGTGTGAGGCTGCCTGACCATCTGGTGCAGAGTGCTTATTTTCTGGCATGGTTGGTATCTGCACAGATATCCTGGAACCTTATTCACAATGTGAAGAGTTTTATTGCAAAATGAGCTACCGCCATTCTTGTTAAAGGGATGGTACAGTATTGGTGGAGATGAGAATTGGGTTTTTAACTGTTTGCGAGATACCAAGAAAACATGTATGATATAGTACAGAGCATACCATTTTAAGATGAATTCAAAGTTTATTTGATGAAAATCGGGTTTGGAATGACTGAAACATCCAAAAACAAAGTAAAACAAAGCGATCGTAATAAGGTGTGGGTCCCACACCTTATTAGAATTGCTCTTTTTTGGATATCTCAGCCATTTCAAAACCAATTTTCATCAAATAAACGTTGAATCCCTCATAGAATTACATGCTCTTTCATGTTTCATGAGAGGTTTCTCATTATCTCACCTAGAAACCTGAAATTAGGTCTCAACCAAAACTATACGATCCCTTTAAGTTGAGATATTTGTGATTAAAGATGCTAAAAATCAAAGAAAATTATAAGAAAATATATGATATTTTTTAATCATACCTTCTAAAATATTCCTTGTTCTGTCACAAGAGAGGTATTACTGGAAAGGTTTAATTTTGCTCTATCTGATGATGGACTTACTTTGAAATGATTAAAAATGGTGCTCAGCTCATTTTGCATCAAAACTCTTATGTTTTAATGTCTACAACTATCTGATAAACAGACAAGGATGCTTTGATTCTTTTCCTATTCAATATGTATACACTGATATGACAACATAAACCACCATATACTTCACTGATAATGACAAAATGATAATGACACTTTTTGGTAAAGAATTGCTAATAGAATGTCAAGGTCGAGGAATGTTACTTTTGAAATGAAAAAAAAAATCAGTCATATATACAGGATACAGATAGAATGAATATGACAATGAATTCTATTATTTTATGTTTGCTTGCAAATGTGACTTAAACAGAGCAGTATCTTGTACATGCTTATTCAAATATAATCTTTATGTAATTTTTCAAGTCAGGAAGTGATTTTTTCCCCCCTATCAAAGTCATACTGCAAACCAGAAGATCTACAGAGCAGAATCAACAACCACCTGAGCTGGCAACAGAGACACATGCACTAACAGTTGTCCTGCAACCACTAGCAACAACACAAGAAGGTTTTTCACCACACTGCAACATTGCTACACTGTATCAAGTGTTATCATCAATACTGCCCTCTTTGCCCGGATGTCATGCAGTGTTGGCTTGAGGAGTGAGGTCTTTATGTAGTACAACCTTTATACTTAACATTTTAGAAAATGCTCCTAGAAGAATGCAAGGGTTTGATCACCAATCAGCCTATCAAAATGACCTAAAAACAAACAAACAAACAAACAAACCACACACAGAGAGAACCCAGAGTACTGTTATTCCTTGACTGTTGAAGAACAATTACCGGTAACTCTCAAATTTTACTCCAAAAAGACTTGTGTTTCACAAAACCTTACAAACATTAGTATCTATAGCCTTGCCCTTCACTGTGAGTTTTTTTTTCCTCTCTCAAACTGGTAAACATTTTTTGAAGGGATTTCCCCAGATATACATGTTTTCACTTCATTACTATATATAGTACGTGGCTATTGCACTTTTGAAAGACCAATCTAACACAGTTCTGTCTCTGATTAATACATCAGAAGCCATATTGAAGCTTGATCAGAAGCCGTATCAAAGCTTCAACATGTATTTCTCTACTTTTTCTTTTAATTAGAATAAGAAGCCATACTCAAATCATAGTCTCTTTCGCTCTTCCATGAAAGAAGACATACTTCAATCTCTTTATATTTTGTGAAACTCATATCAACAAGAATACAAGGAATGGCTTATCTTGCTAAAATCCTTTGCACTGATCATCAGAAAGTATAAAAATATACAAAGCATATTAATCTTTTTTTTGGGTGGGGGTGGGGAATTTGCACCTCTTCACAACAAAATGAATTCACTGAGCATTAGCTTTTAGTATGATTAAATCTTGCAAAATTATAATTTGTCACAATTCTGCAAACCTATCGAGGAAACAGCAGAAAAAAAAGGGCTGTGGGATAAACACAGTTTCAAGAATGATGCCTCAGAAGTTTAGATGCAATCAAGTCACTAAAAAAATGGAGGTAATTTCAGAACACCTAATTCAATAGGCTTTTTGAAAACTTACAATAATTAAAATACCAAGGCATTTCTATACTTTTTGAAAAGGACAGAAGGCAGCTGATGTATCACACCTTCTTTTGAAAATGAACATCAATCTTTAGCCAAATCACCTCATTTTGCCATTTTCAGCTTCAGGTGTCTGCAGCTTTACCTGGGTAGAGCATTAACACATTACGACACTGATGCAGGTAAACAAGTCATTTTTTTTTCTCAGAAAAAATGCATTCTTTTTGAATTGGCACATATGGCAGCCAAGAAGTACTGTCGACACCGCCTACTAATATTTGCACATGGCACACGCGTTACCACTATTATAAGAGTTGTATTTTTTTTTTCTTTGGGGGGGGGGGGACTTCATAGACAATAGATTGCTTCTGCTCTCACAATATCACATTTTGAATGTCTGAGATCCATTGGTGGTTTGTTACAAGTACCCACCATCTGTAATGCAGGAGTTTGCATGGGTGATTAATTGCACTTATTAGTTATTTTTGCTGTTAATATTCCTCCCATGGCATGCTATTTAAATATTTAGCACGGACAAAAGATGTGATTCCAAAAACCTAAGTGTTATGATTATATCTGGAAGTACAGAGCACTTGTGAGTCTGTGTGCATGTATGTGTGTGTGTGTGTGTGTGTGTGTCTGACTGTCTATCTGTCTGTCTGCCCATCTGTGTATGGTCCATACATGGGTTCATGACCACATTTCCCAGTTGCAAGTGCCTATCAAATTACCAATTAGCAGAGAATTTAATACCCCTACTTCTGATACAGTGTGCCGTCCAACACGTACACATATATCTATTTTGTTGTGGTCTGGTAGGAGAAGGTAACAGGCCCTATCAACAAGAAATTTTCTCTAACTATAAAGACAATTCTTCCTATTACATTAACTATAAAGAAAATTGTGGTGCTATTCAATTTTCCGTTACAATGTAGTGACGACGCTGTGCTGGTGCACAGCGCGAGCTCTATTTGATCGTACACAAAAAGCATGGAATACTTTCCCTATCTCCAAACTACCATAGCTTTGTAGATTTCTTAAGCAATTGTTTCATGTTAGCAACTATCAACTTATACGCTCTGAAAATGCATTCATATTAAGAAGTGACTATGCTTTAGTCATGATAAAAAAAGGAAACAAAATAGATGTGATTACTGCATGTATGTTCTACCGGTGCCTGCTGCACAGTAACTCCCAACTGCTGGAAGTGAACACCAAAAGTGTGACCCTGCTTGACCTTTGAAGCATTTTGCGCATGGGTGCGTTTGATCATCTCTTTCATTTGCACATGGCATACTGCTAGCATGGAAAGCAACAAAGTGTTTACATTTATATGCAGTAGGGTGAATTAGCACAAGCTACAAATGCCAAAAAGGAGTGAAAAGTGTACCAGGGTGCAAATCAGTCCAGAGAGCGGACGATATTCATTCAGGCTCCTAGGTATGAAGAGGTTGATCTTTGCTGACCTTACCAGAGGTTGCACGAAACTCAACTGGTCACCAGAGCAGCAATGTTGACAAAACCAGTTCCTATCTACAGTAGATCGAGTCTTACATGGCTGTATGACTACTTACACAATTGGGTGTGATTCGAAGGGGAATGGAATCGTGACTAGATTCAAATTGTGGTCAGACGGTCATTCATCTCCTCTGACCACTATTGTTTGGTCACAAAATGATAAGATAGTGCCAATAAATCCAAAGCAGCAAATCTGCATCTTCCATATCCAAGTCTCCTATCTTGACACCATTACAAAACTTGTACACACGGGCACGAATCTAACACCAGACACACACGAACAAATACACACACACACACACACACACACACACACACACACACACACACACACGCAGACAGACGTGTAAAGCTGAGGGCACACAAATGCTCCATTATGAAACACTACTTACGGTTATTAAAAGCTCTTGTAAGCAGGAGGCCGATTCACACATCTTCCATCTCCCCGGGCAGAGGTTTAATCGCGTGGCCCCCAATTCTCACAGGCGCCCAACGTTGAGAACCAATCAAGGAAGTGATTAAAAAGCACTTGACGTTTGAAACCATAAGCCAGCCAGATATGCATTCATCTCAAACCTTCCTTAACCCTTTTGGTACCAGGGGCTTTGGATGGTGCATACAATGCTATGAGGTTTTCTGTGCTAGCTGTCACCCAGAGCATACAAAGGGTTACTATAACATATTGATGCAATCCAACGCATTGTGGTTGTTTTAGGTGCTGAAAAGCTAGATGTGCAAGTGTGGGTACAAACCTCAAGCAAACTATTCTCTTTTTGCCTGCTGCATAATTAGGCCAACCCTGTATGAAATTGCCATCACCATCTTTCTAGGAGGAGAATACACAAACACTATCAACATTCTGACCAACTTGCAAGATGAACTGAAAAGCTCCTACCAAGAATTGAACAGACCGCTGCAGGCTTACTTCGGATATGAAACATCTTGATATTGTCTACGTAAAACAGGAAGAATATCTCACATTCAACTCACAAAGACATCATCAAACATTATTCTCATGATACACACACCTGCATCAGTGTTTACAACATGGTGGAATCACAGGAAATCCTGCTCCACAAGCATTACACAAAATAAAAAAGCTGAAATATGGTATTGAGGACAGGTGTTCTATATCATCATTACTGTTCTAAGCACATTGAAATGCTGCATGGTCACATGGAATTCCATCCTATCTTTGGTCCACACTAGAAAATGTCTACAAGTGCTTTTGGCCACTATCACTCAAATTCTTTTCTATAGGTGTTTTCTCTGTCAAACCACTTGTATGATATGTACCTGATATCTCTAACATCTACCGTGGACATTAGCTATCAAGCACGGCCTGGGTTCTTTTTGCCAGATTTGTGCATGATTACTGTCTGCACAAAGTAAACATTTTGATGGATGTGTAGAAGACATTAATCGCAAAACTCATATTGTGGGCATTCAGTGGTCTCTCAGCTAGATTACATCCATAATAACTCTTTTGCTAGCCATAGGAATTACACAAATTATGATTGATGATTCAACACTGATCACAATAACAATGTGATATAATATAATATCAGTTATAACTCCACCCCCCCCCAAAAAAAAAAAACAAACAAACAAACAAAACAAACTAACCAGTGGTGAGAATACATGCCTTCCACAAATGGAGTATTATTATTTGAATCATAATATATAGTAATCCTATCTCTGTTTGATACATGTGTCATCTCGCAGCAGCTCTCCGCTTCCCCATCTCCTTCTCGTGCCAGCTCTCCGGCCCGCATCATCGCCGTGGAAACCACCATTCTGCACGACATGTGGTGGCCGGACACAAAATGCCCTGGAATCCTAAATGCTCCAGTAAAAACTGGCTCAGTTGATTCTATTACTGCTCCTTTCTAGACATTAAAATCAAATTTGAATATGAAGGGTCGTGGTGGGGGGGGGGGGGGGGGGTATGCATGGGAAGTCTCTTAAATTGCAATTAATCCTGAAGGGACTTTTAATCCTGTTACCAGCCATCTGCAATCTGAATTTCTTGTCTCTCTGACCGACTTGCTTTCCCCCATTCATTCAATTCTTGTGATTTATTTCTTTGTCTCATCTTCTCTCTCATGTCTCTTTCTGTCTGTCTGTCTGTCTGTCTGTCTGTCTGTCTGCTTTGTAGCAAACTTCTGGCTAGAAAGCTAAATGGATATAGAGTGTACAGAGGCAGTGACTTGCAGACTAATGATATTTGCTAGGACACCATTCTGTATTGACTTTAGTTTCTTAGTTTAGAGCAGATCGGATCTAAGCAGATCTGGATAACAAAGCACGTGATTAATCTTCACAAACGTTACTTACACAGAAACACACATACAATGTTTGTATACACCAATTCAGACAAACTACATTAAAACCTTTTTTCTTCTTCTATCTACCATTCATCAAATATACATATATAAACCATATATTCAGGATTTTTTGTTTTTGTTTCTCAAGCAAGCATTCAAGTGACCAAGCCATCACTGAATATATCCTGCATTTTCCAAATTTATTTTACCCATTTTTTTCCCATCTCTCTTCTCCCAAAGAACATATAAACACTCTCCTACCATGTGGTAATATTCCTGACACATAATACAAAATACACACACACACGTCAATCTACAAATGTTTGTAACACATGACAGCTATTTCACAACACTATTTCATACCCATATTTCTATTTTTCCAAGCCACAACATGGTTTGTCTGTTTTTCACTGTTCCTCATTCTACACATAAATTAACAACATATCAAGAATTGGATGTGTAAATTGTTGATAACAACAAATGAGAGAATGAATACATGTGAAATATGGGGAATATAACTTGATGCTAATATAAGACTAATTCTTGCATAATTTATAATACATTTGTAAAGAATGACAAATTATGACGTTGGGATATGCATACATTGTGGAATATAACAAAGAGATTGTACATTGCATTCTCTGGTTGTACAATGACATTTTATCAATTATTTATCATAGATCCAAGAACAAAGTAAAACAAAGTGGCCCTCATGACATCCTGTTTTTTTTTGGGAAATTTCAGCCATTTAAAATCCAATTTTCATCAAATAAACTTTTTTTTAAAAGAATTGTATGCCCTTTAATATTTCATGTAATAGGTTTCTAGTTATCCCGCAAAAAGCTAAAATCTGAATCCCCATCTCATCCAAAACTACACTATCCCTTTAAAAATTATGATAAACAGATACAACAACAAAGCAGATAAATTTGGTTTCTGGGACTCAACAGGATTAAAAAAAAAATAAAACCAGTGAAAAGATCAGTAATGCACACAGCT
Source organism: Diadema antillarum (assembly GCF_040938485.1). Taxonomy (NCBI): domain Eukaryota; kingdom Metazoa; phylum Echinodermata; class Echinoidea; order Diadematoida; family Diadematidae; genus Diadema; species Diadema antillarum. The sequence continues at coordinate 34 of NW_027272571.1, read as the reverse complement.
ACATGGACTTACATCATCAGATGCTAAGGTCGTC